>NC_045451.1:62390760-62444594 GCF_002776525.5 Piliocolobus tephrosceles | reverse complement strand
CATTTTCTTAATCCAGTCTGTCACTGATGGACATTTGGGTTGATTCCAAGTCTTTGCTATTGTGAATAGTGCCGCAATAAACATACGTGTGCATGTGTCTTTGTAGTAGCATAATTTATAATCCTTTGGGTATATACCCAGTAGTGGGATGGCTGGGTCATATGGTACATCTAGTTCTAGATCCTTGAGGAATCGCCATACTGTTTTCCATAATGGTTGAACTAGTTTACAATCCCACCAACAGTGTAAAAGTGTTCCTATTTCTCCACATCCTCTCCAACACCTGTTGTTTCCTGATTTTTTAATGATTGCCATTCTAACTGGTGTGAGATGGTATCTCATTGTGGTTTTGATTTGCATTTCTCTGATGGCGAGTGATGATGAGCATTTTTTCATGTGTCTGTTAAACATAAGTTGAGGAACTAATATGACCTCTAGGTGGCATCTAACTATAATTGAAATCAAAAGTTTCCCACTATGTTCTGCAGCTTTGAGAGCCAGTTCCTGTCTTGACTACCATTATCTCGGCACTTCTTGTAACTGACACATTTTTAAGGAGGTTCACAACCCTAACAGCCCCACAACCTCCCAGTACTAGTATGCCCTGTAGTGAAAGTTAATGGCAAACAGCAACAACCCAATTCTGGAAGAACAGCTAATGGCCCAAACTCTTCAGTACTGAAGGTTTGAGTCCCTCTACCAGGTACAAAACCAAGACTTGCTGAGGTCCTTGCTGAGGGCAAAGGAAATATGGAATAGATAGTGAAAGAAGGTAGTTGTAAATACAGCTATGACCACATGACCCCTTGCAGAAATAGACTGTAATTATTATAATATATCCTTATTTTATTATGAGTATGTTTGCATATATGTATTTGTACATAGAAAGTGTTCTTGTTTTCTTCTCTCTTATTTCTTTGTCATATAACATGAGATAAATTAGCTCTATACCACAGTATTTTAAGCATTGTGAACTTTACATCATGTAAAGTAACAGAATATCAAGGAGAAAAGTAAACATTACTGAAGGATTTTGCATCCTCTTCTGGGGAGGGGGTAAGTGCATTTCCAGTTGTACATAGGATAGTAGTATCATGTTGGGCAGAAATGATAATTTGTTTTTGTCTTTATTTGGATATGAAGTCTGGTTTATAAAAATGTGTATAGGTGTCAAGTTGACAAGCAGTGGACTCTGATGATTAATTTGTTGTTCAACTTGGCAAAGTTGTGGTGCCGGGTTACCTGGTAAAACACTAGTCTAGATGTGGTTGTGAAGGTATTTCTATATATAATTGACATTTAAATTGGTTGACTCTAAGCAAGCATAATATGGGCAGGCATCATCTAGTCAGTTGCAAGTCTTGAGTAAAGACTGAGGTTCCCCAGAGAAAAGGACTTCTTCCTCAAGACTGCAATGTAGAAACTCTGCCCAGGTTTCCAGCCTGCTGGTTGGCCCTAACAGTTTCGAACTCAATATTGCAACATCAACTGTTACCTGAATTTTCACCCTGCCTGTCTACCCTATAGCTTTTAGACTTGCCAGGAACCATAATTATTATGTGAGCCAATTCCTTAAATAAATAAATTTCTCTCTCTCTTTCTGGAGAACTCTGACTAATACACATACCTTTGTTTCTCTTCGATTTGTTTCTTTAAGCCTGCAGCTTAAGAAATCATTTAAGCCAAACGAAATCAATGAAGAAAGTATTGATTTGAAACTTTTGCTCTTAACTTACTATCCAATACAATAAAAATTTAATAAATCATATTGAAACATTTCTAGCTTACAAAGCCAAAAGTTACACAAAGTGTAAAGAATTCAACAGTGACATTTTGAAGTAAACTAGGAAAGCCTAATACAATCTTTTCTCCTCCACGCAGACTAGACCCATCCTTGGAAACAGAACACACCTAATTCCCAACTGCTCTGGATGAAAATATTGTGAGTTCCCACCCTCGAGTGAGCTTCAGCTCACCTAATAACAGTGCAAGTGATAGATTAAGCTTGGAGGGTAAGTCTTTAGGGCTTTGTAAGATATTATAGCTGTTAAAGTGTACATTGAAATTCTTTGAGGGCAAAGGATTTGAGTCACCTAGCTGACCCCTATAGTACTTTTTATAGAATAAATTCTGGTAATATCCATGAATAGTGGTCCAGTTTGGTGAAGCCACTCTCATTCTGAGAAGTAAAAATATTTACTTCCATTTACTTTTGTCAACACTATATATATTACTTTAACATAATTTGTGTTCTGCAAAAAATGTGCTTAGCAAAACTTTTAAAGCACTACATATATATTCTAGAAAATGATCTTATCAAAAAAAGGAAAAGAAAAACTCTTAGAATAAAGTCAAAACCACATTGCTTTCTGCATTCAATAACTTGTATGGACAGAAAAAATTTTAAAAGAGACATAAATACCCTCTCATTCATAGCATATTTTAAAGAAAATAGAAAGAGAAGGGGCACTACTTCCACAGTACAATCTACAGCTATAATTAAAACCCCATCGCTTTGAATTTTTCTGAATTTTGTGGTTAGAGTCCTTTCCTCCATAGTTGAAATTACTTTCTTGACTTAAGTTTCATTATGCAGCTTGCTTGCTCAAAACTTTTCTTAAACTTTTCGTTTTCTGCCACTACCCTTTTCTCATTCTTAAAATCTTACCTGCAATCCTTCTTCAATCATATGAATTCTTGTAGAATAACTAATGTATAGGAGAACATAAGAGAAAAAGTGGGCATGGGAAGAGTCCCAAGCAGGCTGGAAACTATGACATTATGCAATGTATGAAAGATTAAGGTCCAAGCACTTTGGGAGGCTAAAGTGAGGGGAATACTTGAGGCCAGGAGTTTGAGACCAACATGGTGAGACCCTGTCTCTATAATAAATACATAAATTAGCCAGGTGTTGTGGCATGCACCTGTAGTCCCAGCCATTCAGGAGGCTAAGGTGGGAGGATTGCTTAAGCCCAGGGGTCCGAGGTTACAGTGAGCTATGTCCAGGGCCCGCACTCCCGTCTGGATGACAGAACAAGACCCCGGCCCCCCCCCCCCCCCACACACACACACAAAAAACCCATAAAATAAAAACAAAAGGACGAGAAATAGTAAAAGAAGAGACCAAGTGATTGCTAAGGTGAAGAGCACCTGGAAACTCAGCTTCACCACTGAGATGCCAATCGCTTGCTCAGAAACTCAGTGGCATCAGTCCACCAAGTGATAGTTAAATTTCAGTGATGTCTACCAAACTCACAAAAGGAAATTAGCAGGGAGCCAGCTATTGGATAAGGTGCCAAAATGATTACCTCAGTGGGGATACAGCTGACTGGAATAAAAGGCTAAATGAAGCCTGGTTCAGCTAACACATAATAGTAGTGTTGAATGAATAAGCAACAACGCATACTGGGTCATGGAGACAAGTCAAGGTAAACAGCATGGTTGAAGTCAAGAGTAGGTACAATGCAAGTGTCAAGCATGAAATGAAATCAGATCCCATTGGATTAAGGAAGGTTAAAACCAAAAGGGGCACTTACAGGCTCTTCTGTAAAGTTAGTTAAATAGCACATGGCTTTAGCACGGTGATTTTGAAGTTTAAAAACACTTTGCCTATGACAGTAACTTGTCTACCTCAAGCAGCCGTATTCATTGCTAACATGTGTGTCTTCGTTTCCTATTGATGCTGTAACAAATTATCACAAATTTGTGGGATAAATAGCACAAGTTTGTTGTCTCACAGACTGCAGTTAGAAGTGTGGGTTGGGTTACAGGTTTCTCTACTTTAGGTCTCATAGGCTGAAGCCTATGGGCTCTGGGAAGAACCGCATCCAAGCTCATCCAGGTTGTTGATGGAATCCCATTCTTTACTTTTGTAAAGCTGGCTGACAGCTAGGGGCCACCTCTAGCTTTAAGAGGCCTCTCTCTAGTTCTCACACATGGCCCCTGCATCTCAGAACTTCCCTTTATTTCACATCTGTCTTCTGCTTCCTCTTCCATGCTATCTCTGACTCCAGCCAGAAAATGTTCTGTGGTTTAAGGACTCATGGGTTTATATTGGGCCCAAATAAATAATCAGGATTTCTCTCTATTTTGAGGTCCTTAACCTTAATTACACATACAAAGTCCCTTTGCCTTTTAAGGTAGAGTATTCCCATATCCTCAGTGGCTTCAGTGGCTGCCACTCTCTCTGCCACTATCCCCAGGGAAGAAAAGGCTCTGCCATTTGGAAAGGTGATTTCTATGTCATTGGACACCAGTTCTGAGAGTTAGTTTGAGAACTCATCCCCGAACGTGCTTCCTCCCTCTCCCCTGCCCACCACACCTTACATTTAATAAATAAGGTTGTACTTTTCTTAGGGTGTGGTACTTAGGGGGGCATTATTCTGTCTACCACATACCCGTACTGTATTATTATTTTCCTGACCAGATTGCCCATTTTATAACATTTACTGTTGCATATGCCTGAGATCACAGTTACCCTGTTTCTTTTTTTTTTTTTTATTATTATACTTTAAGTTCTAGGGTACATGTGCATAACGTGCAGGTTTGTTACATATGTATACTTGTGCCATGTTGGTGTGCTGCACCCATCAACTCGTCAGCACCCATCAATTCATCATTTATATCAGGTATAACTCCCCAATGCAATCCCTCCCCCCTCCCCCCTCCCCATGATAGGCCCCATTGTGTGATGTTCCCCTTCCCGAGTCCAAGTGAACACATTGTTCAGTTCCCACCTATGAGAGAGAACATGCAGTGTTTGGTTTTCTCTTCTTGTGATAGTTTGCTAAGAATGATGGTTTCCAGCTGCATCCATGTCCCTACAAAGGACGCAAACTCATCCTTTTTTATGGCTGCATAGTATTCCATGGTGTATATGTGCCACATTTTCTTAATCCAGTCTGTCACAGATGGACATTTGGGTTGATTCCAAGTCTTTGCTATTGTGAGTAGTGCCGCAATAAACATACGTGTGCATGTGTCTTTGTAGTAGAATAATTTATAATCCTTTGGGTATATACCCAGTAGTGGGATGGCTGGGTCATATGGTACATCTAGTTCTAGATCCTTGAGGAATTGCCGTACTGTTTTCCAGAATGGTTAAACTAGTTTACAATCCCACCAACAGTGTAAGAGTGTTCCTATTTCTCCACATCCTCTCCAACACCTGTTGTTTCCTGATTTTTTAATGATTGCCATTCTAACTGGTGTGAGATGGTATCTCATTGTGGTTTTGATTTGCATTTCTCTGATGGCGAGTGATGATGAGCATTTTTTCATGTGTCTGTTGGCTGTATGAATGTCTTCTTTTGAGAAATGTCTGTTCATATCCTTTCCCCACTTTTGGATGGGGTTGTTTGTTTTTTTCTTGTATATTTGTTTGAGTTCTTTGTAGATTCTGGAAATTAGCCCTTTGTCAGATGAGTAGATTGCAAAACTTTTCTCCCATTCTGTAGGTTGCCTGTTCACTCTGATGGTAGTTTCTTTTGCTGTGCAGAAGCTCTTTAGTTTAATGAGATCCCATTTGTCAATTTTGGCTTTTGCTGCCGTTGCTTTTGGTGTTTTAGACATGAAGTCCTTGCCCATGCCTATGTCCTGAATGGTACTACCTAGATTTTCCTCTAGCGTTTTTATGGTATTAGGTCTAACATTTAAGTCTCTAATCCATCTTGAATTAATCTTCATATAAGGAGTAAGGAAAGGATCCAGTTTCAGCTTTCTACTTATGGCTAGCCAATTTTCCCAGCACCATTTATTAAATAGGGAATCCTTTCCCCATTTCTTGTTTCTCTCGGGTTTGTCAAAGATCAGATGGTTGTAGATGTGTGGTATTATTTCTGAGAACTCTGTTCTGTTTCTTAGAAAATACTAAGACTAGAGGTTTGCAAAAATGTACAGTTAGAATACACACAGGTCTTCAGGCATATTATCGGTGAGCTTTGGTAGTCTGATGAAATAACCTTGTTTCTTAAGATTATTCCTATGAAGATTACTAAATACTACTGTAACCCTGTCATTGCCACCATGTGCATTTGTGCAGGTTGTGCCCTGCATACGCATGCTCAGCAGAGGGACTGGAATCTGGCCAACATTCTACCTAGAGCTCTATGTCCTGTCAGCACCCAGAGAAAGCAGTTCCCACAGGTTCCCTCCAGCCCTGGAACTTTCTCTGCTCAATAGTGTTGAAGGACAGTCTGACACATTCTTATTCTTCAGCTTTCTCTTTGCTCAGCCTTGAGATGCCCACGTCTCCTCTCTTTCCTCTTGACATTCATTTATTATCTTTCTCATTTCACTGGGAAGCTGTAAAATATGTCAATTCCCCACAGTAGAACATTTCGTTTTCACTGGTTACGTTCTAGGTTGGCTTTTTCCTGATACCATCTAAGTAGTCAGTGTGACTGTATCAGTAATATTTCTTCACACCACATTTTAGGGTAGACTCTTTCTGGGAAGTTATCTTCAAGAGAGTTCATTTTTTCCATCCTGTGAGAATTCCTATAAAGCTCAATCAAAGAGGGGGGCTATTCTCGGTCAAAATACCTTACCCATTTGCCTTCTAGACTTTTTAAAAACTGTTTGTCACAGTTCAGCTTAGTCTTTAAAGCTGTATATTGCTAGTAAATGTAATTTTGGTTCTCCAATGTTTATTCATATGATCCCAGGCAATCGTGGGTAAGTTCACCTCATATTAACTAAATTTAGGAGAAGTCATTTATAAATGCAGAGTATAAATAAAATTAGTAATTCCTTTTTAAGGATTGGCCTTTTTTTTTTTTTTTTTGTCTTACTGGATTTAATGGACTTTTAAAAATGTTCATTTTTTTTTGTAAAATTTTTAAAGATTAATCATAGATCAGCAAGATTGGGGGGAAAGAAGGTTGGCACAATTCTTTTTAGCAATTTTGAAATCTAGAACCTTGAGACGTTGACTAGAGTAAAATTTCATACCTTCGCTACTCTCCACACCTGAGCTGGTCTTCCTACACAAAATGTAGCTTTCACCACCTGCGTGTTTGTGTCGTTCCTGCATTTTAAAATGCATAGTCAGCACCACTTTTCCTTACCTTGTCAATTTTTCACCTCTCTACTATTGCAATTCAAGATCTGGCTGCAATTCCATTCCCTCTCTGATGCTTTCTTCACTCACTCGACCTAAAAGTGAGTTCTCACTCTTCTGGACTCCTTTTACTCCTTTGTTCTTTCACTTTTATAGTGTTGATTATAGATGAAATTGTATCATAATTTTTTTTTCTGAGCATATTGTGTGTGGGTTTCTTCAGACAAAGGACAGAAATACCTGCAGTGGTTTTTCATGCCTACATGAAAGATTTAAGAGACTGATCAACAGATCTATGTGCATATACAGGTTGTCAGTGGCAGATTTCAATGTGACTACATGGAAAATTGACTTTAGGTTACAAGTTCTTGAAGGCCTAGAACTAAATCTTATTATTTTTCTGTACAATGGTCAGGATATTGTAATTTACTTGGTGGGTGTGCAACAAACATTTGCAATGAATTAATAATACAAAATATTTTTAATTTACTTTCAAACACATTTTCAGAGGGGAGAGATTAACGTACCCACAATATAGTACTATTAACAGAACAAAATTAGAATTGTGTTCAATGTCCTTAACTGAGAGCAGTAATGCCCTACTATTAGTACTACTAGTAGTTACAGTAAGAGCAAATGCTTATTCAGTGCAGGCAATATGCAAGGCACTGTTTCCAATTAATATGTATTAATATTAATACATTAAAATGTAATGTTATATATTAACATTAATATAAAATGTATTTTATATATTAATTCATTCAAACCTCATAAAAATCCTAGGATGCTGTTATATTTGTTGTCCTAATTTTAATAAGATAAAACTAAAAAAAGAGACATTAGGTACCTTGCGAGAGATCGTGCAGCTAGCAAATATCAGAGCTAGTTAGTGTTTGAACCAGTCTGTTTCCAAATACTATGCTCTTAACCACTAGACTGTATACTAAGTGGAAATACTATTTTTTGATGTATGGAACATTTTTAGCATTTGGGAGCCACGGACTGGATCCACATTTAACAATGAGTTTTGGTGTTGAAAATAAATTCTGAGTAGCTGAGAGCTTTGCATACACAAGAGGTCCTGTGGTCTGATACTTTTGGGAAAGTCTACATTAAATAAATACTTTTCTCATACACCCTGTAATGAACAGAATACAAGTTGAGAAACACTGATATGGATTATTGCAGCTGCTCTCTAAACTGGCTGCCCTCATTTATCTCCTATGATAAATAGTATTTGAAACAGATAGTCTGTTTCCAGATACTATGTAATCTGGAAACCCACATGCAATATGCTCAGAAAAAAATATGATACAATTTCTTCCGTTATTAACACTATAAAAGCGAAAGAACCAAGGAATAAAAGGAACCCAGGTGAGTGAGAGCTCACTTTTAGGTGGAATGAATGAGGAAAGCTTCAGCGAGGGAATGGAATTTCCAGATTCCACTTCAAATACTATTAAAGTGCACGTGCATACAGGCGTGCACACACACTTGCACACACATACACACAAACCCACATTTCAGTCCCAGCTAAGAACTGCTGCATTTGAACTGTGGGGGTTGGGTGGTCAACCAATAGGTCCAATTATAGCGATAGATTTCAGAGCTATACTGGTAGAACTCTAAAGATTAGGAAAAATTTAGGTGTTAATATATGTTCTTCACTACATTCTGCATGCAGCTTTTACAGTAAAAAGAAAGAAAAATAATAATGTAATTGCACACTGATAACCCATTAATTACAGTTATTTCAAAATTCAATCACTTTTTATGCTTATTACTTTATTATACTGTGGGTATTTCTAATCAGGGACCTAAAGCAGTAAGTACAATTGAAATCATTTAGAAGAAAACTGAGCAAAAGGCAGTACTATATAAAATAAGACCAATACTTGTGTTGGTGTTAGTATTATCAATGTATATTTACAGCACATTTGTTAATTGTGAGTGCTGTATGTTTGTTATATGTCCGATTCCTATAAGAATATATTGGAATGCAACTTTCAGCCAGTTTACTCTCTCTTTGGGTTTTAGAAGTAACAAGCATGAAAGAAAGTGGTACATTGCACATATCTGTATTTTAAGGATTTTTTTTCTTCCAAAAAGCACATAATACTTTGTAAGCATTAGAAATGCCACATTAAAATGAACTAGCAATCTTTTTGTTTTAAGGAAATGGAAAAGTTTATTAGCAAAAGCAATCAAAATGCTATTATTGCCCTACTTGTGTGTCTACTTTGCTTATACGCTTGTGGTTGGATCTCATTTCTCCAGACAGTGAATATAATAAGCCTTTTCAGTGTTTTTCCATTGCTTCACAAGAGGTTCATGAGAATATTTTATCAATATTATTGGCAAACCCATACATGTATATATCTATATATACAGACTTTAATCTGGATCAGTAAATGATTGATTTCAGTTTTGAATCCTGAGGCATTAAAACAAACAAGAAAAAATGTGATAATCCAATTTAATATGGAAATGGACTAATATGCTTCATTAAATGCGCTCTTTATAAAAACCTAATTTTTAAAAAGATATTTTCCTGAGGTAGTTTTTACAACTTTTGGACACATTCTCTCATTCATATTGCCTATAAGTTTCACTCTCTTTGATGGAAAGTTTATTCAAATGAAGATTTAACCCGTGTGTGTGTGTGTATTAAACTTTCAGCATTGTTAATCGCACATTATGTTCTCATGTTCTGCTCCCTCACAGGTGTGTGTGTGTGTGTGTGTGTGTGTGTGTATTAATCTTTCTGAATTGTTAATTGAGCATCATGTTCTGCTCCCTCACAGGTGTGTGTGTGTGTGTGTGTGTATGTGTGTGTGTGTATGCATACACACATAGAAGTACCTTTAATCTTTTTTTGTAGTTGTTACAAAAAGAGGGGAAAGAAACTTCAGAAGATCCATCAACATTCAGTAGCCGGGAAAACTGTAGTAATTCAGAGTTTATTGTTAAATCAAGAGTTTGCTTTAGATTTGAGGGCAGCTTTTACGGTGCTTTATCTTTGTCTAAAGAAAAAAGTATAAGGAAACTTTTGAGTCAATTGTGCAATAAAGCAATTGAGAACTACTGGAACTTATACATAAAGCCTACCATCTGACAAAGTCTCTGCCAGTAGTGAGTCATTATCTCCAAAGTGTGTCTCATGCCAAGAGGACACAACAGAGAAAAACAGTTATTCAACATGACAGAAAGCATGTCTTGTTTATTTCCACCACCTCTCAAGTGTTCTATAGTAACCCCCACACAGTATGTGATTAACACATTGTTGTCTAATTTGATGGTAACTCCAACCACTCAGTTGCTCATTGCAGAAACTTTGATTACGAGCATTTCTTCATGTGCCTGTTGGTTGTATGCACATCTTCTTTTGAGAAATGTCTGTTCATATCCTTTGCCCACTTTTTGATGGGGTTGTTTGTTTTTTTCTCATAAATCTGTTTGAGTTCTTGTAGCTTCTGGATATTAGCCCTTTGTCAGATGAGTAGATTACAAACATTTTCTCCCATTCTGTAGGTTGCCTGTTCACTCTGATGGTAGTTTCTTTTGCTGTGCAGAAACTCTTTAGTTTAATTAGATGGCGTTTGTCAATTTTGGCTTTTGTTGCCATTGCTTTTGGTGTTTTAGACATGAAGTCCTTGCCCATGCCTATGTCCTGAATGGTATTGCCTAGGTTTTCTTCTAGGGTTTTTATGGTTTTAGGTCTAACATTTAAGTCTCTAATCCATCTTGAATTAACCTTCGTATAAGGAGTAAGGAAAGGATCCAGTTTCAGCTTTCTACTTATGGCTAGCCAATTTTCCCAGCACCATTTATTAAATAGGGAATCCTTTCCCCATTTCTTGTTTTTGTCAGGTTTGTCAAAGATCAGATGGTTGTAGATGTGTGATATTAATTCTGAGGGCTCTGTTCTGTTCCATTGGTCTATATCTCTGTTTTGGTACCAGTACCATGCTGTTTTGGTTACTGTCGCCTTGTAGTATAGTTTGAAATCAGGTAGCATGATGCTTCCAGCTTTGTCCTTTTGACTTAGGATTGTCTTGGCAATGTGGGCTCTTTTTTGGTTCCATATGAACTTTAAAGCAGTTTTTTCCAATTCTGTGAAGAAACTCATTGGTAGCTTGATGGGGATGGCATTGAATCTATAAAGTACCTTGGTCAGTATGGCCATTTTCACAATATTGATTCTTCCTATCCATGAGCATGGTATGTTCTTCCATTTGTTTGTGTCCTCTTTTATTTCATTGAGCCACAATTTGAAGCGGTCCTTTACATCCCTTGTAAGTTGGATTCCTAGGTATTTTATTCTCTTTGAAGCAATTGTGAATGGAAGCTCATTCATGATTTGGCTCTCTGTTTGTCTGCTACTGGTGTATAAGAATGCTTGTGATTTTTGTACATTAATTTTGTATCCTGAGACTTTGCTGAAGTTGCTTATCAGCTTAAGGAGATTTTGGGCTGAGATGATGGGGTTTTCTAAATATACAATGATGTCATCTGCAAACAGGGACAATTTGACTTCTTCTTTTCCTAACTGAATACCCTTTATTTCTTTCTCTCGCCTGACTGCCCTAGCCAGAACTTCCAACACTATGTTGAATAGGAGTGGCGAGAGAGGGCATCCCTGTCTTGTGCCAGTTTTCAAAGGGAATGCTTCCAGTTTTTGCCCATTCAGTGTGATGTTGGCTCTGGGTTTGTCATAAATAACTCTTATTATTTTGAGATACGTTCCATCAATACCGAATTTATTGAGAGTTTTTAGCATGAAGGGCTGTTGAATTTTGTCAAAGGCCTTTTCTGCATCTATTGAGATAATCATGTGGTTTTTGTCTTTGGTTCTGTTTATATGCTGGATTATTATTATTGATTTGCGTATGTTGAACCAGCCCAAAAATTAAAACAGCAAACAACAATGAAAAAAGAAACCCTCTAAACTTTTACTTCATCCCCTCAATATTTTGATTTTATGTTGTCTCAATTTAAATATTTTCTTGTTTCCTGTTAATTTTTCTCTTATGTTGTTTTTGATATCATTTTGATAGATTTGTCTTTGTGCTTCACTAGAGTTATGAGTGAACTGCACACCACAATTATGGCATTTTAGTATTCTGGGTTTATTAGAGGACTTAATTTTACCAATCGGTCTTATATTTTCAAATGATTACTTTTTGCACATCAGTGTTTATTTTTCTTTCAGATTGAATAATTCCATTGAGCATTTCCTGTAAGATGGGTCTGGTACTGGTGAATTCTTTCAGTTTTTGTCTGGGAAAGACTTTAGCTCTCTTTTGTAGTTGAAGGATAGATTTGCTGTAGACAGTGTCCTTAAATGACAATTTTTTTTCTTTTAGCACTTTGAAAATTTTGTACCTCTCCCTCCTGCACTGTAGAGTTCCCAGTGAGCAGTTTGTTGCCAGACAAATTGAGGTCTTTATGTTATTTGCTTCTTTTCGTTTGCTGCTTTTAGAATACTCTCTTTGTCCTTGACCTTTGAGAATTGGATTATTATATGCCTTGGGGTAGTCTTCTTTGGGACAAATCTGTTTGGTGTTCTCTGACTTTCCCATACCTGGTTATGTATCTCCTCATGTTTTGAAAAATTTGCTGTTACTTCCTCTGAATAGGCTTTCTACCTCTTGCTCTTACTCAACTCCTTTAAACAACAATAAATCTTAAATTTGGTAATTTTCTATATTTTTTGGGTGATCTTTATTCCTTTTCATTTTTTTCTTTTTCTTCTCTGCCAATGTATTTTCAAATAGCCTATCTTTGAGCTCGCTCATTTTTTCCTCTGCTTAATCTATTCTACTGTTGAGAGCCTCTAATAAATTTTTCAGCTTAGCAAACGTATTTCTCAGTTCCATGATTTCTGTTTGATTTTTCAAAAAAAAAATAAAAATAAACCTTTAAAAATATCTTTGGTAAATTTCTCTAATAAGTTTCTGAATTGCTTTTTTGTGTTATGTTGGAGATCACTGTGTTTCCTTAAAGCTGCTATTTTGAATTCTTGGTCAGAGAGATCATATATTGCTGTCTTATTAGTGTTAGTCACTTGTTTCTTGCCTTTTGGATTGGGGAAGGCTATGGTTCCCAGTTTGCTGTTCTTTTGTGTGTATGTATGTCTATCTTTTTGCATTAAAGGATTATTTAGTCAAATCATCTCTATCTGGCTTGTTTTAGTTTTTATTGGATATGTGTTCTTAGAGATTCTTTGTAATTTACCTGTCGATTTTCTTTCTTTCCGCCCCTCCCCCTGCAGGGTTGCTGCCTCCTTTTTGGCACTAGATGCTGTGTCTTAAGCCCAGGTTTGCCTCAGTTCTGGTAAATGATCAGAGTGCTGCCTTTCCTGAATGGGGCATGTCCCAATAGCATGGGAAGAGTGGCTAGGGTGAGCTCTAGAATGAATCTTCTACAGTGTGGTGCTGCTGAATGTCCATTTTGATTTGGCATTACCTTTGGATGAGTTACAGAGCAGAGTTTCCAGGGCTGGAGATGGCAGTCCCTCCTCTCCCCTTTGTCACTAGCTTTCCTCAGAGGTATTTTTTACTCCAGGCACTCTAGATGCTTCTCATGAGTTTGGCAGGGGCAGGTCTCCTGCCAGCAAACTTAGGATGATGGGCAAGCTACTTGTCCACATTGATATCACTTCTTTCCAGTGTAGAAGCTGTCAGTCAGGGGAGATTTTCCACGAGCTTGCCACTAGAAGGACTGGGGGGAGGAACATCACGGATACGGAAGTCCAATTCTTTAACCATCTGCTCAAACTATTTTCATTTCCCTGTGGCCCTGGGAACTGTTTTCTCCTCCTATTTGAGATCTGAGAGATTGCTGGTAATAATCTTGGCACTGTATGTTTATATTTTTGGTTTTGGGAAAGAGAGCGAGTGAAGCCAGCTTGTTTCTATGCTGCCATTTTGGAACTAGAAGTCCAGAAACATTTCTATTGAACAAGTATTCAGTGTTAAGGGACAGATGTGCCTAAGTGACTTGTTCAGTATATGTTTTTGTGTTGTTCAGATTTTGAGCCATTTAATGTATCTGTTTCCAAAATAAATGCAAGTAATTTAAAATGTATGCAGTAACGTTGCCATTCCTTCCTAAATTATGAAAGGTATGGCGCATATCCAATTTGTGCAAAAAACCCGTCATATTCTTTAATAAACTTGTATAATTTTGATGGAAAATGTAATTAATTATTGGCCAGTCAAAAGATAGGAGTTTTGCTGAGATATAGCTGATTTACAAATAAAGGTTTACTTTGGTAAAAAAAAAAAAAAAAGAAAGAAACTTCGATTAACTAAACTCTTCTCTCATACCTTTTCACATTCAATCAGTAAACTGGTGCCATCAGTTTTAGTTCCTAGTTAGTGCTAAGCTAACTCTCCCATCCTATGTTTACTCTGCCATTTCCTTTGTTCATGCCAAACAGTTTATCTTGTGGACTCATTAGCAGTCTACACTCCAAGTCTCTCCAATTCATCTCCTTCACTGACAAGTGAATTCTTCACCTAAACTACAGAAAGGATGATACGAAATTCCTGCTTTAAACTTTCAATAAGCCTCATAGTCTACAGCATTAAACCCCGAATCTTCTCATACTATACAAGGTCCTCCTTTGCCCAACTCTAGCAGCCTCATTACCCCTTATGCTATATCACCCAGATTATACTCAGATCAAACCAGACTTCGCAAATGCTCCCAGAAGCACCATGACCTTTGACTCTTCAGAACCATTGTAATGTTTCCGCTGGTTCAAATGATCCTTCTTCAGTCCTGGTCTGTGTCCTGAAAATAACATTTATTCTTTTGATTGAAAAGTTTTTATTTTTTAATTGTAGAAATAAGATTATAAATCATCTAGAGATCAAAGTTTGTAAATATGAACAGGACTATTGTATTTTTTAGAAACCAATTCTCCTCCAGAAATCTTTGTTTCCTTTTACTTCATAAAAAACAACAAATACACATGCAGGTAAAACTATCAAAAATACAGTTTTATTCATCTGTCTATTTTTATGTATTTATTCATTTTTGTATCTACTTTCTTCGGACAGACAGTTGCATTAACATGATTTACAAAAATATATAACTGAACTTATTTAATGTCATTATGATTCTAAAAAACACCTGCTATTCTAAAGCATATAATAAAACACATTATTCTAAAGCAAATAAAGCAATCTGCATGACTGGATGAACAGACAGAGAAGGATTAATTTCTTTTCCTTGGGTTATCATTCAAAAGGACATCTTTTTTAATTAAACAGTGTGACACAGTCAGATATTTCACAATAAATGGCAGTTTTGTACACTGCAGCTGACAGCCTTCTTTCTCAGAAATATGCCAGAGAAAGCAAACAACATTGGAACACTGGGTATATGGAGGAGTGTGTTGAAGGTAAGAAAATTCTAGGAAGAAGACCACGGAGGACCTTAAATATCCAGCTGGAGAGCTTAAAATATATTCTCTAGGTGCCATCAAATGCTTTTGAGTTATGTATTTAGAGTGTCATAAAGAGCTTATTGAATCTTGGACATGGAAAAGAATGGCTTCAATTGGGTAGAGCTGGTAGAAGAAAAACCCAAAATTAGAAAGACACCGAAATACATCAATATTAACAACAATGATAAAGGTTATTACTGACCATAATTAAAATGGAATTGAATCTTAGCCACTGCCTTCAGGCAGGATGGCTTAATAGAAATATAGAAAAAGCAAATAATGATCAGTCCAGGAGACCAAGAAAAATGGAAAGAATACAGTCATTTGGGTCAATTATAGTGGTCTCTCCAGCCCAGTTGTTACCATTAAGTAGGACCGTGGTTTATAGTCATGGTTCACTCCTCCCAGAGCTGTGTGCGTCAGTGTGACCTGGAGTCTGATATCCTCCATCTTTTAGGCTCTGTCTCAATGAAATATTTACATGTTATTTGTAGTACAGTGGCTGTCACATGAATCTTCAGTTCAAAGCATTATCCTTTGTGATGCAGCTTTTATTCACTTTCAAGGCACTTAGATAAAGTCATTGCTGTTGATTGCATGACTTGAATGTGGAGGTAAATAGTAAATTTGTACCATCCTAACTATTATTCAAGAAAGAACTAATTGGACTCACTGACTCAGATTCTGTACATCTTTTTGCCACAATAACTACATTAGCACAGATAGCTTAATATAGCTTAATATCACAATTTAGTGGATCTACTAGCTTTTTCACTACAAAAAGAGCTTTGGTTTGAGTTTCAAATTTACATAAAATTTGTTGTGTTTTTTTAATATGGAAAAACAAAGTCACCATCTAGTTGACAAAAATTATTTACATCATATTTGTAAAATATATAAAAATGAAACATGTTGAGATTATCAAAGTAGTAAAAAAGATAGAAAATTATGTCTTCAATGTTTGTCTTTGTTTTAAAGGACTATTGTACTATAACTTAAGTATGGATAGTCATCTTGTGGTCATGTCTAGGTTTCACATTTTCTATATATTCATCCGTTGATAGACAATTAGTTTGATTCTATATTTTGGCCACTGTGAGTACTGCAGCAATAAACATGGGAGTGCAGCCATCTCTTTGATATACTGATTTTCATTCTTTTGGATATATACCCAGCAGGAGGATTGTTGGTTCACATCGTAATTCTATTTTTAGTTTTTGGAGGAGGCTCTATATTGTTTTCCACAGTGGCTGCATTAATTTACATTCTCATCAACAGTGTACGAATGTTCCCCTTTCTCTACATCCTCACCAGCATTTGTTATTTTCTGTCTTTTGGATAACAACCATTTTAACTAGGGTGAGATAATATTGCATTGTGTTTTTGATTTGCATTTCCATGACAATTAATGAACATTGTGCACTTGGATTTGTTAATATATTATAAATAATAACACTGGTAGCACATTAAATTATAATGTTTATTATTTCATATTATGTTGTAAGTTTTTAATCAAGTTGATTTAATTGCTAAACACTATCCATATACAAATAGAGTAAACAAATTTTATTCAAAGTCCATGGAATGATTTGAAATTTTGATCTTGTTGATAGGGTTTGGCTCTGTGTTCCCCCCAAATCTCATCTCCAATTGTAATCCCCGTAATCCCCACGTGTCCAGACCAGGACCTGGTGGAAGGTGATTAGATCATTGGGGTGGTTCCCCCATGCTGTTCTCACGATTGTGAGTGAGTTATCACGAGATCTGATTGTTTTATGTGTTTGACAGTTCCTCCTACACACTTTCTCTCCTGCCTGCTGCCATGTAAAATGTGGCTGCTCCTCTTCTACCATAATTGTAAGTGCCCTGAAGCCTTCCTAGGCATGCAGAACTATGAGTCAATTAAATCTCTTTTCTTTATAAATGGCCCAGTCTTGGGTAGTATCTTTATAGCAGTGTGAAAACGAACCAATATACTTGTAATCCCCCCAAAAAACTTTCATTAAAGCCACCCAGGTAGAAAGTTTCTGTGAAGAACTGCAATAAAACAGAAAATAAAAAAGGACAAAATTTCAATCAATAAAACTGCAATGAATTAATTGTTAAACTTATATAGTAGTTATTGGATGATGTGCATAGTCAAACTTCAATTATATATTTTAAAAGTGCTAACAATGTGATGTATGGCAAAACCATACTTACGGTCATTATTTCCTGTCATAAATTCTTGAGTTATATGAAAAATAAAAATCAGTGCGAGTAAGTTTTGTAAGCCTAAGGAAATTGTGCAAATTCTGATGAGTGAATCAGAAAACATTTTTTAAAAAGAACAGTAGAACTAATATAGAGGAACTAGTTCTTTGAGGAAAAATAAAAAATAAATACAGGTCTAATAAATAAAACAGAAACATTTAATGGTCAAAATTACAAATGAGAACAGTTTAACAGATTTCAAATTTTTAATTAGAATAAAATATTATTTATAATGCTATAGTAAAGAACTTAAAAATTCCAAATGGATGTTTCTGTGATTGATTCAACAGAGAGTAGAAAACCTGAATAGCTTAATAATAATGGACAAAGAAACTTAAAACCTCTCCATGTGTCAAATACTTTTTTCTAAAATATGCCAAGGGGCCAAATGACTTACAGATACATTCCTTCAGTTTTTGAAGAAGCTCCTATTTTCCATAGCATATAAATGCTTTCAGAGCATATAAAAAGATAGAATGCTTCACAAATCATTTTACAAAGGTTGTACAATTGAGACAGTAAATCTTGATGATGATCTCATAGCACTTGATCTTGGCCATAAAATTAAATGTAAATTAAATTACAGAATTAAAACTGCAAAACAACCTCTCGTGAGAAGTACAAAACTGGAATACTAACAAAAGAATGGGATTTGAGGAAAGGGGTTTGTTAGAAGAAGGATATGACACTAAGATTAATATGGGGAACTAAAGTGGGAAAATGGCCATACGTAACTATGAATTTTAAAGAAGAGAAGTAAGACAGACATTTTCTTTCATGGAAATAGACATACCCTGGCAAAAGAAGTTAACCTGGGATTGAATCTGGGCTTCACCAACAAGCTTTTCATCATCTGGCTGGTCTCTTAACATGTCTTTCTCTCATTTCATCTTTCAAAGGAGAATAAAAAACACCTCAAATATGCCTTCTGTAAATTGAATCATATAAAAGATATAAAGCTTTTTATATGACCCCTGGTGTACAGTAAGTGCTTGTAAGTGTTAGCAGCTTTTATAATTAATGTAAGTGGCATTAATCTCAGGAATCAAATTGATATAACATTGGCACAAAAATCAAAAGACCAATCATGAATCAGGAAGCTAAGAAATAGGAATTCTTTGAAATTATTTCATTTATTACGGACACATTAGCAGAAATTAATTAAGAAAAATGAGGATTATTTAAAAACGGCTCTGTGGTAATGTCTAGCTGATTGTCCCATCATCAATTACTGAATAGATTGTCTGCATGGAATATAAGTCTCACAGCGCAGGCATGATTCAAGGCAAGCTAAACACTTCTGACTTTTCTCATTTTTCTCATCCAAGTTCTTAACACTAGTGTCAGGTTTAACAATTTGCTGCAATGACTCGCAGAACTCAGAAAAGCACTTTACTTACTATTACCACTTTATGCTAAAGGATGTAACTCAGAAACACCAAATGGAAGAGATGAACACGGCAAGGTATTTTATTTTATTCTCTCTGCATAATTTGTATTTTTTTATTTTTGCCATTAATATTTTTCTTGAAAAAAATAAAAAAACAATTTTTACAAATAATAAACTTTCGCTATATATTGTCCTCAATAGATATTTTGAAATGAGTTTTCAGTAGAATAAAATTCATTATATGCTAAATATTTTTATATGTAATTAAGTGTATGTATTCTTAAGAAGAGGTCTGTAACTTTTGGCTGATTCTCATAAAGGTTAAGACTTATGAAAGATTTAAACTACATTTCTATAATTTTGATGTTGAAGATCTTTAGAAAGATTTCTCGGCCAGGCGCGGTGGCTCACGCCTGTAATCCCAAGCCCTTTGGAAGCCTGAGGCGGCGGATCACCTGAGGTCGAGATTTCGAGATCAGCTTGACCAACATGGAGAAACTCCATCTCTACTAAAATATATATATATATATATACACATACACACACACACACACAAAATTAGCCGGGCGTAGTGGTGCATACCTGTAATCCCAGCTACTAGGGAGGCTGAGGCAGGAGAATCGCTTGAACCCCGGAGGCGGAGGTTGTGGTGAGCCGAGATCACGCCATTACATGAAACTCTGTCTCAAAAAAAAAAAAAAAAAGAAAACAAAAAAAAAAAACCTCCAACAATTAGAAAACAGTAAAAAAAAGAAAAAATTCAAGTTAGAAAATAATCAACATTTTATTCACTATCATATGAGAATTACTATCATATGCTTATTTAAATATGAATTTGATGAAACTTCCATTTTGTGAGGCTGTTCCAGAAATTCTTTAATCACAACTGATAATACAGATAATATATTTCAATTGTGCTTTTTCTAAACCACATGGCTTTCTGATTGTCAAGCTTTCCTTTTATTTAAAAATATCTAGATGTTTGCCAGTATCTTAAATCTACATGGTTAATATCTTTAAAAAAAAAATGAGAGCATTGAAAGTGTTTTGGAGTTCAAACTCTTCGTTATTAATCCTCACAACCACGGTGTCCAAAAACTATGCATGACAATGTATATGAAAAGTTCTGGCTAATTCTCCTTAAACGTTGCTGTTACGCCACTCGGTTTCATTTCTTCCAGCAGTGCTACTTTAATCCAGTATTTTACTTAAACTAAATCGAATTTTTGGCAGAGAATGTTTTTTAATCCTTTTTAAATTGGTTCTAAAAAGATTGAATATCACTGGTACATCAATGAAATGAAAAATCATTTTTATTAAAATGATCTTCGGTATACTCTGAAACATCTGATACGAATTTCATGAGCAGTCGTCTTATTATTCAGTTGAGAACGTGGTTACAATCACCAGATTTTGTAACAATGAGACCATTATTGTTCTATTGATTGACTTCTGAATTTTCATACATGTGTAAGACTCAATTGTGAACTATCAAATAGACTTACCTAGCTTGATCTCTGATTTCTAACAACATCAGAAAACTCATAGATGTATAATTATAGATGTAGTAATTTTATCATGCTCTCTACGCTGACAATATCGTTTTCTAAGTTATAAAAATATATTTAATAATGAATTTCACATGTATTCCCTATCCTTCAACCTGTTTCAGTGAGCTGTAATTTTTTTATTCGGTTTTATCACAAATTCACCATTCTGTCTAAAATTTGAATGACTTCAATATATATCACATTTTCTTAATTTTCTACCACCAGAAGCACCTTCTCTACCACAGAATTTTAATTTATCATGTAACTTTTTTCTTGTTAGAAAAATTAGCACTCCTGTTACAGTAGGTAGGTAGGTAGTCAGAAATGAGCAGAGAAGCAGCCCCCCTCCACCCCCCCCCCCACCAGGAATCATCAGGTGATGGTCAGGCGGTTGCTAAACTACCTCGCTAAAATAATGATTGGTCACAGCTGGCGCCAGAGACCGGCAGTCTCCCAGTAGATGGAAAAACCTCAAACTGGTGATCAGCAGCTTCCCGATAAGATCTCAGGAGTTGGGCAAGTGGGCTCCAGCATGCGCAGTAGGAGGCAAAATGGCAGCGTTTAACCAGTATATGACTATCTAGGAACACTGGCCTAGTAAGGGAAGACTGCCTCAAGCGCCCGTGCGTACAACTCCAGTAAACACACTGTGCATGCTGCACCCCATAAGAACTAACAGGCCACTGTGCATATGGACAGGCCACCCGAGGGAAGAATCAGGGGAGAAGTAATGCAAGACCCTGGAAGGATGCCAACAGGTAAAACCCTAAATCAAAAGTTAAACCATGCCCTTGATCTCTGAAGTTGCCTGCTTGATCCTCTTCCAAGGATACATTTCTTCCTTTTATTCCTGCTTTAAAACTTTTTAATAAACTTTCACTCCTGCTCAAAAACTTGTCTCAGTCTCTTACTCTGCCTTATGCCCCTCCGGCAAATTCTTTCTTCTGAGGAGGTGAGAATTGAGCTTGCTGCAGACACTTACAGATTTGCCGCCGGTAACCTTACTAATAGAATTCTACCTCCTTTCTAATCTTGTATCCAACTTTTATAAGTCTGTACAACAGGACTATTTAAAATGTCACAATTTAACTACATCTTCTTGTACTTTAAACCTAAATTTTAGTTACGTGCTTCATCATGTCTAATAAATTTCATAAAGCGAAGAGTCCTAAATTAACACTGTCCTGTATGTATCATCTTGTGTTCGTAGATTGGCTCCTGATGAAAATTCACTTGTGCAATGCTACAATCGCAATTGATACCATCAATTGACTCAACTGGTGAAATCTTACAAATATTTGCAAATAATCCTAATATTTGTTTTGGTAACAATTTTAAATTATTACAGTCACTAACATATGAGTTATAATAAAACACAGATTTAATATTAAACTGTTAAAAACCAGTAAAAAACATATGCAGCACTTGTATAGAACTGTGCTTATTGATATATGGTAGGATATTCATCTGGTAGGTGTGGTACTTTTAAGGTAACCTCATCACTATGCATACAAATGCCATCGCTTACTTCACTGATAATTTTGTCACTATTTTCTATGTTGAATTTTGATTTAAAATTTATTGATAATGTTCAATGAAAATTTGTAATTTTTAAACAATAACTGAATAGGACAATGATTTATTTCCTATCTATTGATATACTTTTAAAAGCTTTATTACTTTTAATACAACAGCAAATAAAAGGTTTTACCTTCTGGGAAGTTGGGAAGAATTATAAAATATTCCATTGTACCTTGCTACTCAAAAGTGGTCCACAGAACAGCAACATTAGCATCCCCTAGAAGGGCAAGAGAAATGCAGGTTCCCAGGCCCCTCCCCAGCCCTACTGAATCCAAACTGGCATTTTAAGAAGATAAGAGTCCCAGGTGACTCATATGTGTATTTAAGTATAATGGGTTCCCCAAAATAAATTATGAATTATCAAAATATATCTTTTGACTTTCACAAAAATAGTATTTTCAAAAGAGTTGCTTGTGTTAGAAATAAAATGTACACTTTAATAAACTCAGACTACATTTTACATATCTATATTATCCTCAAGTGGATGGGTTCAGAATTTAAGTCAACATATCAAATAATACAAATCTTTTTATTTGACATCTTCATGCAGATTCTTATGGAAGGATTGAGTTACTGTAACTGAAGACTTGAAAACTAACCAGCAAAAAGTCCTCTGAGATTATGTTTGGTTGGAAGTGAACCCAGATGGCTCTGCGAGTCTCCAACAGTTTGTATGCTTAGGTGTGGCTAACTCCTCCAAGCTGTGGGCAATGCGATACCTCCAGTCTCTGGACAACAATAGCAGAGAACTATCATAGGCCCTTAAATAACTGCCAGGTAAGACCTGCACTAAATATGTATGCAGTACAGGGCAGGAAGGTAGGGGAAGGTGGACCAAAATTACGAAATGAAGGATCTAGGATAAATTTCTGAAAACAAGATTGAAGTTGTGCGACAGTAGGAGATATGAAATAAGGAAACATCGGTCCTTTTCTCAGGGTAATTAAGAATAAGATTATGCTTTAATCTGCATCAATATATTAAGTTATTCCTTCAGGTTTGTATTATGTACCCTCCTCTGCATTATGCTTACAGTATATTTGCATGTTGATAATTTATAGGGGATAACAGAAAGTTGCTTCCCAGTAGACTAATTTTATCTCAATGACAGTATCCAATGTTTAAAAACTGATAGTGCAACCAATTCAATGTTTACCTAATGTAAAAATATTTTAAACCTAAAAGGCAGGTTTTATTTACGTTACAACATCTGAAAATGCCTCCCAAATCCCTATGAGTTTCTGAGATCTCCACTTTGTCAACCATGAGCTAGAATTGGCTGGTGATTTGGCAATGGCAGCTGTAGGAAAACTTATAGCAAATAAATAGACCTGATTTTTACATGTTGGATTCTCCTCAGATCTCACCTCTAACTCACAGCTCATTGATAATTAATAATCATTTTTCAATGTAAAAAAAGTAAACAGACCAATTACTTCATAATTAGACAATTTTAATAAGTGAAAGAGATGGATAAATAAATCTGTATTTCTACAAAAATCACTATGGCATTCAAAGTTTTTGTTGATATTGCACACTGTTATGGACTAAATGTTTGTGTCTCCCCCGAATTCACATGTTGAAGCTCTGACCCCCAGTGCGATGGTAATTGGAGATGGAGTTTTAGAGATGAGGTCTTAAGAGTGAGACCTTAATCAGATGAGATTGGTGTCACTATAAAAAGAAGAGACATAAGAGTGTTCTCTTTCTTCCTCTCTCCCTTCCCTCTCCTTCCTCCCTTTTGCCCTTCCTCTCTCCCTCCCCCTCTCTCTGCAAGTACCCACCAAGAAGAGATCATGTGAGTGAGACACAGTGAGACAGTGAAGTAGCAACAGCCTATAAGCCAGGAGGAGAGACCTTAGAATGAAACCAACCCTCCCAGCACCTTGATCTTGGACCTCCCCACCTCCATAATTGTGAGAAATAAATTTCTGTTTTTTATGTCACTGAGTCTATGGCATTTTGTAATAGGAGCCCAAGCAGACTAATACATACTTCAAATAATTTCCGTTCCAAATTATTTGATAGTAGGCATAGACAAAGGAAAGGTTCAATTTGACTATTACCTCATAAGATTTCAATTATAATAATTATTTAAAGGCAAAGATGAGAAGACTGACCTAGAAAGGCACCTAACTAGATGTCAGAGAAATGTGGAATGCTTCCTTTCTTGCTTTATTGAATCAAATAAATCTAAAATATATTTTAAAAATAGTAATGACAAACCATGCCCTGATTTTTGAAAACAGGCATTGTAAAAGCAGTATTATATAGAACTTAATAAACATATCAAAAAAGTTAAATGCATACACAATACATACTGTTTTCACATAAAATTCTAACGTCGGCCCGAAATTACTGGTAAGAATAAAGAAAAAAGTGCATAGATTAAAAACCAGAGACATATAATGAAGATTATTAGATATAATGAAGCTATGTAGCTGCGAATAAAAGCCCCAAATCTCTCTTGATACTTGAATCTAAGAATCCTTAAGGTAGTGTACTAGGAAAATCTTGTTTAAAAGTATCTGTACATAACTAAACAATTCCATGTTACCAATAGATTCTTAGAACAAATCTGTGTACGTGAGTGTTTTCTTCAAGGCATAGATAAAACAATATATTCTGAAAGTTACATTTTATACACATATATAAAATTGTTTTTCTCATATAATTTGTATTGTGCTGAGATTCCAGGAGGATGTTTTCTAATGTATCTGTAGAATGCTATGAAAATCATCCAGAACAAAAAGGTTGTATCTGATTAAAATCCACGTGAGCCAGAATTTGTGTTTGTTTTCATCATTCTCGTATTCCTTGTGCTGAGAACATAGCGGGGACTCAATAAATGGCACACTGCAGGGACTTAATAAATATGGAACGAGTGAATTAATTGACAGGAATCAGAATATGCTACCCTGTAATATGATGCCTTGGCATATTGTATACTTTAAGCTAAAGGAATTTGAGTAACAGCAGGTTCAGGAAGCACTCTCTGACCTCCCCCTTCATAAGACCCTCATGTGAGAGATGCTTTTCTTATAGCCAAAAAAAACTTCCTTATGTCCAAAGACAGAGGGATGCCAAGAGGAAGCTGAATGAACAGACCTTGTTAAGTTTCCCCCAGTTTTCTACCCTTAGCTCGTACACCCTTTTCCTGTCACATTTTTCCATGATCTTCCATTCTTCATCAAACTCAGTATAAAAACACTCAGGTTTAATTATTTCTTCAGGTCTTCATTTCTTTGCAACTGACATGAAGTAAATTAGTACATTTTTCTCTTGTTCATAGGTCTTTCATCAATCTAATTTAGAGGGTCCCGGCAAATGAATCTAAGGTGGGTAAGAGATTTTTTTTCTTCCCTAGACAATGAATGTGTTGGCCAGGGTTCTCTAAAGAGACAGAACTAATAGGATAGATGTGTATATGAAGGGGAGTTCATGAAGGAGTATTCACTCACACGGTCACAAAGTGAAGTCCTACAATAGGCCACCTGCAAGCTGAGGAACAGGGAAGCCAATCCGAGTCCCAAAACCTCAAAAGCAGGGTAGCTGACAGTGAAGCTTTCAGTCTGTGGCCAAAGGCCCCAAGAGCTCCTGGCAAATCACTGGTGAAAGTTTAATCCAAAAGCTGAAGAACTTGGAGTCCGATGTTCGAGGGCGGGAAGCATCCAGCACGGGAGAAAGATGAAGACCAGAAGACTCAGCCAGTCAAATCTTTCCATGTTCTTCTGCCTGCTTTATTCTAGCCCCAGTTGCAGCTGGTGCCCACCCAGATTGAGGGTGAGTCTGCCTCTCCCAGTCCACTGACTCAAATGTTAATCTCCTTTGGCAACACCCTCACAGACACACCCAGGAACAGTACTTTGCATACTTCAATTCAATCAAGTTGACATTCAGTGTTAACCATCACAATGAGTGAACACTTTCGTAAATTGTAAAGTTATCGTCATTAAAACTACTCTTGTGATGTTTAACTATATTAATTATAAGTACTTATAAATAACAGAAAAATATATTAAGTAGACGTTTAATGTTATTGTTTAATATATTTGATAGTTAATGAAGAATGACATTTTCATGTAGGGTTTCACACATATCACTATCTTCAACTTCTTCTTTTGCTTGTATACTAGTTTCCAGTTACTTCACCCATTAGGATGAAAGCTCTGTAAGAGCAATGGCTTTGTTTTATAAACCCCTGTACTAATGGTGCTGAAAACAGTGCTTGTCAAATAGCAAGTGCTCAAAAACTGTTTGCTAAGTGAAAGAATAAATGTAAAGCACAGATTCTCAAGCCAGTTTAGATGGTGAGGCATCTAGAAACCATGCTTGATGTGCTTTAAAAAATACTGTAACAGGCAGGGCATGGTGGCTCACACCTGTAATCCCAACACTTTGGAAAACTGGGGGAGGAGGATTACTTGAAAGTAGGCGTTTGAGACCAGCCTGGGAAAAAAACTGATATGGTTTAGCTGTGTCCCCACCCAAATCTCAACTTGAATTGTATCTCCCAGAATTCCTACATGTGAGAGGGACTCAGGAGGAGGTAACTGAACCATGGAGTCTGGTCTTTCCTGTGCTATTCTTGTGATAGTAAATAAGCCTCATGAGATCTGATGGGTTTATCAGAGGTTTCCACTTTTGATTCTTCCTCATTTTGTCTTGCCACTGCCACGTAAGAAGTGCCTCTCACCTCCCGCCGTAATTCTGAGGCCTCCCCAACCATGCAGAACTGTTAAGTCCAATTAAACCTCTTTTTCTTCCCAGTCTCAGGTATGTCTTTACCAGAAGCATGAAAACAGACTAATACACAAAGCAAGACCCCATTTCTACCAAAAATTTTTTAAAAGTTTAACCAGGCATGGCTGTGCACAACTGTAGTCCCAGATACTCAGGCGGCAGAAGCAGGAGGATCACTTGAGTTTGAGGCTGCAGTGAGCTATGATTGTGCCACTGTACTCCAGGCTGCATGACAGAGTACAGAGTGAAACTCTATCTTTTAAAAGAAAAAATATATAGAGAGAGAGTAAAATATCCAAATATTAAGCTTAAAAGTATTAAGCTTGTAATGGATAAAAATCATGCAATACTATTTGTAGTTGTAAATTATAGAATAATGTATGTTAATTTTTTCATTTCCACTTTTAACTCTCCCACTCAAAATTTCAAATATGATAAAGTGTTGAGTATCTACCAAGTGTCTTGAACATAATATTTGTACTTTAAATATTAATAGGTTTACATTTTAATTGGAAGTCATTTAAACTCAGAGCACCAGTATCACTTATGTGAAATGGATTTGCTGTGCTAATACATGTCCCTTTTCTGTCTTGTGCAATGTTAGGGTCAATAAAAATAGATTTTAAAAATACCAGCAGGTTATTAAAGGTGACACAAGTCCTTTCATTAAAATAATGCTATTATTACCATCTGAATGCTAACATCAACTTCTAGAATTTAAAGGCCGATTTCTGTAGAATCTCTGTACTTTTGTCTTAGTCTGTTTGCTTGCTATAACAGAGTACCATAAACTGGATGACTTATAAACAACATAAATTTACTTCTTATAGTTCTGAAGGCTGGAAATGTAACCACCCAGTGGGTTTACCTTGCCTGCTGTCCAGACAGTGCTGATTTATCCAGACAGAGGAATTGCAATAGAGAAAGAGTAATTCACACACAGCAGGCTGTGCGGAAGACCCAAGTTTTATTATTACTCAAGTCAGTCTCCCTGAGCATTCAGGGATCAGAGTTTTTCAGGACAATTTTGTGGGTGGGGGAATACCAGTGTGTCAAGAGTGCTGACTGGCTGGGTCAGAGATGAAATCATAGGGAATTAAAGCTGTCTTCTTGTGCTTAGTCAGTTCCTGGGTGGGGGCCACAGATCAGATGAGCCAGTTTATCTATCTGGGTGATGCCGGCTGATCCATCAAGTGCAGGGTCTGCAAAATATTCCAAGCACTGATCTTAGGAGCAGTTTAGAGAGGGTCAGAATCTTGTAACCTCCAGCTGCATGACCCTTAAACCATAATTTCTAATCTTGTGCCTAATTTGTTAGTCCTACAAGGGCAGTCTAGTCTCCGGGCAAGAAGGAGGTTTGTTTTGGGAAAGGGCTGTTACCATCTTTGTTTTAAACTACTAGGTTCCTCCAAAGTTAATTCAGCCTATGCCAAGAAATGAACAAGGACAGCTTGGAGGTTAGAAGCAAGATGGAGTTGGTTAAGTCAGACCTCTTTCACTGTATCAGTTACAATTTCACAATAGCGGTTTCAGAAAGAACAAGCTCAAGGCACTGGCACTGGCAAATTTGGGGTCTGATCAGGACATGCTTCCTAGTTCACAGATGGTAGTTTTCTCACTGTGTCCTCACATGGTGGAAGGGACAAGGGAGCTTTCAGGGATGTCTTTCATAAGGCAAATAATCCCACTCATGAAGACTCCAATCTCATGCTAAAATCACCTCCCAAATGCTCTGCCTCCTAGTACCATGACATTGGGTAGTAGGATTTCAACATAAGAATTTAGTAGGGACACAAATATTCAGTCTATAGCAACTGTAATTCCAAACACCATAACATCATAGCATATTTCAGCAATAACCTAAATTGATAAGAATTGCAAAGAAAAGATAAAGTGATATTAGATAGGTAGCTATTCTTGAAAAAGCTTAATATTCAATAAGGATGACTATGTAGGTATTCAAGTTACCTGAGTATTCTATTTCTACATATTAGCCTAGGAAATAGGGAAATTAGTTGGCCAAATAATTACTGGGCAAATAAATACATTAGGGAAAAAAATCCACTCAACAATACTTTGAGAAACGAGGTAAGGGCATCACTTTAACATTGCTTAAGGTCTGCCATAAATTTTGTAATGAAAGGAACATATACTCAACTGCCTCAAACACACTATTTCTAGAATGCTTGGCCTCTTTCGACAACAACATCTTCATCTCTAAAATTACTCCTGAAGCTAGCTAAGGGCATCAGAGTGTGAGCTCCTTGGAGGCAAGGATAGCGTCTTGGTTATCATTGTAACTGAGACACAATACTTAGTAAACGTCTGTAGAGCAAATATGACTGTGCTGAATGTGCCAACCATATATAATTATTTGAAATACACTGCACTATTGTTTGTCATAAACCACTGAAATATCCAGTAATTATTCTGTGCATCCAAAACCTATCTCAAGGCTGCCTATTGCATCCAGGAGAGTCAGAAAATCCATTGTCAGTTCATATTAGAAAAACTGCTAGGAACGTTCAATTCAATTCACTAAAGATTTGTTAGTCTCCTGTTATGTGTCTTTTTATTATACTAGATGCTATAAGAAAATAAAAGACATAAATGTCATGATCCTTGCACTTAGAAGGGTCTTGTCTATTTCTATCCCTGTATATATTTGCCGCTACAACTATTTTCCAAAGAAACATGTCCCTCAACCTTTCACAGTAAGTCGCTGTAGCATTTTTATTAGGAAACTCAAGTAATAAATAGGGCAGTTCTCATAAATGCTAAATCTGAACAAACAAACAAGGGGCTATAAAGGAACTAGGGGAGTCATAATACTAGGTGAGCCAAGGAAGAAAGAATGCTACAAGTTAAGTCGCGCTGTAACTAAAACAATTGCTGAGAATGAAACTCTCATAGGGAAATGCAATAAAAAGACAAACACTGCCTGAGAAAAATATCATCTGTATCTTATGGGTAGTGGGCTCCATTTTTTCTTTTCTTCTAATCTTTTAATGTTAATTTAGAAGACACCGAATACAAAATGATAAAGATAGACATTTTGAAGACATGAGGTGTTACTTGTGACTGGTCAACCAGAAGGGTACACAATAAACAGGAAAAAAGGAAATACACTGGTGAAGCCAAGACATCTGCTCCCAATCCTAATTTCATTGAACAGTTTGATTAGAGGGAAAGAAAGCTCATTTAAATTAATGGCTAGTATTTGCATTTTAATGGAACTTTTTGGAAGATGTAGTCACCAAATATTTCAGCTATTTCCTCAGGGAAGGCAATAGGATTTCAATTCATTTCAGAACTCTAAAGCAAGTAAAAATATGATCCCATTCTCATAAGACCAAGCGAAGCAAATCTTTTGAATGTCTTCGAACAAATCAATTCAATGGCAAATCAATAAATATTTTAAAAAGAGAATATCCTTGACTCTTCAATTATTTTACCATAATCCAGAGAGAGAAATTGGACCCAGATTTACAAGCAAATCAGGAAGTCTGAATATCTTTAACTAGATACTCAGACCACATCCAAGTGATAACTGACTGGCAAGTTTTGATCTCCGTCTTGTAAACTCTATCCAGGGAAGTTGGATATGCTGATGGATTTAGCTGACTTGTAATAAGCTATTGGTGCTCTGTAATTGTCAATGTGTCAGTTTACTTTTTTATTTATAGGAATGCCCATGACAAAAAAGCATTTTTGTTGTTTCTACAGCTTCACATTTACTGCAATGAAGAAATAGGAGAAGTTTTAAGAAGCATGTTATCCTGAGTGGTAAGCTATTTCTCTTGCATATGAATGGCTGCCTAACATTAGTATTTCCTAACTAGTAATTTTTATAAGATGAAATAATAATAATAATAAATTTTTATAGGAAGTCATGTATTTTGAAAACAAGTATATGTGTTCTTATAACTTTTTTTCTGTGTTTTTTACACAGAAGATGAGAAGCAAAAGGAAGAAATGTATTTATCTTTTTTCCACTGATTGCACAAATTGTTCACAGATGCCAAATAATCCTTCATGTTTTTCTCAGTGAGTCAGCTCCTGGGCTCATGAAAACTGTGATAAACAGAGAATAGATTTACATATAAGATAGTTTATTACATCAAAGTGAACATGCTTTCAGTATTAATAAATTTTTTAAAAATCTGCATTTCCATTGGTAGTTCCTACCTCGTCAATATCTTTTTCCCCTTAAAAATTTTTTTAAAATTTTTATTATACTTTAAGTTCTAGGGTATATGTGCACAACGTGCAGGTTTGTTAGATATGTATACATGTGCCATATTGGTGTGCTGCACCCGTTAACTCGTCATTTACATTAGGTATATCTCCTAATGCTATCCCTCCTCTCTCCCCCCGCCCCATAACAGGCCCCAGTGTGTGATGTTCCCCTTCTTGTGTCCAAGTGATCTCATTGTTCAGTTCCCACCTATGAGTGAGAGCATGTAGTGTTTGGTTTTCTGTCCTTGTGATAGTTTGCTGAGAATGATGGTTTCCAGCTGCATCCATGTCCCTACAAAGGACACAAACTCATCCTTTTTTATGGCTGCATAGTATTCCATGGTGTATATGTGCCACATTTTCTTTATCCAGTCTATCATTGATGGGCGTTTGGGTTGGTTCCAAGTCTTTGCTGTTGTGAATAGTGCTGCAATAAACATACATGTGCATGTGTCTTTATAGCAGCATGATTTATAATCCTTTGGGTATATCCCCAGTAATGGGATGGTTGGGTCAAATGGTATTTCTAGTTCTAGATCCTTGAGGAATCACCACACTGTTTTCCACAATGGTTGAACTAGTTTACAGTCCCACCAACAGTGTAAAAGTGTTCCTATTTCTCCACATCCTCTCCAGCACCTATTGTTTCCTGATTTTTTAATGATCGCCATTCTAACTGGTGTGAGATGGTATCTCATTGTGGTTTTGATTTGCATTTCTCTGATGGCCAGTGATGATGACCATTTTTTCATGTGTCTGTTGGCTGTATAAATGTCTTCTTTTGAGAAGTCTGTTCATATCCTTCATCCGCTTTTTGATGGGGTTGTTTGTTTTGTTCTTGTAAATTTGTTTGAGTTCTTTGTAGGTTCTGAATATTAGCCCTTTGTCAGATGAGTAGATTGCAAAAATTTTCTCCCATTCTGTAGGTTGCCTGTTCACTCTGATGGTAGTTTATTTGGCTGTGCAGAAGCTCTTTAGTTTAATTAGATCCCATTTGTCAATTTTGGCTTTTGTTGCCATTGCTTTTGGTGTTTTAGACATGAAGTCCTTGCCCATGCCTATGTCCTGAATGGTATTGCCTAGGTTTTCTTCTAGGGTTTCTGTGGTTTCAGGTCTAACATTTAAGTCTCTAATCCATCTTGAAATAATTTTCATATCAGGTGCAAGGAAGGGGTCCAGTTTCAGCTTTCTTTTTTTTTTTTTTTTTTGGAAGTATGTTTTATTCTTTTATTATGATTATTATTATTATTATACTTTAAGTTCTAGGGTACATGTGGACAACATGCAGGTTTGTTACATATGTATACACGTGCCATGTTGGTGTGCTGCACCCATTAACTCATCATTTACATTAGGTATATCTCCTAATGTTATCCCTCCTTGCCCCCACAATAGGCCCCAGTGTGTGATGTTCCCCTTCCTGTGTCCGAGTAATCTCATTGTTCAATTCCCACCTATGAGTGAGAACATGCGGTGTTTGGTTTTCTGTTCTTGTGATAGTTTGTTGAGAATGATGGTTTCCAGCTGCATCCATGTCCCTACAAAGGATAGTAACTCATCCTTTTTCATGGCTGCATAGTATTCCATGGTGTATATGTGCCACATTTTCTTAATCCAGTCTGTCACTGATGGACATTTGGGTAGATTCCAAGTCTTTGCTATTGTGAATAGTGCTGCAATAAACATACGTGTGCATGTGTCTTTATAGCAGCATGATTTATAATCCTTTGGGTATATCCCCAGTAATGGGATGGTTGGGTCAAATTGTATTTCTAGTTATAGATCCTTGAGGAATCACCACACTGTTTTCCACAATGGTTGAACTAGTTTACAGTCCCACCGACAGTGTAAAAGTGTTCCTATTTCTCCACATCCTCTCCAGCACCTGTTGTTTCCTGATTTTTTAATGATTGCCATTCTAACTGGTGTGAGATGGTATCTCATTGTGGTTTTGATTTGCATTTCTCTGATGGCCAGTGATGATGACCATTTTTTCATGTGTCTGTTGGCTGTATGAATGTCTTCTTTTGAGAAGTGTCTGTTCATATCCTTTGCCCACTTTTTGATGGGGTTGTTTGTTTTTTTTCTTGTAAATTTGTTTGAGTTCTTTGTAGGTTCTGGATATTAGCCCTTTGTTAGATGAGTAGATTGCAAAACTTTTCTCCCATTCTGTAGGTTGCCTGTTCACTCTGATGGTAGTTTCTTTTGCTGTGCAGAAGCTCTTTAGTTTAATTAGATCCCATTTGTCAATTTTGGCTTTCGTTACCGTTGCTTTTGGTGTTTTAGACATGAAGTCCTTGCCCATGCCTATGTCATGAATGGTATTGTCCAGGTTTTCTTCTAGGGTTTCTGTGGTTTCAGGTCTAACATTTAAGTCTCTAATCCATCTTGAATTAATTTTCGTATAAGGTGTAAGGGAGGGATCCATTTTCAGCTTTCTACTTATGGCTAGCCAGTTTTCCTAGCACCATTTATTAAATAGGGAATCCTTTCCCCATTTCTTGTTTTTGTCAGGTTTGTCAAAGATCAGATGGTTGTAGACGTGTGGTATTATTTCTGAGGGCTCTGTTTTGTTCCACTGGTCTATATCTCTGTTTTGGTACCAGTACCATGCGGTTTTGGTCACTTTAGCCTTCCTTGTAGGATAGTTTGAAGTCACGTAGTGTGATGCCTCCAGCTTTGTTCGTTTGCTTAGGATTGTCTTGGCAATGAGGGCTCTTTTTTGGTTCCATATGAACTTTAAAGTAGTTTTTTCCAATTCTGTGAAGAAAGACATTGGTAGCTTAATGGAGATGGCATTGAATCTATAACGTACTTTGAGCAGTGTGGCCATTTTCACAATATTGATTCTTCCTATCCATGAGCACCAAATGTTCTTGCATTTGTTTGTGTCCTCTTTTATTTCATTGAGCAGTGATTTGGAGTTCTCCTTGAAGAGGTCCTTCACATCCCTTGTAAGTTGGATTCCTAGGTATTTTATTCTATTTGAAGCAATTGTGAATGGGAGTTCACCCATGATTTGGCTCTCTAACATTGGTGTATAAGAATGCTTTGTGAGTTTTTGCACACTGATTTTGTATCCTGAGACTTTATGGAAGTTGCTTATCAGCTTAAGGAGATTTTGGGCTGAGACGATGGGGTTTTCTAAATATACAATCATGTCGTCTGCAAACAGGGACAATTTGACTTCCTCTTTTACTAATTGAATACCTTTTATTTCTTTTTCTTGCCTGATTGCCCTGGCCACAACTTCCAACACTATGTTGAACAGGAGTGTCTTGTGCCAGTTTTCAAAGGAAATGTTTCCAGTTTTTGCCCATTCAGTATGATATTGGCTGTGGGTTTGTCATAAATAGCTCTTATTATTTTGAGATACGTTCCATCAATACCGAATTTATTGAGCGTTTTTAGCATGAAGGACTGTTGAATTTTGTCAAAGGCCTTTTCTGCATCTATTGAGATAATCATATGGTTTTTTTCTTTGGTTCTGTTTATATGCTGGATTACATTTATTGATTTGTGTATGTTGAACCAGCCTTGCATCCCAGGGATGAAGCCCCCTTGATCATGGTAGATAACCTTTCAGATGTGCTGCTGGATTCGGATTACCAGTATTTTATCGAGGATTTTTGCATCGATGTTCATCAGGGATATTGGTCTAAAATTCTCTTTTTTTGTTGTGTCTCTGCCAGGCTTTGGTATCAGGATGATGTTGGCCTCATAAAATGAGTTACAGAGGATTCCCTCTTTTTCTATTGATTGGAATAGTTTCAGAAGGAATGGTACCAGCTCCTCCTTGTACCTCTGGTAGAATTTGGCTGTGAATCCATCTGGTCCTTTTGTTGGTAACCTGACCTTTCTCTCTGACTGCCCTTCACATTTTTTCCTTCATTTCAACTTTGGTGAATCTTACAGTTATATCTTGGAGTTGCTATTCTCGAGGAGTATCTTTGTGGTGTTCTCTGTATTTCCTGAATTTGAATGTTGGCCTGTCTTGCTAGGTTGGGGAAGTTCTCCTGGTTGATATCCTGCAGAGTGTTTTCCAACTTGGTTCCATTCTCCCCATCACTTTCAGGTACGTCAATCAGACGTAGATTTGGTCTTTTCAAATAGTCCCATATTTCCTGTAGGCTTTGTTCGTTTCTTGTTACTCTTTTTCCTCTAAGCTTCTCTTCTCACTTCATTTCTTTCATTTGATCTTCTATCATTGATACCCTTTCTTCCAGCTGATCGAATCAGTTACTGAAGCTTGTACATTTGTCATGTAGTTCTCGTGCCATGGTTTTCAGCTCAATCAGATCATTTAAGGACTTCTCTACATTGGTTATTCTAGTTAGCCATTCTTCTAATCTTCTTTTCAGGATTTTTAGCTTCTTTGCAATGCGTTCTAACTTCCTCCTTTAGCTCGGAGAAGTTTCATCGTCTGAAGGCTTCTTACCTCAACTTGTCAAAGTCATTCTCTGTCCAGCTTTGTTCCATTGCTGGCAAGGAGCTGCATTCCTTTGGTAGGGAAGAGGTGCTCTGATTTTTAGAATTTTCAGCTTTTCTGCTCTGTTGTTTCCCCATCTTTGTGGTTTTATCTAGCTTTGGTCTTTGATAATGGTGATGTACAGATGGGGTTTTGGTATGGACGTCCTTTCTCTTTGTTAATTTTCCTTCTAACAGTCAGGACCCTAAGCTGCAGGTCTGTTGGAGTTTGCTTGAGGTCCACTCCAGACATTGTTTGCCTGGGTTTCAGCAGCGGAGGCTGCAGAAGAGTGAATATCGCTGAACAGCAAATATTGCGTCCTGATCATTCCTCTGGAAGCTTCATCTCAGAGGCGTACCCGGCCATGTGAGGTGTCAGTCTGTGCCTATTGGGCGGTGCTTCCCAGTTAGGCTACTCGGGGGTGAGGGACCCACTTGGGATGGCAGTCTGTCCTTTCCCAGATCTCAACCTCCATGCTGGGAGAACCACTACTCTCTTCAAAGCTGTCACATAGGGACATTTAAATCTGCAGAGGTTTCTGCTGTGTTTTATTTGGCTATGCCCTGTCCCCAGAGGTGGAGTCTACAGAGGCAGGCAGGCCTCCTTGAGCTGTGGTGGACTCTACCCAGTTCAAGCTTCCAGTACCTACCCAAGCCTCAGCTATGTCAGGCGCCCCTCCCCCAGCCTCACTGCCACCTTACAGTTAGATCTCAGACTGCTGTGCTAGCAATGGGGGAGGCCCCGTGGGTGTGGGACCCTCTGAGCCAGGCACAGGATATAATGTCCTGATGTGCCATTTTCTAAGACCTTTGGAAAAGCACAGTATTAGGGTGGGAGTGAGCTAATTTTCCAGGTGCTGTGTGTCACGGTTTCCCTTGCTAGGAAAGGGAATTCCCTTACCCTTTGTGCTTCCTGAGTGAGGCGATGCCTCACCCTGCATTGGTTCTTGCTCGGTGGGCTGCACCCACTGTCCTGCACCCACTGTCTGACACGCCTCAGTGAGATGAACTAGGTACCTCAGTTGGAAATGCAGAAATCAACCGTCTTCTGTGTCTCTCACACTGGGAGCTGTAGCGTGGAGCTGTTCCTATTCGGCCATCTTGGAACTGCCAGCCTTCCCCTTAAAATTTTAATATCAATTCAAATATATTTCAGAAAGAGGGAAAAAAATCTACTTGAATTGATACAGACCCCTGAGGTCATGGATTTATTATTTATAAAGGTATAAATCCTAGAAAGCAAATTAAAATTTGTCTTCCCTTTTGCAGATGAGAGAATTGAAAAGCAGATTCTTTAGCTATAGGAATTACCCATTCCAGGAGGGAGCATAGTGAAGCCCTTAAGCTGAGTAGTTCATTAGGCAGTGCAGATGCTGCTCTTAGCCACCCATACCTCTTGAGTTTCCGTAATGCCATAGTTTACTAAAGATTTGAAACAAATAAAATTCACTCTAAATTGATCCTCAATTTTCTGGTCTAAAGCTAAACTGTGAAGTAAGGGTAGATAAAGACTCCTCTAATGAGCATAGAAAGGAATCACAGTGGGGCTCGGTGGCTTATGCCTGTAGTCCCAGCATTTTGGGAGGCCAAGGTGAGTGGATCACTTGAGCCCAGGAATTTGAGACCAGCCTGGGCAACATGGCATAACCCCATCTGTACAAAAAATACAAAAATTAGCCAAGCATGGTGGCATGCCCCTGTAGTCTCAGCTACTCAGGAGGCTAAGATGGGAGGATCATTTGAGCCCAGGAGGTCAAGGCTACAGTGAGTTGTGATTGTGCCACTGCACTCCAGCCTGGGAGACACAGCAAGACTCTGTCTCAAAGGGGAAGGAGAAGGAGGACAAGGAGAAGGAGAAGGAGAAGAAAGGAGAAGAGGAAGAAGAGGAAGAAGAAGAAAGAAGAAGAAGAAGAAGAAGAAGAAGAAGAAGAAGGAGGAGGAGGAGGAGGAGGAGGAGGAGGAGGAGGAGGAGGAGGAGGAGGAGAAGAAGAAGGGGGAGGAGGAGGAGAGGAAGAAGAAAGGAGATGAAGAAGAAGAAAGGAGATGAGGAAGAAGAAAGGAGAAGAAAGGAGAAGAAAGGAGAAGGAGAAGGTGCGTCACAAAATGAAAATGGGAGCAAAATGTTTTTCTTGTGACTGCTCTCCTTCTTTCTTTTTGAAGACAGTGTGATTTATTGCTTGTTTTCTAATAGGTTGTGGAACTCAGTGCATTAGCAAAGGTATTACATTGATGCCCAAGCTGGGCATCTGTGTCTCTAGATGAAGCTAACAATTATAACTGGAAAATTCACAGAGGTTGGGGGGTGGCAAATACAGGATTCTTGGAATGATATAGAGCATAAAACATTGTTACTGAACATTCTGCAAAGTTCCATTAGAAAGATGATGGACAAAATATCCTATGCCAGAATGAGAAAGCAATGTTTGAAATAACAAAAGTCTGAAAGTGCCACTTTCTGCTTACAAACAAGAGTCAAAGTATTGATGAAGCTCTTATAGACTTAAAAAAACACTGCTACAATTAAAGCCTCTAACTTCTAGGAGTCCCAAACAGGAAGAACAGTCATGCTAATCTGATGAGATGACAGAAGATCTGTCACGTAATCTAATGGCTGCATTTATGCACACTCTCCTTCAGGGTGCTTGCAAAGGAAACACCGTTGGCTCTATAATAACTCAGGAGGAACAAACTGTGCCTATCCTTAACTTGAGGCAGCTTATGTCTTGGCTAGAAAAATAACAAGATGAATTGCTTTCCACTGATTATTTTTATAGCACTCAACACCATAGCACATATGCTCGTTAGCCTAATGACCACCACAAATGCTTTGAGGACATGTGGGTGGCTAATAATATATCAGGCTATATACACTGTGCTATGAAGCCACAGAGAAAATGCAGGCAGAGAAAGAAAAAAAGTTAACAAACATGCAAAATAAAAGGAAGGACAATATGTTTCTACTATGATCTGGGTTGGAAAGGGTTAGAAAAGGTCAGGGAACACTAGAAACCTACAATTGCTGGTCATTTGGGGAGCCAGAGACATCCACTGGAAGACTGTACTTCATATTTAGACAGAAATACATCTTATTAAAATAACATCATGAAATGGCCACAGTTTTTACCCGATTTCCCCAATGCTGACTTCAGAATGTTTAGATAAACATCATGGAAATTCCATCCATCATGCAGCGTGTAAAAGACAGAGAAGCTTCCAAATTCCGTGAAGACAACCAAAGGATGAGCTGAAAATTCTTGAACTCAGATTGTAGAGTGAAAGTTACATATTTGGTTTCCTGTATACCTTAAGTTCAACAACAAACTTCAGAAACTGTAGAGTGAAGATCTGATATAATTCTAATAATTTTAATTTCAGTGCTCTCCTCACCATGAAATTCATAAAAACTCACAAATATCAAACTGTTCTAGGACCCAAAACATACTATGTTCATTTATTACTCAATAATAGTGTTTCACAGAGCATTTTCTATGGAACATTTTTCTCAAAATACTCAAGACAATAGAATTTCATTTTAAAACAACTTAAATGCTTGAATCTACCTAAAGATTCACAGTGACCATGAGCATATTATAAGTTGTGAGCAGTCCTGCAACTTAAAAAACAAAGTTTTCACCAGACCAAACACACACACATGCACACGCACATACACAAGAACAGACAGCTACAGACCATTATTTCTTATGAATATAGATGCAAAAATTCTCAACAAAATTTAGCAACAGAAATGAAATCAGTAAGGCAAAGAGATATCTGCACTCACATGCTCATCACAGCACTATTCACAATAGACAAGGAATGGAATTAACCTAAGTGTCCATCAACAAATGAATAGATAAAGAAAACATGATTCTAGCTATCTATACAATGGAATACTATTCAGCCTTAAAAAGAAGAAAATTCTGCCATTGGCAACGATGTGGATGAACCTGGAGGACATTCTGCCAAGTGAAATAAAACCAACACTGAAAAATACCGCATGACCTCACTTACATGTGGAATCTTAAAAAGTTGAGCTCATAGAAACAGAGAGTAGAATGATGGTTGCCAGGGCTTGTGGGAGGAGTTTGGTCAAAAGGTATTAAGTTTCAGTTAGAATGAATAATTTCTGGAGGTATATTATACAGCATGGTAACTACAGTTAACAACAATTTATCGTATAGTTGAAAAGTGCTAAGAAAGTGGATCTTTTTTTTTTATTATTATACTTTAAGTTCTAGGGTACATGTGCACAACGTGCAGGTTTGTTACATATATATACATGTGCCACGTTGGTGTGCTGCACCCATTAACTCATCATTTACATTAGGTATATCTGCTAATGCTATCCCCCCCCCCCCCCCCCCATAATAGGACCCAGTGTGTCTTAATGTTTTCTACACACACACACACACACACACACACACACACACACACACACATACATACACATATATAAATATGTGAGATGACAGATATGTTACTTAGCTTCATTTAATTATTTTACAATAGATGCATATATCAAAACACCATGTGGCAAACACAATTTGTCAATTATACCTTAATAAAACTTGGGGGGAAGAATACAGCAACATATAAAAAGCATTATACATTATGATGAAGTAGAATTTATTTCAGAAACGCAAGGTAAATTTCACATGTGAAAATCAATTAATGTAATCACACAATCCATTTACTCAAAATGTTCAAAACCAGCAAATTTGTAGAGACAAGATATAGACTGGTGGTTGCCTAAGGCTGAGGCAGGATGCAGAGAATGGCAGGAATGAGGGGTGGTGACTGCTACATAGTCTGGAGTTTCTTTTGGAGGCAACAAAAACATGCCAGAATTGGTTGTAGTGATGGTTACACAACCTTGAATATACTAAAAACCATTGAATTGTATACTTTAAGGAGCTGAATTGTCTGATATGTGAATTTTATCTCAGTAAAGATATTACCAAAAATTATTTTCACAGACTTCTAACTTATAATATTATCATTGCTAGAGTAATAATATTGGCAAGGGTTATTTTTGCCTTTGCAAAATGCTATTCCTTTTGCCTGGAATGCCAAGTGTATTCCCTACCTTTTTTCTGTCTTAAAAACTTCTACTCATTTATTAATACTCAGCCAAAGTGTCACCACCATTGTAATGTCTTCCATGATTCACTCTGGAAAAGGCAAATATCTTTGAAACATGTTTAACCATGACCCACACATGAACCCTGGGTGGGTGGCTGGCTGGATGGATAGATGAATGGATGGATAGATAGATAGATAGATAGATAGATAGATAGATAGATAGATAGATAGATAAAAAAATTTACAAAGCAATATTTACTCTTACCACATGTGATTCATGCTAATATTTTCTATTGTATATTATTCTAGTCTAGTCAATTTCATTTTTAAAAATGTTTTTGTGGCTCATTAAATTAATTTCATGACCCTCTAATGAGTGGCAATCTGCAATTTGAACAATACTATCAAAAATAAATTGAGCCTATATTGTACATTTTAACATAAACATCAGTTTGTTACAGTGAATATTCTTACTTTGGAGTAGTGTTATAGGATGTCATAGTCATTGTCCATATTCTGCATTAATCTCCCTTTTGAATATTAGAGTTCTGCTATTCTTTCCTGAGTATTGTAATCCTGAGCTACACAGGTAAGTAAATTTTATGCCAAGGAATTCTTTCTATTTGAAGAAAAGACTTGATCACTTACTTTAAAATGATGCTTAGTCCCTAATTTCCTGCTGTATTAGCTAGAAATTTGTTTTTTCCTCCAATATACTCTACAAAGTGGTGGCTGACTGTTTTCCTTTCTATTCTGGTAGTGGCTCCTGAGCTGTAACTCTGTCCCGTATTCAGAGTTTCATTATGCTTTCCACAAGCTCCTTTGTGTCCTGCTCTATGTTCTCCTTTTAACATGAGCAGATTGGAAACACAGTGAAAGCGATTTCACGATGAGCAGAGATATGGGTACAAATGACACTTACTGCACTATGCAAATAATTGGATCCTATGAATGTGTACCACAAGTAATTTTATAATTAAAGTAAGTCATGCCCAGTGAAGAGTAGGTTATCCAAACAACATGATTTCAGATTTTCATTTTTCCTTTTGTCATATTTACTTATGATTATTTTGTTATTATTTCTGTGTCCATTGTAAAACATTATGTCCAACCTTTAGATAAATAATCCATATGGAGTGGGAGTGATATGAAGTGGGTATCAAATCTGGTAATCACTTCTTCGATATAGGGCTAGGACAATATTGGATATAGGTACCTGCAAGTTTATTCTACATATGGCATTTGAATTTATTTTTTCCAGAAATCCCCATTTAGGAAATTGCATATGTGTGCAAATGTGTGTGTGTGTGTGTGTGTGTGTGTGTGAGAGAGAGAGAGAGAGTTTCAAAAGGACCAGGGTATATTTATGCATGATAAGTCACATAACCTGGGTATCAGTAATTTTCTCCTTCAGAAATAATTCCAAAGAAGATGTCCATCAAGAAACGCCACAAAAACAGTATTAGGCATAAGGTTTTAGAAGAAGTGGACTTTATTTAAATTCCAGTTGGGGTCTTAGTAGTCATCTTTCCCTGCAAATACTGACTCGATTCTTATATCTATGTATCTTGTGTACCATCTATCTAGATATAGCCTGTGCCATATTTTCTTTAAGCTTATTTTTAAGCATTCTCATGCCTCATTCAGTTACTCACATACCTTGGCAAATGTCTGTAAACTTCCCATCTTCATTTTAGATCCTTGGAATAGGCCTGACGAACCACAAACTTAAAGAGCACATTATTGACTTTTGTATGTACTGCAGATTCTTTATAAGGTCACCAACCTCAAGGGACATGAAATCCAGTGGCAGAGACAAAATAATGATGATTAACCGATAAAGAACAAGAATGAGAATGTGTGGGGCATATCATAAGTGCTACAGGAATTTTGAAAAAGGAAAGATTTCTGAGAATTCTAATAGTCAGCGAAGGATTCTCTTGAAGACTTACACGTACGTAAATAGGCAGAAAAGGGAGTATGTTCGAGGCAAAGAAATACGTTTAGGAGGCTGTGGCCTATAGTGTAGTGGGTCTGATGGTTTTAACTTCAAGTCTAAAATATATCCTTTCCACCTATGTTGTTTTTGAAAAGTTAATGAATATTTCTTAGCCAATAGTATTCTTGCCTCTAGAATTAAGATGAAATACCTGCAGTACTTGGCAACAGTAAGCAATTAATACAAATTTATTGTCTCCTTTTTCCAAAAAACACATGAATAGAAGTACAGTTGAAATTAAAAACACTTGTTATTTTATGAATTTGGGGTAAGAAATATGTTTGTTTAGAGTTCATTGCAATCATGAATCCCATACACGTAACAGGTAACACAGTAACAGAACTGAGAGCTTTTTAAATTCTAAATGCCTTAGACATTTATATTCAAATGAAATAACATATGGCAGGATAGCATCTCTTGCCCCTTTGCTCCTTGTTACTCATGGCATCCTCATTACTTATGGGGAGACTTGTTGGCATAATAAAGTTATCAAACTCTTGCTGTGAAAAGCAATTGATCTTAAAAAGTAGATACTCCATTCAGAAAAAATGTGACAATTCATAGTATACAGAAGTTGACAGGAAAGTCAGACAAACTGCAGGGAAGAAAGACAAAAAATAAAGAAGGGAGAAAAATCACAGTGAAAGATCTCAGACTGACGAGAAGGTCATCTGAAAGATGAATGAAGAATGCCTGCCCCCGCCTGAGACTCAGAATATATTCCTAGCTGCCTAGTGTAACATTGGGTCTCCAGTGGTGGACAATTGAATTTGTGACCTTTCCAACTGTTACTGAGATTGAAGACAGAGTTTCCTGAAAACCTAGCTGAAGGTTAAATGGAAGTCATATGGATTACCCAATTTGGGATTCCAGTGCTACTGCTGGCCCTCTCCACCCCGCCCCCCGCCCCCCCCCCATCTCCCAGTCACAGCATCAATGATTTCTGCCTTTTAAGGATGAAAATAACAACAACCAAAAACTACACTGTCAAAAGATCAATGCTTAAACAAAACCTGTATAGAAAATGAACACTAAGTTTCAGCTGGGCAACATGGCTTTCACAGGACTTAGAGTGTGGCTCCTTTAGCATAGTCTATCTTTCTTTGTTGCCCTAACACAGCAATTTTGTTATGCTTTGCATCTGAGAGTTTCCATTGATTTCCCACATTTTGCAGGGATAAATGCCCAGTAGTACAATTCTTGAGTCATCTGATAGTTGCATGTCTAGTTGTTGTTCTTTTTTTTTTAACCTGCCATACTGTTATCGAGATTGGCTATAACATTTTGCAGTCCAACCAGCAATGTATGAGTGTGATCCACTTTCTCTGCATCCCTGTCAGCATTTGGTTCTAGCTGTGTTTTATTTTAGCCATTCGGTTAGGTATATGGTGATATCTCCTTGCAATTTTAATTTGCACATCCCTAATAACTAATGATATTGAACATATTTTCCTGTGCTTATTTGTTATTTTATACACTTTGTGGTTTTTGCACATTTTTATTTGGATTATTTGATTTTTTACTGTTGAGTTGTGAGAGCTCTTTATAAATTATAGTGTTTTGTTGCACATGTGGTTTGCAAATAGTGTTGCTCTTTCTATAGCTCTTATTTTTCTTTCTTAAAATTCAGAGCCAAATTTTTAAAAAGCCAAAGTTATCAATTTTCCCTTTTATGGATTATAATTTTTATGGCATGTCTTAAGAAATATTTGCTCAGGCCTGTATCCTAATTCTTTTCCTTTTTAAAAAATCTTTCAATTTTTTTAATTTTTAAATTTTAATTATTGTGTTTACATAGTAGATATATATATTTATGGGGTACATGTTATGTTTTGTACAGGCATGCAATGAGTAATAATCACATCATATAAACTGGGGTCTCCATCCCCTCAAGAATTTATATTTTGTGTCACAAATAATCCAATTATAGTCTTTTAGTTATTTTTAAATGTACAATTAAATTATTGTTGACTATAGTCACTCTGTTGTGCTATCAAATACTAGGTCTTATTCATTCTTTCTCACTACTTTTTGTACCCATTAACCATCTTCACCTCCCCTCAACCCTAGTCCCTCATTACCCTTCCCAACCTCTGGTAGTGATTTCTACTCTCTATATCCATGAGTTCAATTGTTTTAATTTTTAGATCCCACAAGTAAGTGAGAGTATGTGATGTTTATCTTTCTGTGCCTGGCTTATTTCACTTAACATAATGACCACCAGTTCCATCTATGTTATTGCAAGTGACAGGATCTCATTCTTTTTATAGATGAATAGTACTCCATTGTGTATACGTGCCATATTTTCTTTATCCATTCATCTGTTGATGCACACTTAGGTTCTTCCAAATTTTGGCTATTGCAAACAGTGCTACAACAAACATGGGAGTGCAGATTTCTCTTTGATATGCTGATTTCCTTTATTTGGGGTATATACCCATCATTGGAATTGCTGGATCCTATAGCAGCTCTATTTTCAGTTTTTGAAAGAACCTCCAAACTGTTCCCCATAGTGGTTATACTAGTTTACATTCCTACAAACAGTGTATGAGGGTTGCCTTTTCTCCACTTCCTCCCAAGCATTTGTTATTGCCTGTCTTTTGGATATAAGCCGTTTTAACTGGAGTGAGATAATGTCTCATTACAGTTTTGATTTGCATTTCTCTGATGATCAGTAATGTTGAGCACCTTTTTATATGCCTGTTTGCCGTTTGTGTGTCTTTTTTTGAGAAATATCTATTCAAATCCTCTGCCCATTTTTATTGGATTATTACATTTTTTTCCTATAGAGTTGTTTGAACTCCTTATATATTCTAATTATTAATCTTTTGTTAGGTGAATAGTTTCCAAATATTTTCTCCCATTCTGTGGGTTGTCTCTTCACTTTGTTGATTGTTTGATTAGCTGTACAGAAGCTTTTTAACTTAATGTAATCCTATTTGTCTATTTTTGCTTTGGTTGTCTGTCCTTAGGCAGTATTACTTAAGAAATTTTTGCCCAGACCAATGTCCTGGAGAGATTTCCTGATGTTTTCTTGTAGTAGTTTCATAGTTTAAGGTCTTAGATTTAAGTATTTGATTTTATTTTTGTATATAGTGAGTGATTGGGGTCCAGTTTCACTCTTCTGCATATGGATTTTCAGTTTTCCCAGCACCATTTATTGAAGAGATTGTCTTTTCCCCAGTATATGTTCTTGACATCTTCATTGAAAATGAGTTCACTGTAGGTGTATGAATTCATTTCTGGATTCCCTCTCTTGTTCCATTGGTCTATGTGACTGTTTTTATGCCACTGCCGTGTTGTTTTGGTCACAATAGTGCTGTGGAATAATTTGAAGTCAGACAATGTAATTCCTCCAGTTTTGTTCATTTTGCTTAGGATAGCTTTAGCTATTCTAGGTCTTCTGTGGTTCCTTATAAATTTTAGGATTTTTTCTCTATTTTTTTAAATGTCATTGGTATTTTGGTAGAGATTGCATTGAATTTGTAGGTTGCTTTGGGTAATATGGACATTTTAACAATATTGATCTTTCCAAACCATGAACATGGAATATTGTTCCATATTTTGGCATCCTCTAAAACTTCTTTCATCAGCATTTTATAGTTTTCATTACAGAGCTCTTTCACATATTTGGTTAAGATAATTATTAGGTATTTAATTTTATTTGTGGCTATTTCAATGAGATTACTTTTTTTATTTCTTTTCCAGATTGTTCGCTGTGGCATATAGAAATACTACCAATTTTTGTATGTTGATTTTGCATCTTGCAATTTTACTGAATTTTCTTATCAGTTCTACAAGGTTGTTTTTTTTTTTTTTTTTTTTTTTGGAGTCTTTAGGGTTTTCCAAACGTAAGATTGCATTGTCTGCAAACAAGATCATTTGACTTTTTCCTTTCCAATTTGAATGCCCCTTATTTCTTTCTTTTGTCTGATTGGTCTAGCTAGGACTTTGAGTCTTATATTGAATAACAAGGGTGAAAGTGGGCATTTTTGTCATGTTCCAGATCATACAGAAAAGTCTTTCAGTTTTTCCCCATTAAGTATTATACTTACTGTGGGTCTGTGGTAAATGGTTTTTCTTATGTTGAGGTATGTTTCTTCTATACCCAGTATCTGAGGAGTTTTATTATAAAGAGATGTTGAATTTTTTCAAATGCTTTTTTCTGTATCAGTTGAAATAATCATATAGTTATTATCCTTCATTTTGTTATCATGATGTATCACATTGATTTGTGTATGTTGAACTATCCTTGCATCCCAAGGATAAATGCCACTTGGTCATAATAAATGCTCTTTCTAATGTATCGTTCAATTTTGTTAGCCAGCATTTTGTTGAGAATTTTTGCATCAATATTCATCAGAGATATTGGCCTGTAGTTTTCTGTTTTTGATATGTCTTTCTCTGGTTTTGGTATCAGGGTAATACTGGCCTCATAGAATGAGTTTGGAAGCATTCCCTCCTCCTCTATTTTTCAGAATAGTTTGAGCAGGGTTCTTCTTTAGATGGTTTGTAATATTCAGCAGTGAAGCCATCAGGTCCTGGGCTTTTCTTTACTGGAAGACTTATTACTTGTTACTGGTGTGTTCAGATTTGGTATTTCTTCCTTATTCAATCTTGGTAGGTTGTATGTATCTAAGAATTTGTCAATTTCTTCCAGATTTTCCAATTTATTGGTGTATAGTTGCTCATAGTAGCCACTAACGATCCTTTGAATTTCTTCAATATCAGTTGTAATGTCTTCTTTTTCATTTCTGATTTTATTTATTTGTATCTTCTCTCTTTTTTCTTTGTCTGGATAAAGGTTTGTCAATTTTGTTTATCTTTGCAAACAGCCAACTTCTTATTTTCATTAATCTTTTGTTTTTTATTTCAGTTTCATTTATTTCTATTCTGATAATTATTATTTCTTTTCTTACTAATTTGGCATTTGGTTTGCTCTTGCTTTTCTAGTTCTTTTAGTTGAATTATTAGACTGTTTCTTTGAGATTTTTCCTCTTTTTGAGGTAGGCACTTACAGTTATAAACTTCCTTCTTAATACTGCTTTTGCTATATCCCATAAGTTTTGGTATGTTGTGTTTGCAATATCGTTTGTTTGAAAAAATTATCGATTTCTTTCTTAATTTTTTCATTGGCCCACTGATCATTCTGCAGCATATTGCTTAATTTTCATATATTTGTATAATTATCAAAATTCCTCTTGCCATTAATTTCTAGCCTTATCTATTGTGGTCAGAGAAAATGCTTGATATTATTTCAAATTTTTGGCATATTCTAAGTCTTGTTTCCTGACCAAACATATGATCTATGCTGGAGAATGACTAACTTAACATAAAATCACTTTTATTTCTATATACTAAGAACAAACTATTGTATATTAATGTCTTGAGGCTGCTGTAACAATTATCCAGACTTGGCACCTTAAAACAACAAAAAATTAGTCTCTCACAGATCTGGAAGCCAGAAGGACAAAATCAACGTATCAGTAGAAACACACTCCCTCAAAAGACTAGAAAAGAATCCTTCCTTGTATCTTCCATATTCTGGTGACTTCTAGCATGCTTTGGTTCATGACAGCATAAATGCATTCTGCTTTCATCTTCACAAGGATTCTTACCTCTGTGTCTTCTCTACTGCCATCTCTTATAAGTACATATGTCACTGGATTTAGAATCTATTCTAAATTTAGAATGATCTCATCTTGACATCCTTAATTATATCTGCAAAGTCCCTTTATCCAAACAATATGATCTTTACAGGGTCCAGGAATTAGAATTTGAACATATTTTTTGAGCCACTCTTCAGCCAACTACAGTCAGTAAATGAAGTATTAAAAACATCACAAACATATAAAATATTTGAAATAAATTTAACAAAAAGATACAAATCTTTACACTGAGAACTAATGTACATTGCTGAGAGCAATTTCTAAAAGATGAAAATAGAGATGTATACCATATTCTCTATTTTGACTAAATAGTCATATTCTCTATATTGACTAAAATACTCAATATTCTTAAGATGATAATGTTCTCTAAATTTATCTACAGATTCAACATCATAATAAAAATCCCAATATGATTTTTTTTTTTTACTGAATTTGAAAAAATAAACCTAAAATTTGCATGGTCTTAGCCAAAATAATCTTAAAAGAGATCAAGAAATTTGGAAGAATTGCATTATCTGATTTCAAGATTTATTATAAGATGACTATAATCAAAACAGTAATGTGTCAGTATAGGGAAAGACAGAAAGATCTATAGAAAAGGATGAAGAGTTCATAAATAGATCCACAGATATGCAGTCAACCAATTTTTTTTTTTTTTTCAAAGATACCGAGGTAATTCAATGGGTCAAGTTGCAGCAAATAGTGCTAGTAAAACAGAACATCTACAGGGAAAAAAAATGTATCTCAACCCTTATTTCACACAATACACAAAAATATATTGGAGACGTACCCTTAACTTAAATGTAAATACTAAAATTATACAATATCTATAAGAAAACAAGAGAATATCTTCACAACCCTGCCGTAGTCAAACAATTTTTAGGGAACAAAAATTATTCATTATAAATGAAAATCTAATAAATTGGATTCTATCAACATTTTAAAAAGTTACTTAACAAAATACACTGTTAAGAATATGTAACGCAAGTCACAGACTGGGAGAAAATATTCTCGAGAAATATATGACAAAGTATATCAAGGATTTAAAACGAATTCGTGTAACTCAATAATTTTTAATGAAGTTGACCTTTAAACATTTCCTGTTGCATTAAGAATAAGTTTGAGGATTGGAAATACAAATTGCTCTACCAAAGAATAATCAAAACCCCTAGACTTAGCATCTGCATATAATGTATTGATTGTACATTATTTCAGTTTGTTGATTATTGGCTTAAAATATGTTTTTCTATACAGATATTGTCTCACTTTGGCAGTAATTTAGGACAGGCCAGGAAATGCATAAACACTTCTCTTAATTTATTATGATAATGTATATCCTCTCTATGCATAGACAAAGAAAATCTGCTTGTGGTAAGATTAAGGTTAATCATGATTTTTCTTTTCTTTTTTTTTTTTTGCTAAAAATCTTACACACGCTTCAGGGGCTATGAAACAATAAAAAATAGGTATTGGCATCTGTCCCCAGTTTTTGACACAGAGCATCTAAAACCTTTGTAATTTTCTAAGCAGGAAGTAACTAGGAGCATCTTTTATTCTAATATTTGGTTTTTGGCCCTGGTTCCTGACACAGAATCCCTAAATCCCTAGAATTTCCTTGGTGATAGAATCTTCTGTCTAATGAGGCAACTTTTGGTGGGCTACTGAATGGGGGCTAGTCATCAGCAAAACCAAGCCATGATTAGAATTTTGAAACGTTCAGACCCAGCCCTCATCCACCAGGAAGAGGAGAGAAGCTGAAGATTGAGTTAATCGATCATGCTTACGTGATAGAGTCTCCATTAAAATTCCTGAAGTTCAGGTTTGGAGATCCTCCGTGTTAGTGAACAGATGGAGGTGCTGGGAAGGTGGTGAGCATGGAGAGGACCTGGAAGCTTTGCATCCCCTGCCCCATTCCTTGACCTATGCGTCTCTTCCATTTGTCTGTTTCTGAATTGTAGCCCTTGTAAATGTAAGTAATGTAAGTAATGTTTCCCTGAGTTTTGTGAGTCCTTCTAGCAAATTATTGAATCTGCGGAGGAAGTTGTGAGAGCCTCCAATTTATAGCTTGGTCAGAAGCACAGGTGACAGACCTGGACTTAAAATTAACACCTGCATGTTGTGCACATGTACCCTAGGACTTAAAGTAAAATAATAAAAAAAAAATTGACATCTGAATTGGGTTATGGGGATACTATTGTGTGACTGATCCCTTAACTGTGGGCTCTGATGTTACTCGCAGGTAGATAGTGTCAAAATTGAAATGAATTGTAGGACATCAAGTCCATGTTTTCAGAGAGTTGAAAAATTGCTTGGTGTGGGAAAACACACACACACACATTTTGGTGTTGGTAGTGAGGTGTTCTACAATTATTAAGTGTTGTGAGAATGTAAGAAAAATAGTATGTTTTTCTTATACAGGTGGCATGAGTTGTAGCATTTAGACATTTGTTTTTTAGTATTTCAAGTTATAAAATGTTAAAAAGTACAGAAGATAACCTAATAACAATCTGTTTATCCATCACTTGATTTTATCATTGTACCATACTAATCTCAAATTGTTTTGAGTGATAACACTAAGGGACATTGATTTAAGGTCCTGCATAAACCTCACTGGTTCTATTCCCCTTTGCCCCTCTTTCATTATTCTGAATTTGGTGCTTATCATATTGTTGGACTATGGATAATTTATATGTACATAAAAATGGAACAAAATTGACTTACAATTTTTTTTAATTTATGTGTATGTATGTTGGTTGATGGTTTTTTTTGTACTCGACATTGTTTTTTATATTCGTCCACAATAGTAGATATAGCTCTAGTTTACCCATTTTAGTAATATATATTATTTCATTGTATGAATATATCACAATCCACTTTTTTGTCTCCTATTAACTTGCAAGTTTTCATATTACAAAAATGCTGGAATAAACATTTTTGAAGATATTATACAAATATGCAAGAGGAACTCTACTGCAATAGTTATCAAATTGTAGCCCTGGGGGCACATGGGGCTCTGAGACCCTTTATAGGCTCTGCAAAAACAAAACTACTTTTAGAATAACATTAAGACATTATTTGCCTTTTCTGTATTTTAATTCTCTCCCAAATGTGGAGGGAGTTTTCCAGACACTACGTGTGTAGTGGTAATGTCATCACTCTCACAGCTAATAGAATGTATGTTTGTGTATTCTTGTGTTTTAAATTTTTCACAGCTTTAATTTTTAATGTGGTAAATATCTATATCTATAACCCATATGAAGATAGTTTCTTAGAGTCCTCATTAATTTTTTAGAGTGTAAAGAGATCATGATATCAAAATATTTGAGAATCATTGTATAACCTATATAAGAAAAATGCATCTTCAGCTTTACTAGACATTGTGAAATTTTATCCAAAGTAGCTGTAATAACATGCATCTTCACAAACAGTGGGGTAGCGAAAATTGGCCTCTACTCAAGACTGACTTCTACATCTTGTGTAAGGGGATCTGGTTAGCTGAAACTGATCACGTTCATTATCCCAGTTGGAAAGGAACCTGTGATTTGTAATTATCTTTCTAGGTTTTGTGAATCTAGAAGGCATAGTAGAAGATTTACATGTTCAACTGAGTTTCGTATCAAGCACAACCATCCTTCAACACACGCCATTAAGTTTTAAATTTAATTCTAAAAACTTTGTGAGCTGTGTATCAGGATTTTTCAGATACAGTATTGTGATTGCTATTCAATTCTAAATATCAATATCATCCATTGTAATTTTTATCCTTTACCCATAAATTATTTGCTACTGCATTTAAGCCTTAAAATTTACTTACTTTTTATTTATTTATTTATTTATTTATTTAGAGACTGGGTCTTGCTCTGTCACCCTAAGAGTGGTGCAATCATAGCTCATTGTAACCTCGAACTCCTGGGCTCAAGTGATTCTCCTGCCTCAGCCGCCTGAGTAGCTGGGACTATAGGCACACGCCACCATATCCAGCTAAGCATTTTTAAGTCTTTAGGCATGTTATTAAGCCTTCTATTGATTTTGTTTGATTGCATTATGGTCAGATGTTTCAGTTTAAGTAACCTTGATTTTTAAAAAATGTGTTGCAGACGTCCTGAGAGATTTTTTCTATGGCCAATCTTTATTTAGAAGGCATATAAGAGTTCTGCTTCAAGGATACAAGGTTCAAAATGGATATTTTAAGTCAAGCACATTAATTATATCATCCAAATTTTTTGTAGACACATATATAATTAAAATAAATCTTAACACATAAACATAATTAATACAATATGCATATGTTCAAAATATACTGACATTTACATATTATTAATATATTAGTATTACCATATTAATATATAAATATGTTTTAATTTTTTCCTATTTTGGTCTATTAGATCTCTCATTTTTAAATGAAAATAAGTTAAAAATCAACTTATGCTCATTTTTGCTTCTTGTAGCTCTAGATTATGTTGTTAGGTTCATATAAGGTCAGGATCATGAAGTTTCTTTGGTGGACTGTTCTTTGTAATATTGAATTATCCCTTTTGATTTAGCAGGTTTTGTCTTTAATTCTGCATTGTCTGATCTTAATATTGCTACCATCACTTTTGTTTTTATTGCATGTTCTCATTGCCCATCTGTTCTCATCCTTTAATCCAGTGTATGTGTATATGTCCAGTATATGTGACTTGGGGGATATCTTTCTGAAGGAGTGTATAATCTCTTTATTCACCTTTCATTCTTCTGGCTTTTCTCATTTGTGCCCTCAATAGCACTTATCATACTTTTGGACATAACCATTCTCCCTTGTGCATTTTCTGACATACTCTTCATTTCTAAGGTAATGTCCTCTTTTTCTTTAGTTTCCTTCCTGAATTTTGTCAGTTCCTGCTCTTTTTCCTACTCTTCTGTGAGCTTTTGCATTTCTGTTATTGTGTTATTTCATAGCTAGAAATGATTTTTAAATTACATATAATTCCTATTGGTATCATGTGTTACAGCTTTTCGCTGCTGTTTGGTGTTGTTTCTTCTGCTACTAAGTTTTGTTTATTGTTTTCTGTTTTGTGATCTGCCCTGCCCCATGTGGAATCTTTTATTCTATCTTGTTTCATTAAAGCCTTTATCACCTAAAATGTGTTTCTTTGCTTCACCATCAGCTGATTCTGTCAAACAGAAGATTCATACAGCCTGGGACAATGATTCTCAAATATTTTGGGAGCATGATCTCTTTACACTCTAAAAAATTGATGATGACTCCAAGGAACTATTTTCCTGTGGGTTTTATATATATATAAAACCCATAGATGATAGATAGATAGATAGATAGATAGATAGATAGATAGATAGATAGAT
>NC_045451.1:62364123-62390750 GCF_002776525.5 Piliocolobus tephrosceles | reverse complement strand
GATAGATAGATAGATAGATAGATAGATAGATAGATAGATAGATAGATAGAAAGATGGATAATTACCACATTAAAAATTAGTGCTGTGAAAAATTTAAAATATAAAAATACACAAGCATACATTCTATTAGCTCTCAGCGTGATGACATTACCACTCCACGCGTAATGTTTGGAATGTCTCTTTCTTGTTTTCTTTCAGGAGCAATGACTTCCCAAGACCACTCCACCCTTGTCCCAAAGCTGGGCAAGCCCCTTTCTTTCTTCTTCTTTGCCAGTGCTCTGACTGGCCAAGTTTCAGAACTGTTCTCAGGAGTTCCCATGCATAGTGGCACTTTCTCTTCCTGTTTTGTTTTTTTCATGACTAGCGCCTTCTACCCTCCCCAGCTCTGCTTCACTGCAGTCTTGATTTCCCATATCCTGGAAAATAGGTGTTTATAATCTTCTTTGCTCCCTAAGAATGCTGTGAGTATAGGTTGTAGATATGTGTATTTGCTTTCTTCTTTATCCATTCGGATTTTAGAAAAAGGTGAGGGGCTATCGAAGTCCATACCGCTACCATTATGCTACCTTCTATCATCTCCTGCACTGGTTTGTCTTAAAGTCTTCATCAGAATTTAACGCAATTATAACACTGATAATAATTTCATATGGAATTAGTCTAGTTATTAGTTTTATCAACTGTCTTTCTTAACTTTAGATGTATTTACATATTTTGGGATCCTTGTTTGTAGACTTATTTGGTGTGGTAGGTTTTAATGTTTTTATATGCCTTTTTTCCTTATGTCCCCACAAACTGCCACGTGTACAGGTCTAACAGTTTTGAGCTTCCTTCCACTCAGATCTTCTAACTCCAGAACAAGACTTTTTAATGGAACTTTGAGTTTCTTCTCCACAGTGATTTTTGGGAAATCACAGAGCCAGCAGAGAATTTGATTCATGTTCTGGTTACAGGGCTGTGCCTGTGTCTTCTTGCCTCCCTGAGTTGACTGCCTGATGAAAGCTCTATTTTAGACAGAGGCCAGCATACTTTTTTTTTTTTTTTTTTTTTTTTTGAGACGGTGTCTTGCTCTCTCACCAGCCTGAAGTGTAGTGGCGCACCATCTCAGCTCACTGCAACCTCTGCCTCCCAGGTTCAATCAGTTCTCCTGTCTCAGCCTCCCGAGTAGCTGGGATTACAGGTGCATGCCACCACACCCAGCTAATTTGTGCATTTTTAGTGGAGATGGGATTTCACCATGTTGGCCAGGATAGTCTCCATATCTTGACCCGTGATCCGCCCACTTCCGCCTCCGAAAGTGGTGGATTACAGGCATGAGCCAGCATACCCGGCCCAGCATACTTTTTATATTCACTCTCCTTCATACTTTTTATATTCACTCTCCTTTCATTTTGCAGAGAACCCCACCCCACCCTCACCCTGGCTTCTGCTGTGAGCCTCACTTTGGACTTGTATGAAGTATTTGCATTCTCTTTTACCCACAGAAATAATCCAACTCTGGTTACCCTTGTTGATTTACAGAACCAGAGCCCAGACAGCCGCAGCCTCAGGCCTGACCACATCACAGTTCAGGTCCCCGGAATGCTTATCTAGCTTTTGAGTCCAGGTACATATCTTTTCAGTTTTTGTATTTTATCCAATTTTGGGATGTGTCTAGAGCAGATGATAGCATCAAACCATGATTTGATGGAGGCACTCTGGCCATAGATTTTTAGATTGAATTAACATAGAAATTGCAGATCTTTAGATGTTAAAGTCATAAAATCCTCCCTCTAGAGGATGATAAGATATCAGCATGCATCAATATTGGACTTACTATGTCCCAGCACTAGGGATGTTGTTTATATACTTTAATATTATCTATATTTTTGTAAGTGGGGAAATAATATGAGTTAGTAAATTACTCAGGACCCCTTGCCAGTATGTGACAGAAGTGGTATTAAAGCCCAGTTCAGCCTTCTTACCAAGTAGATCCTTCAACCACCATACCAAGCATTTAATGTTTACTTCTTCAAATTTAGGAAATAATTCTAGGAGAAAAAAAAAACGTAGCCAAGTTCTTCACAAAGTTTCTGAATCTGCGTCAAAAATCCACAGAGAGCTTTTTAAAATTGTTCATAAAATACTTTGAGATCTTCCGATGAAATTGCTATTAGTACAAAGCATTTTCCACACACTAATAGAACCACTTGTGCCAGCAGACGTTAGTTTCCAGGCAGTCTCAATGAAGTACAGTTCCAGATGTTCTCCTATTAACAGCATCTTCTGAGCCTTTTAATTTTCTTGATTTGCAGCATGAATAAGGCTTATCAGCCCTCAGAGTCAGCTTCCCATTACCTGCTGACCAAGCCTGCTTAGAACTTTGCATGCACAGTGCTGCCTCTGAAGGGAATGAGGGGACTGAGATTGGCACTGGTCTTGTGTCCCCACTAAGCTCAAGCTGAGGCTGACAGGACAGAATGGAAATGTGGCCACTGTAGGAATGTTCTCCTTTCTACTATGGATATTTTATTTGCTTTATCAAGGATAATTCAGCCTTATAAGCATCAGTCTCTTACCTTCCATAGGCTCTTGCTCTCTCCTGCGAATGTGCAGAGTTTTTGTTGGATTTTTTAAAAAAAGAGTCCTTGTAATTATCTTTCTTATAAATGCCTAAATTCTTTAACTTCTCACCTTTAATTTCTTACAATTGGCTCTACTAAAATCAGAGAGAGTACTGACTCTCTTATAACTGCTTTCTTTTTAAATTCAATGTCTTTCTTTTGGTCCTTATTCTTTTTTTTTTTTTTACCCATCAATTCATCATTTATATCATGTATAACTCCCCAATGCAATCCCTCCCCCCTCCCCCCTCCCCATGATAGGCCCCAGTGTGTGATGTTCCCCTTCCCGAGTCCAAGTGATCTCATTGTTCAGTTCCCACCTATGAGAGAGAACATGTGGTGTTTGGTTTTCTGTTCTTGTGATAGTTTGCTAAGAATGATGGTTTCCAGCTGCATCCATGTCCCTACAAAGGACATTAACTCATCCTTTTTTATGGCTGCATAGTATTCCATGGTGTATATGTGCCACAGTTTCTTAATCCAGTCTGTCACTGATGGACATTTGGGTTGATTCCAAGTCTTTGCTATTGTGAATAGTGCCGCAATAAACATACGTGTGCATGTGTCTTTGTAGTAGAATAATTTATAATCCTTTGGGTATATACCCAGTAGTGGGATGGCTGGGTCATATGGTACATCTAGTTCTAGATCCTTGAGGAATCGCCATACTGTTTTCCAGAATGGTTGAACTAGTTTACAATCCCACCAACAGTGTAAAAGTGTTCCTATTTCTCCACATCCTCTCCAACACCTGTTGTTTCCTGATTTTTTAATGATTGCCATTCTAACTGGTGTGAGATGGTATCTCATTGTGGTTTTGATTTGCATTTCTCTGATGGCCAGTGATGATGAGCATTTTTTCATGTGTCTGTTGGCTGTATGAATGTCTTCTTTTGAGAAATGTCTGTTCATATCCTTTCCCCACTTTTGGATGGGGTTGTTTGTTTTTTTCTTGTATATTTGTTTGAGTTCTTTGTAGATTCTGGAAATTAGCCCTTTGTCAGATGAGTAGATTGCAAAACTTTTCTCCCATTCTGTAGGTTGCCTGTTCACTCTGATGGTAGTTTCTTTTGCTGTGCAGAAGCTCTTTAGTTTAATGAGATCCCATTTGTCAATTTTGGCTTTTGCTGCCGTTGCTTTTGGTGTTTTAGACATGAAGTCCTTGCCCATGCCTATGTCCTGAATGGTACTACCTAGATTTTCTTCTAGGGTTTTTATGGTATTAGGTCTAACATTTAAGTCTCTAATCCATCTTGAATTAATCTTCATATAAGGAGTAAGGAAAGGATCCAGTTTCAGCTTTCTACTTATGGCTAGCCAATTTTCCCAGCACCATTTATTAAATAGGGAATCCTTTCCCCATTTCTTGTTTCTCTCAGGTTTGTCAAAGATCAGATGGCTGTAGATGTGTGGTATTATTTCTGAGGACTCTGTTCTGTTCCATTGGTCTATATCTCTGTTATGGTACCAGTACCATGCTGTTTTGGTTACTGTAGCCTTGTAGTATAGTTTGAAGTCAGGTAGCGTGACGCCTCCAGCTTTGTCCTTTTGACTTAGGATTGTCTTGGCAATGCGGGCTGTTTTTTGGTTCCATATGAACTTTAAAGCAGTTTTTTCCAATTCTGTGAAGAAACTCATTGGTAGCTTGATGGGGATGGCATTGAATCTATAAATAACCTTGGGCGGTATGGCCATTTTCACGATATTGATTCTTCCTATCCATGAGCATGGTATGTTCTTCCATTTGTTTGTGTCCTCTTTTATTTCACCGAGCAGAGGTTTGTAGTTCTCCTTGAAGAGGTCCTTTACATCCCTTGTAAGTTGGATTCCTAGGTATTTTATTCTCTTTGAAGCAATTGTGAATGGAAGTTCATTCCTGATTTGGCTCTCTGCTTGTCTGTTACTGGTGTATAAGAATGCTTGTGATTTTTGCACATTAATTTTGTATCCTGAGACTTTGCTGAAGTTTCTTATCAGCTTAAGGAGATTTTGGGCTGAGACGATGGGGTTTTCTAAATATACAATGATGTCATCTGCAAACAGGGACAATTTGACTTCTTCTTTTCCTAACTAAATACCCTTGATTTCTTTCTCTTGCCTGATTGCCCTAGCCAGAACTTCCAACACTATGTTGAATAGGAGTGGCGAGAGAGGGCATCCCTGTCTTGTGCCAGTTTTCAAAGGGAATTTTTCCAGTTTTTGCCCATTCAGTATGATATTGGCTGTGGGTTTGTCATAAATAGCTCTTATTATTTTGAGGTACGTTCCATCAATACCGAATTTGTTGAGCGTTTTTAGCATGAAGGGCTGTTGAATTTTGTCAAAAGCCTTTTCTGCATCCATTTCTTTTTAACCAGATTCTGTCGCTTGAATTCTCCTCCCATCCTTCTTCTGGCTTTTCCATTTCTGTGTGATCCAACAATGTCATTTTCCTGTAACGTTAAGCAACCTGCATGTTCCATTCTGACTGATGGCTCCTCTTCCTTGCAGACCTCACCTCCATGGATTCAGCTCTTCCCTGTGCAGATGACTCAGAGGTGTCATGCATGCCTTCAGCTACTGTCCACCACTCTACTGAACTCTGTTATTTTCTTGGACTTCCCAGCATTACCCTAAACCCATCTCACCTAAAATGAATGTTGCATCTTCCCCTGAAAAAAATTCAACTCTTCCTTCTTTCTTGAGTTTCCCAATCACAGGAAATTGACTTAGTTATTTGACAATAATCAGACTTCAATCTTAATTAATTAGCCTTAGTTAATTAATTAGTCTAAATTATTCAGACAATTTTTAACATAATGTCTCTCTGGTTTTTTTCTTCAAAATCTGTCACACCTGTTGCTTCTTTTTTCCTATTAACACCATCCTGCTTCTCCTCTTTACACCAAAACATATTATTTCCATAGGCTTTTGGCTGGCTTCTGCTTCTGATCTTTCTCCAGGACATGAGCTAAACTTTAATACAGAGTTGGGTTCATATGGTATCGTTTCCCTTACATGACTTCTCTCAAAAATATAAGTGTAACACCATGTTCTCTCTGTAAGTTTTCACTCTTTAATATAACACTAAGGCTTTCCACAACTGATACAGACTTGACTCTAATGTAATAAGCACTCATTCATTGAACTAATTTGTGTGCCACGCACCATGCTAGGTGCTTGAATGTCAGAGGAAAATAGTAAAGAGAAAACCTCCCTGCCTCTGTGGAGCTTTCTTTCTAGTGAGGGATGACAGAGAATAAACAACGAGCAATGAGAATAAACAGAGAGTTACAAGGAGTAAACAGAGAATAAACAATGAGAATAAACGGAGAATAAACAATAAACATTTTTTAAATCCTAGCAAATTACCCAGAATGTTACAAGGTAAGGGCTAGGAACAAAAAAAACAGAGAGCACAGATCAGGATGCCGGATGGCATGATGGCACTCGGTGAACTGCGTTTGTATAGAGCCCAGTCAGAGGAGCGTTCGCCGAGAATGATACAAGTTAAGCCAAAGTATAAATAAGTAAATCCTTTTCAAGTAAGGATCCCTGTATAGTTGTAGAGAAGTGAGGGGAGAAGGCTGTGGTAGGAATCAAGTGGGAGGCAGCAGATACCAAACACCCAGGGCCTTTTAGGCCTTTGTGAGAGCTGTGGCGTTTACTCTGAGGGAAATCGGAGGGTGGTTGGGGTCAGTTTGAAAAATCACATAGACATCCCAGTGGCGATTTCTGGTGAGCAACTGGATACTCATGCCTCAAGTGGCGGAGAGAGGTCTGGACTGGAGATATATTTGGGGAATTGCCAGTGTTAGGAAATACTATCACTATACTCATTTACTTAACTTTACCACAGCTTCTCTACTTTCTTCCCAAATCTTTGTGTTTTCCTGTATGTATATACATTCTGCTTTCTTTTCAGTGCAGTATTTGCTTTCAGCCACAGCCTATCCTTCTATGGCTGAGTCTTGCATAATCATCTTTATTCACTATTTACTGACTATTTGATGTGTGCCAAGCACGACGCTGGAAATGAGAGATCCAATACCATACAATAATGTATACGAAAGACAGAACTTTTGCCCTCCTGTAACTTACAGTCCGGTGAGGGATAAGAGCAATAAAACAGACATGTTTATCACATGTCACCACTCCTCCCCCTCGACACTCTTTCTTCACCTTGTCATCAGCTTTAAGTTTTTATTTTATCTCAGTCATGGCTCTTTTTCAGTTTCCTTTGCCGGTTCCAGCTCTTCTCCCCATCCTCTTCATCTCAGAAGGCTTTTCCTTCCTTTTCTTTCGTCTGTGTGCCCTCTCACCCATCAACATCGTGTCTAGGACTCAGACAGCCTCCTAACTGGGCTCTGTATATCTCCTCTGACACTCTTACAGTGCTTTCTTAACAAGTCGCCAGAGTGATCCTTTTACACTGCCAATCAGATCACGTCATCTCTGTGCTTAACACCCTGCAGCGGTTCCCCATGTGTCTCAGAGTCAAAGTCCAAGTCCAACCAAGACCTGCAAAGCCTTCCATGGTCTCACATAAAGCCCCTCATTACCACTGATCTCATCACCACGTTCCCTGCCGTTCACTTTGCTCCCAGCGTCCTGACCTCTGTGCTCCTCCTCAAATCCAGTAGGTACTCTGTTGTGTGAGAAGCTTTGCACTGGCCGTTTCTTCTGCCTGGAATACTCCTCCAGATATTGGCATAGCAAACCTCTTCGTTCCTTCAAATCTGTCTTCAAATATCACTTGGAACTCTCAATTATTTTACCTCCCTCCTTCACCCACCCCCCTTTTTAAAATCAAAGTTTATAACATTCTAATATATAACTTATTCATTTTGATATTTTCAAACACCTATCCCCCATAACAGAATATAAGCTTCATGAAGATTTTTATGTGATTTGTTCCCTTTTAGAATCATACCTAGAGAAGTGCAAGGCATGTAATAGCTGCTCATTATATATCTGCTAAATGAATGGGCAAATGAAGAATCCAAATAAATACATTTCAAATTATATATTTTTATAAGTGCTATGAAATAAGGTACTGTGATAAAACATAAGCACATTTATGAATGTATAGAATGATAGAACATGAGCAAAATATATAAGCATACTTACATATTTTAGGAAAGACACAGCTCTAAAGATGATACTTAAGGCAATACGAGAAGGATGAGAGGCTAATGATTAGAAGCATGGTAAGGCAGGTGTGGGAGTGGAGAAGGACATTGTAAGTAAAAGCAGAAGGAACAGCCAGGTGCAAAGGTGCTGGCTGGGAAGAATTTAGTATTTTCTCCGAGTGAGTGGAAAAGGATCAGAGAGAGAGAATAACACATGGCAGGGAGATTAGCGTGAGATGAAACCAGAGGGGCAGGCTATAAATAAGATAAGGCCTTTACATCTTAGTAAAAGATCAAGGGAAAGTCATTATAGAATTTCAAGAGGAGAAATGACCTAATGTGATTTGTATTTATAAAGGTCATTCTGAGTAATGCATGGCAAATAGATTATAAGAGAGAAAGAATGGAAACAGAAAGATCAACTAAGAGACGCTGCACCAGTCATAAGGCTCTCCCTGATGGTAGCCAAGACTGGCTGGTGGCAGTGAAGTTGGAAAGAAGTAGGTGGATAAGTGAGATATTTTGGAAATCGAACTGATAGTCTTAGGTATCAGTGCCATTCATTCCAATTCTACCCCCAGATGTCAAGATAATTTATTTGAAATATCTGACATTGAATATCAAATAGCAAATAAATGCTTTTATTTTATTGTCTTTAGAATTGACAGTGTTTTTGGCTGCTGGTCTGAAGAAAGTCTTATCTCTGCACAGCGTTACTGCTTATACCTAGTCACGTTCTTGGATTGTACTGGGGGTCCCATTTTCTACTCCAACATTGTGATGGATGATTTAGAAAAGGTCTAAGATATTATTTGCAGTCAACCTAATTCCTTAAAATTTTATCTCTGACAAAAATATAGTTCCCCTTGAACTGAAATCATTAAGGATCAGAGTAATTTTCATTTTTCAAGACAGAGTTTCGCTCTTTTTGCCTGGACTGGAGTGCAATGGGGTGATCTTGGCTCACTGTAACCTCCACCTCCCAGGTTCAAGTGATTCTCCTGACTCAGCCTCCCTAGTAGTTGGGATTACAGGTGCCAGCCACCACGCCCTGCTAATTTTTTTGTATTTTTTTGTAGAGACAGGGTTTCACTATGTTGGCCAGGCTGGTCTCAAACTCCTGACCTCAGGCGATCCACCTGCTTCAGCCTCTCAAAGTGCTGGGATTTCAGGCGTAAGTCACTGAACCCAGGCCAGAGTAATTTTATATACTCTAATCTTTCAGCTAAAATAACAATGTAATATAATAAAAACTATAATATGTTACATGAAATAATGATTTTGGTATTCATGAAATCTCAGCAAACTATGTTTTGAAGACATAGACCCTTCTGTTAGTTCTATATATGCAAGTTTTGAGTATATCTGAAATTTGTGGTGATAAAGATAGTAACTTAAAATTTGAGGAAAACATCTGTATTTATTCTAGCCCATTATGTTTTAGTAACAGTAAGCTAAATTTCTTATTCACAGGTAACATGTATCTGTTATTTCCTTCAATGTTAATATTATTTTATGTTGTGTGCCCTTTGGTCTCCAGGGCCACATCTTTCACAAAATGCTCGAGCGACTAACATAATCATGCCATGCACACAGATAGGGTGTGATATACTGAGTGTTTAGGGTAGGAGTAAAAATAACAAGTTCAATTTGAAAGGTCAAAGTGGATTTTAGATACTTTCATTTAGTTAACTGCTTTAACTTATTTATTTATTTTTGAGATGGAGTTTTACTTTTGTCGCCCAGGTTAGAAAGCAATGACGTGATCTTGGCTCACTGCAGCCTCTGCCTCCCGGGTTCAAGCGATTCTCCTGCTTCAGCCTTCTGAGTAGTTGGGATTTCAGGCGTGTGCCGCCATGCACAGCTAATTTTTGTCTCGCTCTGTTACCAGGCTGGAGTGCAGTGGCAGAGATCTCAGCTCACTGCAACCTCTGCTTCCTGGGTTCAAGTGATTCTCCTGCCTCAGCCTCCCAAGCAGCTGGGGCTACAGGCACCCACCACCATGCCCAGCTAATTTGTGTACTTTTAGTAGAGACGAGGTTTCACCATATTGGCCAGGTTGGTCTCGAACTCCTGACCTTGCAATCCACCCACCTCGGCCTCCCAAAGTGCTGGGATTACAGGTGTGAGCCAATGCACCCAGTCAGAAAAATTTTTAAATTTACCTAGAAAAAACATAAAATAAGGACGTAAAGAAAGAAAATATTTTTGTATAGCTGTATAATACATTTATGTCTTTAAGTGTTCTTACAAAAGAGTCAAAAATGGAGACAAAATAAGTTTATAAAGTTAAAAATTACAGTAAGCTAAAGTTAATTTATGACTGAAGAAAGAATTGTTAAATAATTCAATGTACAGTGTCTATAAAGTCTACAGTGGTGTATGATAATGTACTGGACCCTCACATTCACTAAACACTCACTGACTCAGAGCAATTTCCAGTCCTGTAAGCTCCATTCACTTGAAGAACCCTATACAAGTAAACTATTTTTATCTTTCGCACAGTGTTTTTACAGTACCTTTCCTCTGTTTAGATGTGTTCGGATACACAAATACTTATTGCTGTGTTACAACAGTGTTACAACTGTCTACCGTACAGTAACATGCTGTACAGGTTTGTAGCCTGGGGGCAATAATAGGCTACACCATACAGCTTAGGCTATACCATCTAGGTTTGTGTAAGTACACTGTATGATGTTCACACAACAAGAAAATTGCCTAATGACACATTTCAAAAAACATATTCTTGTCATTAAGCAATATATGGCTATAAATCTTTACTCTTATACACCGTACATAAAATTTAACTCCAAACAGATCATAGGCATAAATGTAAAGGTCATGACTATAAAAGACCTTAAAAAAAGCATAAGAGAAAATGTTTGCAACCTTGGGGTAGCAAAGGTTTGTGGATAGAACAACACAAAAAGCATGAACCATTAAAAAAAATGTTGATAATAGGACTCCAAAATTAAAACTTGGCTGCTCTTCAAAAACTACCCTAAGAAAATGAAAAGGAAAGTCGTATTACTGAGAGAAAATATTCACCATATATCTGACAAAAGACTTGTATCCATTATATATAAAGAACTTTTATAACTCAATTGTAGGAGAAAACAACCCAATAAAAATCGGCTAAAAGATTTAAACAGAGATTTGACAAAAGAAATTCTACAAATAACCAGTATGCATAGAAAAATGTTTTCAACATCTTTAAGGGATACCACTACACATCCACTAGAACAGTTTTAAAAATAATAAAAACAAACAAACCTGACAATATCTAATGTCTCTATTTTTTAATTCATCATGATTGTAAAATTGCCACATATTCATTTATTTTTAAGAACTCAATCTTCAATGGCTTCCTCATCACTTGTAAGAAAAAATTCAAACTGCATTATATGAGAACTTTTGCTCCATGATTTCACCCCGTTTTTTCTACATGTCCCTATTATGAAACCTGCAGTCTAGTTCTAGCGAGCCATTCACCCTTACCTGATCTCGCCATGGGCTTCATGTCTCCGTGCTTTTGAGCATGTGCTTCATTTATTCTAATCAATTTCCAGTCTTGCCCAACTGTTGAACCTGTTTTATTTTTGGAAATCAAAGATTTTGCCTTTTCACACCTCCATTTCGTAAAATATTTATTTTTTAAGAAAAAAGTTCTTTTTGCAGGCACATTGGCCCTTCTGTTTTTTAAACACATTGGTCGTGATTTCATTTTAGGGTCTTTGCATGACTTTATGAAATGCTCTCCCTTCCACCCCCATATCCCCATGTCTCCATGGCTACCTCCTTTGGGTTTTGGTTTAAAGGTCACTTTCTCAATGAGACCCACCCTCATACTTTTATTTAAAATTTCAAACAACTCTAACCCCCACCATTGCACTCCCCATCACATTGATCCTACTCTACTCTTTCTTCATTTCCTCAGCATTTAACACCTTCTAAGGTACCCTGTAATTTATGTGTTATTGTCAGTCTATGTGGGCAGGATCTAGCACATAGGTTGCAATAACAAAACATTTGTTAATTACTGAAAAGAACTTTCTGGCTTTCACAACTCTAATGCCCCCAATGAACAGCTTTATTTTAGATTCTCTTCATTTCCTTAGACTCTGTGCTGTGCATATATTTGAATGGGCTTTCTACCCTTTTCAAGCCCTCTACTTATCTTTCCTTTCATGTTCTTTTGTTAAAAACAAAGAAAAAATCAGTCAATTAAATACTAATTCAAATTAAAAGACATACCTTCATAAGGTCCAATTACCCACGAGCGTGACTGACACTACCTCACCCAGAACTTTAGAACCAAGAGGGAGAGATAATCGACATTAAGCACTGATGGCAAAAAAATTATTAGTATATTTTACGTTAAAATTATCTAAACTTCGGTCCCAGAGCTTCTAGCTAAATCCCATCTTAGTCTTCCACAATGACTTTGCCCGTCCTTTTGAATTGCATTTCTCTACATATTCTAGTAAAAACAATATTCTGTCTTTTCAGTTATTTAGGTCTTCATATTTTGGGAACAGAGCACATTTTAGTTTTTGACTTACAGTGAATGCCAACCTTGCCCATTATTTGTCTCTACAAACATTGATGTCAATTTTTATTTGTACTGCTTTAAATGTACACTTAAGAGTTTTTTAAAAATACATTTTTTTGGCATTTGTTGTCCACTTTAAATTGTCAAGACTTCATCAGAAATTCAGCGTTACTACAAAACTTTCATATTTAAATTTCCAGCAAAATGACTTTAATAAAATAAAATCTTCAAATTAAGTAAGAATTAGGACTTGACTTGATCACTAGTTGTTGATGACCCTTGAGTACTTTGTATTCTATTGTCTGGTCTTATTTATTTATTTATTTATTTATTTATTTATTTATTTTAATTAATTTATTTATTTATTTTGAGACGGAGTCTCACTCTACTGCCCAGGCTGGAGTGCAGTGGCATAATCTCAGCTCACTGCAACCTCTGCCTCCTGGATTCAAGTGATTCTCCTGTCTCCGCCTTCCAAGTAGCTGGGATGACAGGTATGCACCACCAAGCCTGGCTAATTTTTTTTATTTTTAGTAGAGGCAGGTTCTCACCATGCTGGTCAGACTGGTCTCAAACCCCTGACCTCAGGTGATCCACCCGCTTTGGCCTCCCAAAGTGCTGGGATTACAGGCGTGAGCCACCCGTCTGGTCTTATTTATAAGGCTCTAGCATAAACAGGTCAAGCACTGGGTATGGGAGTAGAAAGGTTTAAATCCCTGTGCCAGTAGTATTTAATACACTTTACTCTTCTTGATTAGCTGCCTTCCATACTAAAATAGGAGCTCCTCAAACAGGAATTGTCTGTTTTGCTTGCTGCTCAATCTCTAGTACCTTACACAGTGTTCGGCATTCAATAAGCCCTCAACTGAATGAATGAGCGTGTGAAGTGAATGGGAAAAGAACTGGAAAGGGAATTAAACCTAGTTTCTGGTACCAGCTATTTATTTCATTCATGTGACACCTCTGGAACTCATTTTCCTCATTTACAAAGAAAACAGTTTGGATTAGATGATGTTTATAGTTATTGTATCCCTTGTCACTCACGGGTCTCTTCCATCTCATTTATTTACAAAATTGAGTACACTGTCAAATGTCCCCTGAAAAGCTCAAGGTTTAAGAAGACAAGGCAGTGGAATGAAGTAATTCTTCTCTTCTGGATACTCATTTATTTTACAATTAAACAGTGTCCACAGGATCCTAATTAAGTTTTAGGTCAGAGTATCAATTTAAACCAGTGGCTCTAGCACCAGAAAACCAGACCAAGTATTCTCATTTTTTCACTAAATTGCTGAACTGGACAGGGGTGGTACCAAGTTTTGTGAGACCTAGAGATTAGAATACTGGGGAAGGGGCTGTTAACACTTGAAAAAATACAAAATTAAAAATATCAAATTAATATTTTAAATATTTACTTAAAATGAGAAAGGAAGTCACAAAAAATTACAAATTTTAAGTAGCTCACTACCACAAATAACACCAAAACTGGGAAAAATGGCACAATGTGGTTCATTAATTGGTTTACTGACACATCTTGCTAATATTTTTACTACATATTTAGCTACATACCCTGTGATAGCCTCTTCATATGCCAGTATGGCATTTTGTAATAATTGTAATAATTGCTATATATAGAATAAAAAGATAACTACCTTCCCCCTAGAAAGCCTAATTGAAGCTTTAAAAATTGATAATATAGAAAAGCTTTTTTCAGCTTTATTATTTATAATTGGTCACTTCATGGAAACTCTTTTCAATGTTGTTAAATTTGAGAATGCCTATTGAGTTTCTTACATTTATAAACTAAGATTTTAGGACGCTTCAAATTTACTTGTGCAGTAATTAATTATATAGATACATATAATCAGTAGTATAAAATTGTATAAAATTATATTATATACAATTATATATTTTATACAGACAATTTATTCTTATTAAATAATTGTATTATTACTAGATCAAGAGCTTATTCATTAATTTATGTGAAATTTTCCTTTTCTTTCTAATGAATCACTGAGTATGATCTGAAAATTGCTTTCTTACCATTAATTTCTAGATTCTAGGATAATTTCTATTGAGTTTATCATTTATCTGAATTTTTCTTATATATTTAGTAAATCAATTTTAAAATTACAATCATATATCTCAAAACCAGAAGTGTGTTCTCTTCTAGTGTTTTTATAGAAACTTTCCAAAGATTGTCTTTTATATTTTCAGTTATAGTGGTTTATTTGACACTTAACAACTTTTTGAGTAACTTTGTCATCTCTTTCATATTCAAGTCTCTTCTCTGAAATTTTATTTTAGAGACCTTGAAAGGCTGTTCTACTCATAATATAAACTTTGAACAGTCTTAAAATGTGCAATCTCATTACACTTGAAATATTTTTTAAAAAATCCATATTAATATGTGTATTTAAAGGATTCCATCTACGTGATAAACTTGAAATGAAAACATGTATCTATTAGAAAATGCTGAGTTACTCAGCCACTTACAGAGTCACCTTTTGTCTTGAATGACACCAAGGAAGAGCGGAGTGGGGCACACTTACTGCATGTTGATTATTGTTTTAAAGGGTGCTTGCAGCCAGAACTGCCTATAAAACATGTGCAGCCTTTTGTTCAAAAAGTATTAAAATTTCTGAGAAAGTGATGGGAGACAGTTAAATCAGCGCAGGACCCTTCTAAGTGCCAGGAACTGTTTAAATCATACAGGTAACATGCCCGCAAAGCTGGCCCTGCACGGGGCCCCTGGCTCTTCTCCTTCATAACAGCAACACCATTATACGCCTGCCTGACTGTTGTTTAGTGCCTCACAGAAGGAACTCCTAGCCACATATATTCCACTAAATGGCAACTAAATATTTCCCCAAGTCAATGTTTCTACAGATCCTTAAAACATTCATTGCTACTCCAGTGACCCCTGAAATGAAGGAAAGGGTGAGGAAGGGAAAGTTAGAAAGAAAATGGAATGTTAGCCAATTTCAGTTGGACTATTTCATATTTGCAAGTGTACCAGCACATGTTACCCTATAAACACATTTCTACAGCCTCTACCAGATGCTTAGATTGGGTTTCTGCAAGTGAATAACATTGAGGCAAAGGCATGAGGCAGCTGGGCATGGTGGCTCGGGCCTGTAATCTCAGCACTTTGGGAGGTTGAGGCAGACGGGTTGCTTGAGCCCAGGTGTTCGAGACTAGCCCAGGTAACATGGCAAAATCCCATCTCTACTAAAAATACAAAAATTAGCTGGGCATGGTGGTGAACACCTGTAGTCTCAGCTACTAAGGAGGCTAAAGTGGGAGGACTACTTGAGCTTAGGAGTTGGAGGCTTCAGTGAGTCAAGATCGCACCTGCACTCCAGCCTGTGTGACACAGTGAGATCCTTTCTCAAATAAATAAATAAATACATCAATAATAACATTAAATTTAAGAAAGCATGTAACTTTATGGTAAATCCACATCCGGACATGGGCCTGAGTCACTGCTACGTTCCAAGATCCCCTGAACACAGGTGTTTCTGGTACAGAACACACTTCCTTACTACCTACCTTGGGGCCACCATTGTTTCCATATTGCTACCTGAGAAAGCCGGTAAGTTAAGTCTCCATCCATTGTTCTTTTGGGAGACAGAAAGAAAAAGAGAGAGAGAGAACAAAGTCAACGTGCTGGGGCAGGCTTCTCCATCCCATAATTTCCAGATTCTCTCTGGAAATCTTCAGATTTGTGTCTAAGCATCATAGGAGTTTGCTAGATCTTAATCCAATGGTCAGCTGAGGGCATATAACTATGTGTCCTGGTATAGTTGTTTAAGTATCTTGCAGCCTAAAATACGTGTAGTAGCTCTCAGAATTAGTATGATGAGGCTTTCTTACCACTTACCAGTTGGTTGTCACAGGATTTTCAATATTTGGCATTGAACCTCTGAGTAGGGGGTGGGCATGGATGTGCTGATGGTAATAATGGATGTGCAAAACTGATGGTTTGCTTAGAAAACATCGATCACTGATTTCAGCCCCATCCAGTCGTCATCAAGTTTGGCGGCTCTGATATCACAGGGGCAAAAGAAGAAGGACTACTTGTAGAAGTCCTGAGAAATCCTATCTCCCCAAATTTAACCCCCATATCCATACACTGTTTTATGACCTTCCAACTGAAATAATGACTCGGAAGTAAAGATTGTACACTCTTTTCTGCAAGGGTTCAATGGTGAAGAATCATAGTTAGTTTTGTATTTATCAAATCAGATCCCTAAAACACTTCTCACATAAACAGCAAGAACACCCTGTTCACAGAGTTATGCTGCTAATAAACAATTGATTCGGTTTCATTCTGGTGAAAATGAAACATTTTCCTGGAAGTGCTCTGATTATCCAGCTTAATCTCCTACATGTCCTTTGCAAATGGCTTTTCCTTAATTCTAATTTGAATGAGACCTCAATTTTCCATTGAAGCAAAATACTCAATAAGAAGCCCTCTTTTTACCTTCACTAGAGAAAACAATAAAATCCTTGGCTACCACTTTTAACACATGTAATTAACTATCTAATATATCTCATCAAGTTTTTGTGCTAAGCTAAATGCAATGGCTTTATTGGTTCCTAAATTGCAGATTCTCTTCCTTTCTGCCACTCATCATTACCCTTTGTCACCTTATTTGTTCTAGCCAATTTAACTCATTGATTTTCATTGTAAAGGCTCCAATACTGCTAGCAATTTGGGACTTTCACAAGTTAGCCTAATTCATGTTAACTGGTGTCACTGTCAGCTTTCTCGTCAAGAGTGTAAGTTACAACCTTTTTATTCTAGGTATGTCTGTAAAGGAAGGGGCTAGACAAATGAACAACAATAACAAAAAGAATGAACAAGAAAAAATTTGAGATCCATAACTAAAGAAGTTAACATTCCAGAAATGTGCTATTTTGTTTAAAATGGATTTAGAAACATAGATTGAATGTCAGTACTAAACCAGCATTTGACCAACAACCTCTTGCCTAAAATCGGCAGTGCTGATGACTAAATACAATTTAAAATAGTAAGTACTCAAGTAGAGGCATGGATATACAGAGCCTTACATTATATTTCCAAGTACTGGTCATTTTCTTATATTAAAAAAAGTACTATTCTTTCCTTTAGAGCTAGACCTTATGTGAAAAATTACGGGGATTTCTTAACAATTCTTAATATTTTTCTCGCCATAGCTTTTATTTAATGCCAAAAATTAATTATGTTGTCTTGACTCATGGAAATAGTGTTTAAAATCTAATGCCTTGAAGCTAGCAGTGACACTTTGTTCGTGCTTTTGGAAAATTATAGTAGAGGACTACTACAGACAGAGTCAAGACATTATTGATTTTTGTGGATTATTTATTTAAAGAATTTGCTTGAGATTAGGAAAGTATGATAACAATTATCTTCCTTAAATGAAGATACAACTATTTTATATTCAATGGAAAAATATCTTTAATTTCATTTTTCAACACTTCAAGTCTTTCAACATTGTTATGAATTCACAAATGATAGAAGTTGTGGGCCGTATACTGCCACAACACAGTCACCACCTCCTCCTTTGTGTTGCCCAATCATTACTCTGCCACATACATAACCCTGAGGAAACCACAGTTTAATAAATATTTGAGAGGAATTCGGTGAACCCAAATATTAGCACAACTCAAGAAAACTATTTATTTTAGTCATCAGTGCACCTCATAAAAATAACTACATAGGCACTATCAGTAATCACCTATTAAAAAGTAAGCTTCTTCAGGGAAAGAATTTGGCTTATTCATCTTTTATTTTCAATACCTAGCATGGCACCAGGTCTCAAACTAGAAGTAGGCAAAACAGATATGTGGACTGGCTGTCATTCTAGTACTCTGCCTGCATAATTTAAGAAAAGGATTCCCTGGGTGCCACCAAACTCTCTCTTGGTTAGGGCAATGCCCAGTAAATAGCAGCATGTACTTTACTTGCATTTTCCTCTTTGGAAACTAGTTGAAGGAAGAATTCAGATATTCTCAGGGTTATGAACCAATTATAACTTAATATAATTGTGGATTATCTTAACATGAAAATCATCCACATTCTCCATTCAGATCTTTACATGTAAAATGTCAGTGGATATTGTTTCTTCTTTGTATACATGGAAAATGTATACTGTGAGACACTATGACATCATTCCTCAAGCTCAAGATAGAATTAGTTTAAGAGAAAGCTGCAATGGAGAGTACTATAATTAGATTGCTAGTTTGGACTATGTCAATTATTGTGGCTTCTTCAGGTTCATGTCACAAATCATTATTCTCAGTAAACTGGACCTGACTTAAAAACAGAAAGTCATTTGTCTATATTGTTACTGTTTGTTACACTAATCCTAGGACCATAAATTGGAGTAAAAGTGAATGTTCAGCATTTGGAAGCACATTTTGGCCTTAAAAGTAATTCCAAATAATTGACCATGACATATGGTAAGCACTTCAGCCTCTACTCCTTTTTCTAGGGTTAAAATAAACAGTCCAACCAAGGAGTAACCTAAAGTTATAGGTCAAATTCTTCTGTCCATATTCCAATAAGACTACCAAATCTTCATTATTCCTACCTTTTCTCTTTGAAATATTGTTCCCACTCTGTGCTCTGCCATCCCCAACTAATCCAACTAAATAGCTAGAGAACAATTGCGAAGCCCGAAGTTTTATTTAATGACTTAAAGAATGAAAAATATTCCCCAAATTGCTGTGCAAAAATATATGCAGATACGAAATTAAACTTTCTCTTAGGCTTTCATGTTATTTCCAAAATAATCAATCAAACTAAATGTCCATCAACCAATGAATGGATAAAAAGAAAATGTGATATACATGTATACATGGACACAATGGATAGTATCCATGTAACGAATAGTATAAATAGTATACACACCATGAGTATTATCCATACAATGACTACTATTCAGCCTTGAAAAAGAAGGAAGTCCTATCATTTGCAACAATGAGGATGAAACTCAGAAGAAAAATTTGGACCCCAGTTTTACGTTTAAGCTCTCATTACACTGTAATCAATTGGTAGAAATAATGGTGATAGCTAACTGTTAACACTTGTCGAGTGCTACCATGTGCAAGTGTGCTAACTCATTTATATTTAACCATCATGTGACATAACTGGAATTGTCAACTCCATTTTACAGAGAAGGAAACTGAGACACAGAGAGGTTAAGATACCCATGGCTTACAACATTGGTCAGTCGTTGAATAGGCTGACATTTGAGGCTGTACTCTAATGATTTAAAATCATGTATTTGTTTTTAAAAATACCATATAGCCCATCTATTTCCACATAACTAAGAATTATTTTTTATGTAAGTAAAAGTCCAGTATTTCTTTCCTTTTTAAAAAATGTTTATTGTTTATTTGTATGAGTACATCGTAAGTGTGTATATGAGAATTCTTATTATCTTTCTGAAAGATAAGCAATAAAGCAGCCTTTTGTCAGTTTATATAATGATTACAAATTGAGGAGACATTGAAAAATAATTTATCTTATAGAGTCTAAAAATACAAGCAGCAAAACATGTTTTGCAAAAACTGTATCAGACATTCTCAAACTTTTTGGTCTCAGGATTCCTTTATATTCTTGAAAGTCACTGAGGATCCCCAAATGCTTTTATTTATGCAGACTCTATCTATCTATCTATTGTTCTCTATCTATATATATATACACATATATATGTATATTGAATACTAAACAAACAGAAAAGTTTAAGACATAAGAATATACAAGCATAAATTCCATTCACTGTAAGGATGATGATATCATCACATATTATGTAGCTCTGGAAAATTACACTGTATGCATATGACAGAAAGAGTGAAATGGGCAAATAACATTTTAGGATTATTGTAAATATAGTTTTGATTTCATTGATCCCCTGGAAGTGCAACATTTTGAGAAATGCTGATTAAAAAGTGGTGATTCTTACCCTGACAATTCTTAATAAATGATTTGAAGTTACTGATCAAAAAAAGTAAGAGATTCTACAAGACTATTTTTATGTTAGTAATGGGATTGAAGTTTATGTTCCAATTACCTTCTGGTCATTCTTTTAAGATACAAATGTTTGACTGCAGCAGCTAGTTCTGGATGATATTTATTAGTTTACCACGAAACTTTAGAGACTACACAGACCCCTGAAGCCATAGTTAGTGACTATTTACAAAGAGTTAACCTATCATATTAAAGTGCTGAGATGACGTACAATAAATAATGATCTATCTGAGTACAACCTCTGCAGACACCATGGCTGTAATTGAGTCAGAAGTTGAATTCAGATGACCCAAAACAGGGTGTTGTCACCCAGTCCTACCCAAAGGAGTCAAGGAAGACAAAAACCAGGGAGTCAAGTCACCTCTGACCGAATGAAGCTGAAATCCAGATGCTATGGAGGGAAAAAGTTAACCCTAAATTTTAAACATTAAATTAAAACATTAAACATAAAAGTAAATTCAGAACATTCATTTTCCCTCCAATTTACAGTCCTAGGATTAGTGTTAAAAACAGTAACCATACAGAAGATATAATTTCATTCTTTTGGGGCTGAATAGTATTTCATTGTGGATATATACTATATTTTTTATCCATTACACAATCTATCCATGTAACAAAATTTCACATGTACCCCCATAAATTTGTACAAATGAAAGAAATGAGAATGATACCACAAAAAAACAGTAAACAATACAATTCATACTCTAAAGGAGGGCTTAGAAGCAACATTAGGTCTGAGGACAGAAAGCAAAGGTTTGAATTATTTAGAAATATGGTCAGAGAAGGCAAGTCTGGATGAAGTGAGGAAGATCTGAGGTGCTGGCTATGAATAACTGTAGTGCATTATTGAATGACTTTTATCAGCCAACAGATCTGTGCATGGGTGGGAGAGACTGGCTTAAAGGATAAGATTGTGCTGTGACTTGAGTGCAAATTCAGGTGTTGCCAGTTGATGTTACTAAGAGGTGAGACCTTCAAGAGTTGATCAGGCCATAAGGGCTCCTTTTCTCCTTAATGACATTAAAGCCATTATAAAAGAGGCTTCCCATAGCTGTTGGTTAGCTTGCCCTTCTCTCTTCTGCCATGTGAGGATGCTACAAGGCTTTCACCGGACCAAATACCAGTGCCCTGATCTTGGACTTCCCAGCCTCTAGGACTGTGAGAAGTAAATGTCTGGGTTTTTCAATAAATTATCCAGTGCCAAGTATTCCGTTACAGTAGCACAAACAGATTAACACTGGGGGGTTCCATAATGTTGAAAATGAATGTTGGCTTGTGTGAATGCTATATTCTCATCCTCCTATTACAAAAAGAATAGAAGGCCAGGCGCGGTGGCTCACGCCTGTAATCCCAGCACTTTAGGAAGCCAAGGTGGGCATATCACGAGATCAGGAGATTGAGACCATCCTAGCTAACACAGTGAAACCTTGTCTCTACTAAAAATACCAAAAATTAGCTGGGCATGGTAGTACTCACCTGTAGTCCCAACCACTCGGGGGACTGAGGCAGGAGAATCACTTGAACCCAGGATGTGGAGGTTGCAGTGATCTGAGATCATGCCATTGCACTCCAGCCTGGGCAAGAGAGCAAGACTCCATCCCAAAAAAATAAATAAATAAAAACCCTGCTAAAATGAGTATTTCCTACTTTGACCAAATCACCTTACCACTTAAAACAATTAAAAATATCATCAAACAACATTATTTTCACTTCTAAATTATGTATATTACAGAATTAAAAGAGCTTTCCTTTTTTAAAGATTTTTAAATTGTGCCTTCCTTTCAATCCAGACACACACACAAACACACACAGAATGAGCGATGGCTAACATTCCAAAAGGTTGAAATTTTTGCATCAAAGTAAATTCAATAGTCGACTTAGAAAGTCCATCATTCTAAATTAGACCACTTAATTATACTCATTTTCTATTTTTGTAGGTTTAGCTTTTGAAACAGGGCAGTTCAAAAGAGCAATGAAGGGAATGGTATTGATGCTTTCTGAGTTTCATTCCCAACTCTGCATCGAATGCACGCAAATAAATGCATCTGTCTGAAACCGTCATACTACCCTGTTCTTTCTCAAGTACTCACCTTGTAGTGAATGAGGCTCTGCAGACAACAATTATGTGACAGCATGACCTTATGAAACAGCAGATACACCGTTATGTTATCAACTGGCAAATCCTAAAACAGCAGCAAACATGTTGATTAGATGTCTGTCATTTCCAAATGCTCCATTTGACAGTTACCTGGAGTTCTGAGACAAATAACAAGGCATGCACCACAATTTTACATTAGAGATTTTACTGCAGCCACCTAGAGGAAGCAATTTACCTAAGGTAGCAAGTTTTGTCTCTTCTCTTGGACTGCCACACAGATGAAATTATTAATAAACGAACAGATTTTTGAAGAGGCCCCATGGGAGTAGATAGACACTTTCCAGTAGGAAGTAGGTAGCAACCTCTACCTACTGCAACCCAGGATTACTTCTGATTGAGGAGACAATGCTTCAGATCCTCAATAGGGAGACACTCCTTTCTGTCTTTTGGGCATATGGCTGAGTTGGTCCCTGCATTGATCTCCTTGTCAAGATGAGGAACAACATCCTCAACTATCAAAACAACTATCTGTCATCTGAAAACCCTTCCAGGCAAATATATATATATTTGAAGTGTAGTCTCACTCTGTCGCCCAGGCTGGAGTGCAGTGGGAGATCTTGGCCCACTGCAGCCTCTGCCTCCCGGGTTCAAGTGATTCTCCTGTCTCAGCCTCCCCAGTAGCTGGGATTATAGGTACTCGCCACCATGCCCGGATAATTTTTGTATTTTTAGTAGAGATGGGATTTCACCACGTTTACCAGGCTGGTCTCGAAATCCTGACCTTAAGTGATCCACCTGCCTCGGCCTCCCGAAGTGCTGGGATTACAGGTGTGAGCCATCGTGCCCGGCCAGCCAAACATATTGAGTGTAAGATAAGAATCTATCCACAAAGGACCCTCTGCGTTTGGCAGTCCTTGGAGCTAAGCATACTGACACGCAGGTTTTCACCTTACTTTAGCTCTACTAGTCCACACAGAAGATTGTAAAACACTGATAGATGTTTTTAAGGCTTTTAAAGCACTTCCACTCAGAGACCACTGCAGAAGGCATGTGTGGTGGTGTTGGCAGTGGTCTTGAAGACCTCACAGAAAGGTGGGCCTTAGGATTGTGGGCAGCTCAGGCTGACCGCAAACAGACTTTCTCTTTTGCCACTTTTGCCCTGATGTTGAAATGTTTGAGAACTGCAGAGTTCTGTTAACAAGTGAGAAGATGAGTTTCTATTCAAGTTTCCCTCTGTTTTAATAAGGTAACTCTAGAATGACTCGTAAAGGCAGAGACCACAGTGGCATCAGGATTTCAGAAGCATCACTATAAACACCAGTAGATGAGAAGAACAAGCTGGAATTAATATGGCAAAAATATTCCATTACCGTTGCAGCTAGAGCCATAGAGCTGACACTACAATCTTTTATAAAAAATTGCCTTTCGCCAGGGAACCTTCGGACAAAGAATACATTACTGCTTCCCATGACTGCTCCAGATACTCATATCTATATAAAACAGGAGCATTTATTTCACGCTAGTTGTTCACTCGATCATTATCATCAATAACGTACATTTGTAATCAGGTATAGATATAAGTGATAAGAAAAGGTAAGTGATGGACTGTGTTAATAAAAATACTTGACTACTACTCAACTAACAGCTGAATTCTAGCTATTTCTTAAAATTTCTTTGTTCCTATGAAATATGTAATTCCTCATTGTATTAGTCTGTTTTTCACACTGCTGATAAAGACATACCTGAGAGTGGGCAATTTACAAAAGAAATAGGTTTATTGGACTGAGTTCCACATTGCTGGGGAGGTCTCATGATCATGGTGGAAGGTGAAAGGCACGTCTCACATGGTGGCAGACAAGAGAATAGAGCTTGTGTGGGGCAACTCCCGTTTTTATGTAACCATTGGATCTCCTGAGACTTATTTACTATCATGAGAACAGCACGGGAACGACCTGCTCCAATGATTAAGTCACCTCCCACCAGGTTCTTCCCACGACATGTGAGAATTGTGGGAAATAAAATTCAAGATGAGATTTGGGTGGGGACACACCTAGACCATATCACTCATATTTTTAAAATATCAGAAGAGTTTTCATTAAGCACAAGTAAACCTCTCTTGGCCCCCACATTCCACACCAGCTCCCTTCTCATTTCTCTGTTTACCTTTACCAAAAAAAAAAAAAAAGAATATTTTATACACTCTGCTTCCATTCACATTTCTTGCATTCAATCCATGCTTACCTGGGTTGCATCTCCCCATCTCCACTGAAATGATTCTTATCTAGATAATCAATAGCTCCGGGTTGCTAAATCAGGGACACATTTGTCGGCATATTGTTCAACTATTTAGCAGCATTTGAAACAAACGGTATTGGTTTCTTGAAACATTCTCTACCCTAAGATTCAGTGTCACTGCACTCCTTGGCTTTCCTCTACCCTCTGGCCTCTCCTTCTCAGTTTTCTTTGTTGGCTTCTCCTCCTTTACCAAAATTCCACAGATAGGGATGTCTCAGCACTCATTCCTGAGACTGCTCACTTTTCCCTAATTCAGGTTGTTTCCAGCACCATCTGTGCACTGCCTTCCAGACTTATACCTTCAATCTAGATTGTCTGAGTCCCAGACTTGTACATCAATAGGCAGGTAGATAGATAGATAAAGAATTATAATACATAGATAAATAGGCTCACACTTCCACTTAGTTGTCTAATAGGCATCTCAAATATAGGAAGTCCAAAGTAGAAGTTTAAAACGAAACTTGCTCATACCATCCAAACCTCCAGATCTGCTTCTCCCTCAGTAAATAGCCCTGTCAATAAAATTCAACCCAGAAAAACCTTCATTTGTACTTACTTCCTTCCCTTTACTCCCTATATTGCATAAACAATGAATGCTACCATGTCACTCCCAAAAATATTTCTCCATTTTATGTACTTCTCTCTTTTCCCATTACTACCACCCTAACCAAGCCATCAACATTTCTGAACTGAACTTTAAAAAAAAAAAGAAAGAAAAAGAAAAGGAGATGAAAAAGCTAAAGACTTATCTCTGCTTCTACTTTTTACTTCCACGGATTCATTTTTTCTAACAAGAAATATGAAACCATAAAATCACAAATCTAGTCAGGCCCTTCCTTGGTTTGAAAACTCTGTGTTGCCCTCCATTACACCTAGAATAAAATCCCAACTCCTCACGATGGATCGAGATGCTGCCTGGTTGAACCTCTGACTCATCTGTTGTCACTCTGTTACTTGCTACCTGCTAGCCATATTGGCCTCCTTCTGTGCTTTCTATAATATGGTCTCAAGAGTTTTCCTAAATACTGTGCACCCGATATAATCTGTGCCTGGAATGTTGTATCCACCACCATTTTATAAGAAGTATAGCAGTGCATAGTAATTTTACCATGTATCTGCTTATGCATTGCAAATAGACAGTAAGTCCCATAAAGGAAGTCATCATGCCTATCTTGTTCTCACAGTATGGTCATCACCTATATAGCAGGTGCTAGTGTCTGGCACAGCACAGTCATTCAATCAATATTCACTTAATTCTTTAGGAATTTAATTCAGGTAGCATAATCATTAAAGTATTGAAATTCTATACTAAGCTGAATGCACTTCTCCCATTATTCTTTTTCCCTCTCATATTACAGAATTGAAGTTATTTAATGTATGTATTTAATGAAGTAGTGAATGAATAGACTACGAGGGGAAGTGTTCATTCTCCTCTAATTATGTTTTTAAGCAAGGTATAGAATTCCAGATGCTGGATAACTAATGAAAGAGAAAAGTCTTACTGAAAAGAACAAAACATTGTGGGAATAAAATGCAGTCATCCAGAAGGCTTGAGAAGAGGAATGAATAGATGCTGCAGTTAAATAACTACCACAAGAAAAATAACAAGGAGGGCAATACTGAGGAGCAAAAGGAGGAATAATAATTCAGTGCGAACAAAGAAAGACATGGACTCAGAGGGTCAAAATTTTTCTCTGACTTATGTGGCACAAAAATCTATTATACAGTTAATAGTTTGAAAGATGTTTCCATCAGTCTGGGGCTTTCTCTCTGGTATCAAGACACAGTGATATTTTCTATGTCAAGACCATAGCTCCAGTCCACCAGATTAATGCCAGAAATATGTATACGCAGTGCCTACAAATCTAATGAGCATGTTGGCAGACCATAACTCTACCCAGCTTCAATATCACTGTCCTACCTTAATATCACT
>NC_045451.1:62352691-62364113 GCF_002776525.5 Piliocolobus tephrosceles | reverse complement strand
CATAACTCTACCCAGCTTCAATATCACTGTCCTACCTTAATATCACTGTCCACAATTCTACCCAGCTTCAATATCACTAGCCTACTCAGAGCCTCTCTACATGCTTGTTGTGGTCTGATTTTATTCCCCCAAAGTTTAAACAAATAACAAAATAAGCAAAAGCCTTAAGGTATCAAAAGGAAAATATAAAGAGAATTGGGATAATTAGTCATGTATTACTATCAACATTAAATTATTATTAACCCCAAATTACCACTACATTGACTGTTGTCACTTCATGTTCCTGTTTTGCCAGTCTACATACGCAATACTATGACATAATTCCATGGTTTTTCCAATAGTTTCAAAACCAAAATAAAAATAAAATAACAACTCCAAAAATGCTGCTGAAAAAATGTTTGTTATTCCAGTGGAATATACCAGTGGCATATTTTCCTGTGGCATTTATAAATTATATATAATTTTCCAGTGGAAAATTTAAGTAAATTTATAACTTGCATTGAAATTATCAGAAAAAAAAACAACAGGCTTAATTAATATTTTTTCCTATTATCTCTTAGAAAACAGTCATTTAAAAAAGAAAAAGAAAAAACTTGTCAGTCCCTTATGGGACAGCTATAACAGCTACTCTACAGTTCTGCATTGTTTTTCTTTTTGCTTAGAAAAGTATAAATAGAATGTATTCGTTCTCAATGAGACTCTGCTAGTGACTAAAGTTATTTCGTGAAAGAAATTGCGAGCCGTTTAAGTAAAATACACTATTTTGCATGGACCAGAACAGATTTTAATTTTCTTTATAACATTTGAGTGAGCATTCTTGTGCACAGGGTAGTCTAAAATCCTCAGGTATCTTTTTCTTTACTGTTATTGACTCAACAAACATTGAGCTTTGACTCTGGCATTGAGCTGGGTGATAAGAACACAAAAATAAATATTCAGTTGCTACCTTAAGAATCCCACAGTTCGGTGTCTTTCGTAATTTTCAAAGGCAGCAATTATTTATTTAAGTAAATAATCTCATAACATAAAAATATAATTTGTTTCACTAAAATCTGCATACTTTGCATTTTAGTAGTGATTTTTAGAAATAATTCTATATTATCTACTAGAAGAACATTTTAGCTCAGAAATTCCTAATAAATGTTTTATGAAGCACTAACTCTTTAGCATGTCAATCTTCATGGCAAATGGGGAAAATGATGTATTTAACAAAGTTAAACATGGTCAAAAGAGTTTCTTGATTTTATAAGATCCCAGAGGTTCTACCATGCAAACATGCATTATAAATTTCTTAGCCAGGCACAGTGACTCACGCCTGTAATCCCAGCACTTTGGGAGGCCGAGGCGGGTGGATCACCTGAGGTCGGGAGTTCAAGACCAGCCTGACTAACATGGAGAAACCCTGTCTCTACTAATAATACAAAATTAGCCGGGCGTGGTGGCGCATGCCTGTAATCCCAGCTACTCGGGAAGCTGAGGCAAGAGAATTGCTTGAACCCAGGAAGCAGAGGTTGCGGTGAGCCGAGATCACGCCATTACACTCCAGGCTGGGCAACAAAAGCAAAACTCTGTCTCAAAAAATAAAATAAAATACAATAAAAATAAAAATAAAATAAAATAAATTTCTTAACAGGAAAATATATTATCTAGCATTCACTGAGCTTATTTTATAGGAAAACCTCATTTCATGGGGAAAACACAAAGAAATCAAGTCCCATAGAACATATTTATGAAACTCCAGATAAGGTACAATTTAATTGGGTCAGAGATGGGTCAACATGTAATCATATCTAATTTACTCTATTGACCAATCTACATTTATTAAAGTAACTTAGAATTTTCCCGAAAAACTCTTATGTAAAACGTGACTCTTTACATATAATTTGAGTCTGCAAGAGAAGCAATATCAACTTAAATAGATGCCTTCCAGCTCTCTTTTTCCCTTCAGAATCCATGTGCCAGACTCCCACTACTGAAGATAAAAATGAGCTATGCAGAGAAAGATCAGTGATCAGGGAAAGAGGAATGTTTTGAAAACTGTAAGCTCTTATGCAGAGATAATTTCAGTTTTTCAAGAGGATAATGCAAAACCCATTAAGAAAGAACTAGAATATTTTTCTCAATGAATAACCATTTCATAATAATAAATATCATGTAAATATCATATGTGAGAATAAAATGATGTGCAGAATTCATTGCTTGTTAGAATATCAGGAAAAGGTCCTGAGGCCCAGGTACCACAGTGTCAGGTTTTTTCCCTGTAATATTAGGTAGGTCACTTCATTTTCCTGTGCCTAGACCTTTGCATTCACATAGAAGTCGGATAAATGAGGAAAAAGAAAAGCACTTGAACATCTAGGTTTTCTCTTATAATTTCTGAAGAAAAATTTACTTAAACTAATGGGAAAAATGAAAACTGCTCTTGATAAATGGAAAATCTCAATAGATATAAACCAAATGTATTTCTCTAAAACGTCAACTTTTATCATTAAACACTTATCACAATCAGTTTGGGATTTTAGCATGAACTTAGAAATAGTTCACCTACACACATTCTGGAAAGACAATCCCAATGCACTTTATTCATGATTAATATGATACATGCTCAGCATGTCTAACTGGGGAAAGTATCGCAGTGACATCATACTAGTACATTCTGTTTTTATTCAAACGATTGGCAATACCCCCATCACATCGAGTTTTAAAACTAAGGCAAGGGGGAAAGATGGCTGCAGCACAAACATAACCAGACAAAAACCAGATGGAAAAGAGACGTAACGCAGAGCATGACAGCACGTTCTTTCTAGCAGCACAATTATAAAGGCATCTGTTCTGAAAGTACAGGCTTCCACTGCATTTTTGTTTTACCTGATGGATGAAAGAACAGAAGCATCTTAAATCATATGAATGACAAAGCTATATATAACACGTTACTTATATGCAGGAGCTGTTAGTTTTATGATGTCATGGGCAGGGTTGATTAACAACATTCTGTCCCAAAGGGTATAACAATAGCCATAAAAGTCATCTTGCAGCTAGGTGACTAACTGCCCCAGCTACAAGACAGAAGGGCAAATCTTAACAGCATCATGATATCCCAGGCTTTGCTGGGAGTTGGGGTTGCATAGAGCACAATTTTTCTTAGGTTCTGGCATATTTCTGCCAGTGGCAGAGTGATTTTACTGGCATGAATCAGAAAGCATGTGAGTCATCTGTATAATAAATGAGACAACTTTATTTCATTCAGCTTCTGCTCACTTCATTATAGCAACAAAAAGTAAGGAAAATTTCTGTTTTCTGTCAGGTTTTCCCAAAATGATCAGTCACTGATGGCTCACATGTCCCCACCAGAACTGTATGAGACTATGAAGCCACAGCTTGTATTGCCAGCAACCCAGGCAGGAATGCGGTTGCCAAGCACACTGGCTCCTGCAATGATTTACCACTTCCAAATGTTTCATTTGACAACAGATCTAAGAAGTGCAGCTTTCTCAGCTAGGAGCTTCCTGAGTTAGATCTTCAGTCACTGCTGCTTGGCTTTGGTGACTCCATGAGGGACCAGTTAGTTTTATGCATCTCTGCTTGCCAAAGCTCAATCCCATGACTTAGACTCTGCACTTCAGGTTGCCTTCATCTTTCATGTTCCACTAACAGACCCAGTCAAACCAAAGGTCTGATTGAATTAACTGGTTGAGTTAACTGGCAACCCAGTTCAAGCAGGAGGGGAAGGGGAGAGCAAACTAAAAAAAAAAAAAAAAAAAAAAGCATTTGTTGAATACAAATGGGACTAAATGAAAACCACTTCTCTGAGTATGTGGAACACTACGCAAACAGGATGTCTGAGAATTAGTATCTGCTATATGCAAGGAGAATGACTGTCACATATGCCCAGTTGAAACCAAATCATAACTTTTAAATTGAGAGGTAAGATAAAAATGTATATTTGTGAATTATAAAGGATATTAGAAATTATCTACTCCCCTCATCTACGTAATGCAGAAATGGCCTACAGCATAGCTTAGAGCACTCATGCAGTCTTTGTTTGAATCATTTAAATCGCTGGGAACTCACTTGCTCACAGGGCAGCCCATTTCTTTGCTGACCGATTCTGCTGACTAAAAGAGATTCTAACAGTGCACGGAAATATGCCTCTCAGAAGTTCCCATACACTAATTCTCATTCTGGCCACTTCACAGAGCTCGGTGAGAGCTTATCTAAGAAATTTACTTCATACTTTATACTCCAGTCCACTCTGATTCTTGCACTTTGAATCATTCAGATTTGTTAGTAATTCTGGTCAGTATCCATTTGGTCCTAATATTCCTAATCTTGACTATACTCTGAATTCCGCTTTGCTCAATTACATGTTCAGTTGACTGGATCATCGCCTTTGTTCAGAGAATAAACAGAGAATCACCAGTTGGCTCTACTGACCATTTCCTTTTCCTAGGCAGTGTTCTGCCATATCAGTCCTCCAGAGTATCCTTTACTGGCACAGAGGGGCTCCTAGCCCTTTGCCTTCTCTCTAGAATATTCCAACCCACACTGTTGATTGCGTGTCCCAACTTGGTTTTTTCTACCTGCTCAGCCTTGAAAACTCTCTCCCACTTCCCTCTGATTCTCATTGCAGAAATAAGCTGAAGTAAGACTACCCAGATCTGGGAGAGTAATGAGTAAGCAAAGATTTAAAATGCAGGCAAAAAAACAAAACAAAACCTGGTAAAAGCCTGAACTCAAGCAAGGAAAATAGATGATGGATACAAACAATATTAAAAGCTAGCAATTGTAGAATGCAATAACTGAATTTATGATATGCACTGAGGAATGTGTATGTGAGAAGAAGATTACAAGGCCAAGAGTGGTACCATTCACCAAGATAGATGATACAGAATGAGTCTGATGAAATGTAATGATTAAGTTTTCAATGTGATTGATTTGAAGTGCCTTTGGGCCTTCCAAATTGGAACATTTATTAGGTCATAGGAAATATACGTCCAGATATCAGAAGAGTTCTTGATTAGATTTGAGAATCATCAAAATGTAAAGAAAATGTTAGGCAAGGGTTTTCTTTAAGATATTTTAGGTATTATATTTAGAACAAAAAGCTCAGAGAGATGAAAATGGGTCACTTTGGAATTATGACTTTGACTCTTAAAAATTGAGCAGATAGATAAAGAACAGTTCTTGAAAGAAATCTAGAATGAATGTCTAATGATAGTAAAAGAGGAGAAAAATTAAAAATTAGATAATGAAAATCAAAGGAAGTAGTTTTAAGAAGAAAATTGTTAACACTAACAAATGCTCATCAGAGCGTTCAATGCTTCTGCCAAATCACTTTAAAATCTGTCCCACTCAAATTCAAGTAGCACTTTAATTTTATCAACAAATGCACGAGACAAATAAAACAATACTTTCTTTTTGTTTGATTCAACTAACTGGCCTTCAAATTAGAGAGTCACAATTTTGCCCAAGAATACATGAAAAATAAAGCCATCACTTCTATGGATTCCATCTCAGTCCCTATAAATGTGTTACTTGCTTGGTGAGCTGGGAAAGATTGTCTCCTTGGGTCGAGTGCTATAAGGTTTCTTATTTTAAGGACTTATGCCTTTGTATTTCAGCACAAGAATGGTTCTTGACATAAATCCATCTAGTTTCCTAGGAAAAAAATTTGAAACTTTCCCATTAAATTGTGAAATGAATTAATAAAAAATGCACTTTCTAGTATTGGGAATTATGGCTTAATGTTGTCTAATGAGGTTGATTTTAAAATAATTATACAAAGCGGTGATCTCAAATCCAGCAGAGATGCAGTTTGGATATTAAACTCAGATTAAAGATCAGACAAGTACATGGTATTATTGAATGACTGGTGAATGCAACAAAAGCTAAGATGAGCAGATAACATAAGGTGTGCAATTATAATATCATGTTTTATCAGTTATTAAAGCCATATCTGAGAAAGAAACTGTCAGATACATTTTAAAATTCTATAACCTATTTTAAAACAGCCTATGTATTATTATAATTTTTGGCTTTTATTTTCTGCTTTTTTCCCCAGAACTCTAGCACAGGTCAGCAAATAGACCATTATCCACACAGAAGTTCCTCTCAGGCCGCAGCCCTCCCAAAGATAACAACTTTCTACCTGTTAACATTCTAATTTAATTTTCCCTTTCATTAAACTGTAGTAAATGGAATCACAAAGTATGTACTTTTCTGTGTCTGGCATCTTTCACTCAGCATTGAGTTTGTGAGTTTTATTCATGATGTTGAATATAAGTTGTCCTTTCTTATATCTGCAAAGTACTTCATTATGTGAATATCCCAATTACTATATATTCATTTTGTTATTTTTGGACACATATTGTTGTCAATTTGGGATTGTTATGAATGAAGCTGTTATAAGCATTGCTATACATGTGTTTTGGTGATTATATGTGGATATTTCTGCTGGGAGTGGAGTTTTTTAATACGTGTCAACAAATGATTGATCGTATGTATCAACAGTGACTGATTCTAAATGATTATACAATGTAGCTACCATTTGGTATTATAAAAGAGTTTTGGATGCTCCTTGTCTTCTTTAACACTTGTTACTCTCTTTTTCGTCTTAGTCATTCTGTGTTTATATAACTTGTTGTGGTTTTAGTTTACATTTCCCTTTTATCTAATAATGTTTTGTGCATCTTTTATATGCATATCAATCATTTGGAAATCTACTTTCTGTAAAGTTTCTTTTCAAGTCTTTTGTATATTCTTCTTTGGTAGTTTGCTACTATTGAGTGGCAGCAGTTTTGTGTGTGTGTGTTTTTTGTGTCCTATTTCTGGCTTACATTTTCACATTCTTAATGGTGTCGTTTGCTGAACAAAAATTTTTAACCTTAAACTAGTCAAAATTCTCATTTTTCAATTATGGTTAGCGCATTTAACGTCCCGTTAAATAATTGTCTACTCCTAAAACATTAAAGATGTTTTCCAGTGTATTTTCCAAAGGGCTGTATTGTCTACTTTTTCCACCTAAGTCTGAAATCTCTTGTTTGGTTGTGTGTGTGTGTGTCTGTGTGTGTATGTCTCTCTATGTGTGTATGGTGTAAGAAAATCTCAATGTTCATATTTTTAACATCAATATTCAATTGACTCAATACAACGTATTGAAAAGGCTATTGTTTCCATGTTTCCTTGCGCAAAATGACTTTGTAAGAAATAAGATAATGGGTATCTTTGTACCAATAACATACTATCTTAATTACTACAACTTTTGAATAGGTCCTTTTATTTGTTAGTGTAGGCCTTCAGTTTGACTCCTCTTCTGAAAATCACCTTGGCTATTTTTGGTCTTTTGTATTTCAAAAGAAGTCTTAGAATTAGCTTGTCAAGGTCAACACAGAAAAAAGTGGGGTATTTATTGGTACTCATTGAAACCATAAACAAAATTGGAGAGAACTAACATCTTTATAGAAAGGAAAAAGGTCCACAAATTCCACCCTTTCTTATAATCATGTTTTTGCAATGAAATTTTACAAGGTTAGGCTTCAAGAAGCATTGTGTTTGCTTTCTCTCTTTTGGAACTCTGTCAAGACAACATATGAACAAGCTTGGGATAGCCTGTTGATTATGGGAAACAAATGCCCCTGTATTACTATCATCTGTTGCCCCAATTAAAGCCAGACATCTGCCCAATATGTAAGTGAAGTAATTCTCCAATCAGATCAGTTGATCTACCAGATGACCATATATATATGTTAGTCAACACTTGTTACTCTCTTTTTCATCTTAGTCATTTTGGCAAGTAAAAATAAGCTGAGCATAACCTAGATCAGCAGAACTCCCCACATGACCAGACTCAGGATCAATGATAAATGGTTGTTATTTTGTCTCTAAATGTGGAGGCAGTTTGCCATACAGCAATTTCTAACTGACACAACATATTCACAATATAGTGTCTTTCAATCCATGAACATGGTATGTCACTTAATTTATTTTGTCTTTTTAATTGTTGTCAGTTTTGTATTATTCAGTGTAGAGATCATTTTCATTTCTATTGCTTGATAATTTTTAATACAACTGAAAATTACATGATTTTTGAAATTTATTTTTCTAGTTATTTGCCTGGTTTAAATTATAAAAATTGATTTTTACATATTGAATGTGTATCCTATTCCTGTGCTAAAACTATTTTATTAATTTTAATAATTTGCCTATAGTCTTTAAAATTTTTTATTTCACAATTCTATTTTCTGAGAATAATGACAGCTTAGATCCTTTATTTCTAATCCTTATTCCTTTGTCTTCTTTTATTTGCCATTTTGTACTGTGCTGAATATCCAACACAACTCAGCACAAAATCTCAAAGTTTTACTATAGAATATGATGCCTCTGATAAATCTTTGTTATATCAAGAAACTTTTCTTCCATATGTACTTTGCCAAGAGTTGTGGTTTTTATTATGAATGCTATCTGAATTTACCAAGTGCTGTTACTAAATTTATCAATATAATCATTCAATTTTTCTTCCTTTTTATGTTAACGTGATGAATTAGATTTTCTGTTTTGCAAATCATAAACCACTCTGGCATGCTTGAAATGTATTCCACTTTTATGTGATGTATTTACCCTTTTAATATTGTTGAATTCTCTTTGCTAATGTTGTATTTACAGTTTTTGTATCTTTGTTCAGGAAGGAGACTAATCTGCAAGTTAGTTCCTGTCCTTGTCAGGTCTTAATGTCACAGTTAAACTGGTTTCTCCCTTTCCATTCTCTGCAAGAGTTCATATAATATTGGTGTGTTTTGGGTTTTTTTTTTTTTTTTTTTAAGATTTAGCTAAATTTACTGTTGAAGTCAATGAGCCTTATGTTTTCTTGAAAATATACATAAATAAAAGACAATTTTTAATAGCCACTGGACAATTTAAATGATCTATTCTTCTGTCAGTTTCTGTAAGTTGTATTTATTAATGTCTATTTCATTTAAATTTCTAACATTGGCTTATACTTGTTTAGAATATCTTCCTGTTTTGTAATTTCTGTAGAGCATTTAGTGATGTCCACTTTTTAACTCTTGATATTAATAACTTGTTAACTTGTATTTTTTCTTTTTTCTTAACAAAGTTATTCTGAGTTTATAAATTTTGTTACTCATTTTACCATGCTGTTTTGATTGTAAATTTACTGTTAGAACTTTTTTCTATCTTATTAATTCCTACTTTTGTTTTTGTTATTTTTCTTTATATTGTTTGCTTTTCTTTTTCTGTATTCTTTAGGTTGAATATAAAATCATTGATTTTTCATCTTTTTTTCTTTTCTAGTAGTACATGGAAGCATAACTACTTATAAATTTTTCACTTATCTTTTTTATTACTGATATCCAACTAAATTTCTCTGTGGTAGTATAATATACTATATCAAACTATTTAATATTTGTGAAGACTTTCTATCACAGTACATGGTTGGTTTTGGTCAATGTTTCATGTACACTATACTTGTTAATTAGGTCAGTTTTGTTGACTTTGTTTTACAGATTTCTTCTGTCAAAGAATTTTTGTCTACATTTTCTATTGGCTATTAACAGGACAATGTTAAAGCTTTCTACTATGATTTTATAATTATTTATTTTTTTAGTTTGGTCAGTGTATGCATTATATATTTTGAAGTTATAATACTGAATGCATAGAAACTTAGAATTCTAGTGTCTTCTCAGCAAATGTGCCCCTTTATAATTTTTAAATATCCTTCTCTATCGCTAGTTACCTGTCTTGATTTAAATTATACTTCTTCTGGTATTAGAATAGGCTTAGCAGAGGTGCTTTTTTCTTTTTCACTAGTATTTGTGTGTCATTATTTTTTTCTTTCTTTTTTTCTTTTTTTACTCTCAGTCTTTCTGTTAAAAGTAGTTTTTTGTATGTAGTATGGCAAACATAACCTTTTGTTTAAAGTCCTTAGTAAATCGACTGTTATGTTTTGTTGCTTAATTTCCATTGCCTTAAAAGCCAATGTTTCTTATATTTTGTTCATCTATTGGTTGTTTCAGATAGAATAATAAATCCTGTTCCTCCGTGTTGGTTAAAAGTGCACATCTGTCAATTATCACTTAGAGAGATTTATAATGAAAACAAAAAGCATCTTTAAATGTACTCAGGTAACAACTTCTGTGCTCTTCGTTCCTTTGTGTTGATCTACAGTTCCGTCTGGTATCATCTTCCTTTTGTTGGAAGGATTGACTTTACCATTTCTTTTATTCAGGTCTACTGGCAGCAATTAATACTTACAGCTTTTGTATATTTTAAATTGGCTTTATTTTGCCTTCTTTTTTTGAGAGACTTTCCCTGGATATATAATTCAAAGTTGATGTTTTTTCTTTCAGTATCTTAAAGATATTGTTTCACTGTGTTTTGACTTGCACTGCTTACATTTTTTTCTTTCTTTTTTTTTTTTTTATTATACTTTAAGTTCTAGGGTACATATGCATAACGTGCAGGTTTGTTACATATGTATATCTGTGCCATGTTGGTGTGCTGTACCCATCAACTCGTCAGCACCCATCAATTCATCATTTATATCAGGTATACCTCCCCAGTGCAATCCCTCCCCCCTCCCCCCTCCCCATGATAGGCCCCAGTGTGTGATGTTCCCCTTCCTGAGTCCAAGTGAACTCATTGTTCAGTTCCCACCTATGAATGAGAACATGCGGTGTTTGGTTTTCTCTTCTTGTGATAGTTTGCTAAGAATGATGGTTTCTAGCTGCATCCATGTCCCTACAAAGGATGCAAACTCATCCTTTTTTATGGCTGCATAGTATTCCATGGTGTATATGTGCCACATTTTCTTAATCCAGTCTGTCACTGATGGACATTTGGGTTGATTCCAAGTCTTTGCTATTGTGCATAGTGCCGCAATAAACATACGTGTGCATGTGTCTTTGTAGTAGAATAATTTATAATCCTTTGGGTATATACCCAGTAGTGGGATGGCTGGGTCATATGGTACATCTAGTTCTAGATCCTTGAGGAATCGCCATACTGTTTTCCAGAATGGTTGAACTAGTTTACAATCCCACCAACAGTGTAAAAGTGTTCCTATTTCTCCACATCCTCTCCAACACCTGTTGTTTCCTGATTTTTTAATGATTGCCATTCTAACTGGTGTGAGATGGTATCTCATTGTGGTTTTGATTTGCATTTCTCTGATGGCCAGTGATGATGAGCATTTTTTCATGTGTCTGTTGGCTGTATGAATGTCTTCTTTTGAGAAATGTCTGTTCATATCCTTTCCCCACTTTTGGATGGGGTTGTTTGTTTTTTTCTTGTATATTTGTTTGAGTTCTTTGTAGATTCTGGAAATGAGCCCTTTGTCAGATGAGTAGATTGCAAAAATTTTCTCCCATTCTGTAGGTTGCCTGTTCACTCTGATGGTAGTTTCTTT
>NC_045451.1:62273251-62352291 GCF_002776525.5 Piliocolobus tephrosceles | reverse complement strand
TTGGAGTTTTATTTATGTTTTCTTGTGATGGGGTTTGATAAGCTTCTGGAACCTTTGTGTGTTTAAAATGTTTCTCAGATTTGAACAATTTCAGCTATTCTTTTTACAGATTTTTTTTGCGTCACCCCTCCATGTCCTCTGTGTCTTCATGTTCACCTATGTTTTCTTCTTCATTATCTAATCTGCTGATAATCACATGCAGTGCATTTTCTCATCTTAGAAATTGTAACTTACATATGTAGATGTTCATTTTGGGTCTACTTTTTATTTTACATGTCTCTGTGTAACATATATTCTTTCCTCTAGCTTCTTGAGCATATGAAACACAATTATAATAATTTTTGTAATTTGCTTGTCTACTAATTCTATCATCCATGTAATTGCTACATCAGTTTCAAGTGAATTATTTTCTTCTAATCATGGATTATATTTTCTCACTTCTTTGCATGGCTGGTAACTTTTAAGTGAATGCTAAATGTTATGAATGCTACCTTATTAGTCACTATATATTCTTATATGCATATAAATATTATTGAACTTTATTCTGGGATGCAAAGAAGTTATTTGAAAATGGATTGACACCTTGGGGTCTTGCTTGTAAGCCTTGTTAGGTGGAGCATAGCAGCATTTAGTCAAGAATTAGTTTTTCCCACTATTAAAGCAAGACACTTTATACTCTACTTAATGCTCAGTAAATTCTGAAGTTTTCTCCTCTAGCTATTTGAAACAAGTGCTACTCCCAGCGTTATGTGAGCTTTGGACACTGTTTCCTTTATATTAAGTATCGCCTAACTTTTTTGCTGGATGTTCAATGTTATGAGAGCCATTGTTCCATATTTTGGTTTCTTTTTCAGTTGATTCAGGTAAAGCTAGTCCCTGTTACTTCATCTTTGCTGTAAGCAGAACTATATAATTTGGTCTTTAGATTATAACATTTAGTCACAAGTAAGACTGTGACTAAAAAGGTGAGGACTTGACAAAAGTCACATAGTAACAAGGTGATGGGTGGGGCTTTGTGGCCACCTCACTTTGTGGCCACTGTGACTGTTCTTTTTTATAAAAAGGATGGTGACAATGAACATACAAAGGTTAAGAGCAACCAACATGCAAAGAAGAGCATGCACAGACGCTAAACAACCAGGGGTGAATTTTGGCAGATGTTGCCTGTTAGTACTTAGCACTACTCCTTCCCTTCTAAGCTTTTCCCCTTTTTCACATGCTAGAAGACGAAAGGCTCTCTTGTCATTAAAGTCCTAATGTAAGTTCTGACAATTAGGTATTTGCATAAATTCAGAAGAGAAAAAGAAACTATAATTTAATATTCGTCTTCAGATTCCAGCAGTAATCTAGTGTGCACTCTTATTGAAAAAATGGCATTGAAGGAAAAGAGAATTATGATCTGAATATAGCCAGAAAACAACGTGTGCTTCTTCGCAGCTGAGTGGCAACAAGAGGCATATTAAAACAGGCTCCTGTGGACACAAAAGTAACCTCATTTCAGTTCCTAATCTTTCAGTAATACCATCTTCCTCCAATTTGTTCCTCTAGTAATTACAAATTTCCACCCTCATCATTTATATTAAATATGTCTTTTATGAAAAGATCTACAATGCTATCTTTTACTGACTTGATTCTGTTGTGGTATTCCACTAAGGTATGAAGAATTACTAAATGAGTAAGTTAATGATAAATAAAATAAGGAGAAAGAAGAGGTTGAAAGGAGAGAAAGCATTACAAGAAAAGTTGAAAAAAAGGAGATGAAGGAATTGGTCTTATACTGTTGATTTTCAGCATATTTTGCAAAAACCTTTTCTGATAATATCCATTTTCATACTGGATAGCACACTAAGGTATTGACAATTCTATAAGGGTTTAAGTTTCTCTTTTTTACTTTAAGCATATTTGGTTTTTAAGACTATCTCTTTTATGATTTTGTCACTATTGCTCCACAATCAAATTAATCATGAAAAATATAATTTTGCAACTGGAAACAATAATACTGTATTATCTTATTCATGTCATTCATATGGTTTAGAACCTGCATGATGACAGTGTACATTTTGGTTTGCATCCCTCAATTATTCTACTGCTTTTAAAGTTATCTGCAGTAACTAGCACACGCGAGTATCCCATGTATCAAAAAACAACATCAGAAACATTTCTGTTTACCATTTCAATGTGTGGTTTCTTCATGAAGAGGCGAAGTATCTTGTGACAAGTATAAATGTTAAATGTAACTAGTTCTAGTTCTACATTCTTTCCTGCTGGCTTATGTTTGATGTCCTATATTCATTCCATTGGCCTTTACAAAACACAGGTTTTTTTGTGTTTTCAAAGGGTTTTGATTTTTGCAGTGTTTCCTTCATTAGGAAATGAGCTAAGAATAAAACATGCAGATATATAATTATAATTAAATGTAAGGCTTCAGCAGTACCTACTGCCACTTCATTTAGCATGGTCAGGCCTCTTTGCCAAGGACACATTTAGTTTATACTTGACATTATCGTTTAAGATAAATCAAGACTATCTCCCTCTCCTCCTTCTTGACCTCTCCTCTTCTTGTCCTTGCTTGGCCTCTGCTTGTCCTTTCTTTCCTTCATTTTGCAAAATAATTTTCAAAATAAATGAAAATATGCACATTGCAAAAAATTTAAACCTTGCCTTTACTATCTAGATACATGACAGAGAGAAGAGAGAATTAAAACTCTACTCATCTTTGCTTCTCTACTTCTAGTGAAGACTGTGGTGTGTGTCAATCAAACCTTTTTTCAGGACTGAGGCGCTCATTCCCCCCGTTGCTGATAGTGTTGAGTGCTGAGGACTCACAACCTAGGCCCTCCCCAAGAAGCGCCCTTGGACAAAGGGCGGTTTGTCCAAGGTTAACTGCCAAATGTTAACCCCTTCCAAAGGGCAGTCCGCATGCAATGATTGCTCAGGGTGATGGGAGAGTATGAAGTCCCAGACTTTTTGCTTCATTTCAGTATTTCTGAATGGTCATCTCAATTACAGAGATTTCCAGAAGGTTGATTGAAGTCTCTTTGTAGCTGCATCACAGCTCAACTCTGCCCTTTGCCTTTGCCTACTTCACTCACTCCTTTATCAGTGTTGCTTCTGAGGGCACACCCCCAACAAATCGCTGGCATGGAAATTTCCATTTTATAATCTGTTCTCTAGGGAAACAAAGCTATGTAGGTTAATACCAGAAGTGGTACACAGAAACAGATTCTGAAATGGAATTTTGAAACTGGGTCATTCATTGGCTGATAATGAGGACACTGTCGTTGGTGAACAGTGAAGTCCTGATAGCACCTGGCTTCCTGTAGTGGATCACTAAACTGAGATGACTGCTATTAGGTCCTCTAAACCAATGGTAAATTGAGTGAGTTTCTGGTCAAAAGAAATTTATCTCAGGAACATTCAAGGTACTGGACGGGGAAGGGAAATAGTAATTGTAAGATCTATGAAATACTGCTGGCAGGTATTGACACATTGAATTAATCACAAATTTAGGCAAAATGTGGAAGCTAGAGGACCTCCTAGGCAGCATCTAAAGGCTCTCATATTGTGTGGTCAAAGGGCAGAAAAAGGTGAAATACTTAATTATGAGAGTGAAGGAGAAGATTGAATTTTCAACCCCTACAAGTCTGCTACTCCAAGACAATAGGCCTGATGGGGACCTGAGTGGTCTGGACACTCTGCAGAACATCTCATTGATTCACTCTGTCAATGACATCATGTTAATGAGATGAGCTGAATAAAAGGAGGCAAGTAAGTTAAATAGTGATGTTCTTAGTCATCTAGTAGCCTCAAACATGCTGGGACTTTCCCTCTAACATAAGGACAAGTTATTGAGTCTCGCTTATCACTAAAATGGGAACATAATGACCAGTAGGGACACATTCTACACTTGGAAGTGCTCTTCTGACCCATTCAAGAGTGTCAAGGAAGCCTGCTAGGTCTGAGTGGAACTTAAAGGAGAAAAAGATCTCTACACAGGTCCCAGACGTGCTATAGGCACTTGCTGCTTAGGCCATGTAATCCTACACACCTAGTGGATCAGAGGTAAATGTGATAGGAAAGGATGACATGGGAAGATGATGGTAAGTCCCAGTAGGTACATCAAAACATATAATTTAAAATATATTATCAGAAGGTCTGCAGTAGAGATTCATATCAATGAAATTGTTAGAGCAACTTATATGTGCTTTACCACTTTTATATCAACTACGAAATATTTATTAATATAAGAGGATACAAACTATAACAAAGTGAAACCCTACACCTATTCCTACTTCAAAAACTCCTGGAGCACCTCTTTCTGAATGTATCCCCTCTCTACCCGAGACAGAAAGTCAATTTTTTAAATAACATTTGCCATTTCAATGGACTTCTTTATACTTTCACTAAACATCCCTAAAAATAAACAGTATTTTTAATATCTTTATATTTTATACAAATGGTATAATGGCATTGGTTCATCATCAACTTCTCTTTTTGTAGAAAATTATGTTTGTGATATTCAATTATGTTAACCCTATAGCTCCAGTTTCTTGTTTTTTAATTTTTTACTTTTGACACCTTGTAATATTCCATTGTGTTAAAATGCCACGATTGATTTAACTCTCCTACTGATGGAAATATCAGCGGTTTCATTTTTTTTTTCCCTGTAGCACTAAACCCTTTTATGAATACTCTTAATGTACGTATATGTTAATCTTTTATAGGCAGTGTCACATTGTCCTCCAAAGTCAGACAAATTTGAAAAGCATAGCGTCTTTTTGCTAATTTATTTTTAATTTTTAATGATATATAATAGTTCTACATATTGACAGGGTAGATGTGATATTTTGATACAAGCATACAATGTGTCATGATCAAAGAGGTGATGGTTATCCCAATCACCCAGATTGAGCATCACCTTTAAAATTTTAACATGCACAGTTTACTTTGCAAAGTATCTAACTTCTGTCTGAACTATAACTTAGTTGGGTATATAATTCTAAGTTAATGGTGATTTTCTCTCAAGACTTTGAAGAGATTCAGCTCTTCAGATTCCTCCATTTATTGTTTAGAAGTCTATTCTTTCTAGTTGCCTCAGTTCTATGGCCCATTTTAAGAAGAGAATTCTTCTGCTTTGATGTTTTCGAGTTTTACTAACAGTATATTTAAAGGCAAATTTATTTTTATTTTTCTGCTTGAGTTTTATTGAATTTACTGAACTTGAAGATTTGCATCTGTCGTTGGTACTAGAACGTTCTCTGTTACTACTTCTTCAAATATTCCTTCTCCCTTATTCTTTCAATTATCTTCCTCTGAAACACCAAAAGAATGTTATATCTTCTCATCCTAACCGCCACATTGCCTAACCTCTTACGTTATCTTTTCTTTTGTCTCTGTTTCATATTTTGTGTAATTGTTCTTAAATCTGTGCTTCGGTTTACATATCTATTTTTTTTGAACCTACTGCTTAACATTCTTGAGGACTTACGGCAGTGTTTATATTTTTTTACCTAGAAACTGTATTTAGTTCTTTATCAAGTGTTTCTATTAAATACAACTATATGTTTTGTGTTCATGTTTTGTAATTATTATTTTTCCCCCTTTAAACTTACTTAACAAATTTATTTTGTCTTTATTTGTAATTCTTATATCTGGTGCCCTTCAGGGTCTAATTCTGCCCTTTTTTCTTTCTGCTTACCATATGGTAGTTTGTATCTTGGTCATTTTAGATTATAAACCCAAGCTCAAGTGGGCTTTACATGTGGGAGGTTTTTTTGTGGCCCTATTTCAGAGAGATTTTTCTTTGCTAGAGTCATGCACCCAAAAGTATTACCAACTGAAGCTACTTTAAGGTCAATTCTCAGGTTGGGATTTTCTAGATTATCCAAGTGGTACAAATTTGTATCCCAAACCTATGTGATGGCAGGCTTGTCAATACAAATTCTTAAAAGAAACTTTTTGTCAATGGTGTTCCTCTTTTGTTGTTGTTGTTTTGTTTGCATTGAGAGCACAGGACAAGACTGTCAAGTTCCCTTGTCTTCTTCATTTTTCTTTTTTTGCTAATTTGTGGAATTTTTCTAGTCCATCCTTTCCCCAACATTGAAGGGTCCCAGTTTATGCAGAAATCTCTAGCACCATTCCCCTGCTATACTGACACAAAGCCCCAGCCACAGTCCCTCGCGTAGCAATAGAACCTAAAACTCTAGGGTATTGAGATTTGCAGACTCCTTCAGGACAGCCTTCAGAACTCACCACGTTAGCTTTCTGCTCTTTGAATCTGATTACTGAACATTTCCATCTCATTTTTCTTATTCCAACTGTTCATTTTTAAGGACTTTATAGTTCATTTGGCATTTATAGATGCTTTGTGGTGGGACAACTTTCAGCATATCTAATACATCATATTGATAGATGTATCATGTGGCTTTTAAATTTGAGGGGGTGATAATCGTTTATTTTCCAAGCGGTTGTACCTAATTAATGATCTTCCAGTAGAATATGTCCGCTTTAGTCAGCATCAAGCTTATAGTCTTAATCTGATAGGGAAAAATGTACCTGGAGTACATTTAGCATTTCTTTAATTATAAGAAAGTTGACCACCTTTTCATAGGTTTATGAGAAACTTTTCTTTTACTGTAAATTACCTATTCAAATCTTTGCCCACTTATTGGGGTGACTTTTTCTATGGTTTCATATAAGAAGAAATTAGGTTTTGACTGTTCTATGTTGTTTAACTTTTTATTGAGATAGAAATGGCGTATGATCTATGTCCCATATTTATTGTATACAATTTAATAAATTCTCACATATGTATATACCCCTGAAATCATTATCACGTTCAAGACAATGAGCATTCCATCGCCCCCATAAACTTGACGTATTGCAAATATTTTGTCTATTTTTATCATGTGGGTTTCTTTTTAAATTTAGATTTAAGGGTTTTTTACTAAATTTCTCTGCAGCAAATTTGTCAATCATTTACTCTAGGGCTTCTTTTTTTTTTTTTTTTTTTTTAATGCCCTGCTCAGAAATCCTATTCCAGGATTATTTATAAACTCACTTACATTTCCTTCCTCTATTTTCTTATGATTTCATTTTTGTACATTTAAATTTTTGAGACTGTTTCTTTCTTGGGTAGCAGCCCAAAATATTTTATATAAGGGCAAATTAGATTTTTAAGTCAGTCAGATATCAGAATGAACAGTTTCATTTGATACACATTACTGAATTTCAAACCAAATGAATTGCCTCTATGTGTATTGGCTCTCATACCATATAAGAAGTTATAGAGGGTCCTATTTCTCCTAGCAACTCTGTGAGGAACATATTATTTTAGGTCTAATTTGAGATCCATGTTGGAAAGCCTTCTTTGTTAATATGCCCATTCATAAAACTTGATATAGTATCTTATTTTATTAATCATCTAATTAATTGCTGTTTTGTCTCTTAAGTGACAGCTTAGTTCAATCAAGACCACAGAAAAACCTAGGCAAAAATACTAAAGGGGAACAAAATAATAAATTAAAAACTTATCACTTTTTAAAGTGCAGTAGGCCCTTCTTATCTGTGGGTTTCACATCAGTGAATTCAACCAACAGGAATAGAAAATACTTAGGAAAAAAAACACACAAAATAGCAATAAAAATAACGTAATTTTTAAAAATACAGCATAAAAACTATTTGCACAGCCTTTTTACATTGTATTAGGTGTTATAAGTTATTTAAAGGATATGAGGGGATGTGTAGAGTTGTATGCAAATATTATGCAAATTTATATCAGAGACTTACGCATCTTCAATTTTGGTATCCTTGAGAGATCCTAGCATTGATCTCCCACAGATACCAAAGGGTGGCTGTGTATCAACTAAGCAGTGATATATGAGAAATCGTGCCTCTTGGTTTCTAGCTTTTGATTAGAAGGTGGTATTTCCAAAATGATTTGTTTTAGCATTTCCTTTAAATTTCTTTTAAACCCTGAGTGTTACTTGCCCTGGCATGGGCAGTGACTTTGTCATGTCATGTTTCATTTTGACAGAAGTAGTGATTTTAAATAGGTAGTAAGTCTGACCAGTTAAATGATCTCATCTTTAGTTTAATGTGTCTATGAATACATTCAAACTGATTAATACGCTCAGACATATTTGTGGGTTTTTGTTTCTCTTTTCTTTTGGCTGGCAGTTGGAGGACAGTCATCGGGTATTGGTCAAGTTATATGCAGCTAGTGAAAAGTTATTGTTTAGGAGAAAATATGTTGACAGTTGTAAAATTCAATTACACCAGAGCAGCAAAGGGTTCTAACCAATTAACGTGTGCAAGGAAAAGTATTTCCTCCTTCTAGTGAGACCAGAGGTGAGAGAGAGAGGCAGCAGAGGAAATGGAAAGGGGAAAAAGTAAATTGAGGAAGAAATGATTAGGCTAAACAGGTAATGAAATAAAATATAAAACACACATGAGAGGGCATCTTCTGAAACAAGAAAAAATAAAAACAGAAGATATGTGGGAAGTAAGAAAAGAGAAGTTAATGGGAGAGCTGAGAAATATAAAGAGAAAGGAGAGAAAAAGACAAAAGGATTCAGAGAAAAAGAAAAAAGAATTGGAAGAGATATAAATATCAAAGACAAATTAAGTGTGGGTAAGAGGAACAGAAAACTGAAAAAAGGAAAAGAGAGAAAGGATATGTAGTAAATAGTGCTGCAAACATTGACACAGAGTGATAACTCATCTGTATAATTCTCCCTAGCCAGTGGATTTTACCTTTGCTCACAGATAAATGCAAACACAGAAGTGGTTAATAGAGCCCTCATAGGCAGTGTCTTTGAAGAAGAAATGTTACAAGACAGTACTCATGAAGTAATTTTTTTAATTACAGAAAATAATTACTAATTGCTGTTGTTCTTACTTGACCTTAAAATCTATTTTTTCATTAGGGAGACTTTAAATTTTCAATAGTACCTGAGTTTTGTTTAGCCTCACCACTGCACTCATGCAAACGAAATGGAAAATTTTTTTCCTGTGAAATGCCTATTCAAATCTTTTGCATGTCTTACCTAGGGATAGAAGAGAAGATTGTGTGTTTCTAACATAGGAGAGAATATATTAAAGTAACTCATAAGAAAATGAACATTTTTGTTCTGTTCGATTTCTGGTAAAAGACTATTTTTTGCCCCAGCAAATATATTTTATGGTGAACAGCTATGAAGAAAGGTACACCCCTGTAGCCTCTGTATGATCTAGGTGTGCTTGCTTTACAAAAGAGGTATATGTGAGCAAAATAGGCTGTAAATAAAAATCATGAAAAATAAGCCCCATTTCTTCATAAATTTCATAACAAACATCAGAAACATGTTCTCTTCAGGGAGGGATAGGAATCTAACTTCTAATTTTGGATAGCACATAGATGCAGGGATATTTTGCCTCATTGCCTGTGTTACTGAGTTTTAAGCCATATGTTCCTGGCTTTCATTCACAATATTTACACCACTGGTGAGATGATAAAATTTGAGCACAGTGAGTCCTATTCAGACTTCATTTAATATCTCATCTTTATCTTAGAATATATTCATCAAACTAAATCATATGGTTCAAGGAAATTTTGCTTAAACCAGGCAGAAAGACCATTCTGAGCTAACGTTACAGAAACCAAGTTTCCTCTTCTATTTGTGTAAAGAGGAATCGAAATGATAGTATCAAGAATAGAAGTAACATTTATGTATTAATATATTTTTGTCTTTCCTAAAGTGTAGGACTTGAATATATTTCCTATTCTAGGTGCTGGCATCTGAATTATTTCCTCTCTAACGTGTTTCCATATCCCACACACATCCTCTGTCCCTCATGTTCCACTTGATTGAAAGGGAGATCACATGAAAACCAAATGACGTCCTTACACCAGTATGCTCCTCTACTACCAGCTCCAGAAAGAGACGCAGATGCCCTGACAGCCGTGTGGCCCAGTCCTCTTCATTCATTCACTGCAATATGGTAGATGAGCAATTGCTCTGTTTCTGATCCCAGAAACTGAATTATCCTTGGAATTAACGAGCAGCATTGCCTCCCCACTACTAATTTTTCCACCCTTACCTAACTTGAAAACTTCTAAACATAAAAACCTCTAGATGACGTTAGTCAGTAACAATGTGAAATCTTACAATTTCAATCAGTCCCCTGCAGTCTGCCTTTTAAAAACCTGAATAAACGCCGTACATGGTAACAAAGATTCTTTGCTTGTCCAAACTTTAGTCAGGCTCCTGAACCTTCTCCTAGACCCATCCGTGCTCTTCCTTGTAAAATCCAGTTTTATAAAGAATCTTGCTAAATCAATTTAGCAAGAACCCCTCCACCCTCAATATATGATCAACTTCCTCATCCTCCAACATCCCCCATGTGATGTCTGGTCATCCTGGCCTGTCTTCTGCAAGAATCTTGTTAGTTCAATGTAGCCTGAATCCCTCCTATTCCTAATGTTATCTCTGAGTAACTTTCCATGCACTGCCCCCCCCACTCTGCTTTTGGCTATAAATTCCCACTTGCCCATGCTGTATTCAGAGTTGAGCCCAATCTCTCTCCTTCATTTCAAAAATCCCATTGTGATGGTCCTGAATAATGTCTTCCTGACCGTGTTTCAACAAGTATCATTGAAGAACATTTTCTCTAACAATAATTTAATTTGATTTTTTAATATTATCAGAGGCTGTATATGAAATCACACTGGCTTCTATGAGAAGCACTAAATAAACTAATAGTGTTCACAAGCCAGATAATATTAAGTTGGAGATGAAAATGACCTCATAAGTTTTGAAAATCAGGTTTCAAAAGAAAACTTAGTTGTCAGGCTCTTTGGTCATTGAAATGGATTCAAATCCAAGACTTCGGATTCTTATTTCAGTATTCTTTCCACTGTGCCACATGGCCTTTTTAAGACCATATGGAAGACAAACCATTTAGAATATGAATCATTAATGACCGTTGATTTTATTTGACTCAATGTTAGTAAGTTTTAACAAATTATTGTAATTCTTGTTAGCTAGTAGCTTAAAATAGTCTTCTGGGTCATTTTCAGAGCTGTCACTTAAATCAGGCCTCTGACCAAGCAGTTCTCATCTTAATTCAAGTATTTGCAAGTTAATGACCTCAATAAAGAAAACAGGGAGAATAAGGAGAGGTAAGAAGCTAAGAACAATTGGGAAGAACATATAATAGAGTTATTCTTCAAAGTCACAAAGTCTGTAGAGTAGTCAGATTTGTATTCTAGTCCTGGTTTTTCTTACTGGTTGCACCAGATTAGCCAAATTACTTAACATCTCTGAACCTCAGCTCCCTCCTCTCTGACTGGGGGCAATAATGTATCCATCTCGTATAATTTTGTGGATTCTAAATGTGAAAAAGTACCTATTCTGTAGCATATTTATACCATAGTACCTGACACTTAATGCCCAAGAAAAGCTGGCCAAATCCCAATATCTCTATGGATAATTTTTTAAATGGTGACATCTAGAAACTATTATGCAATCCTCTCATCCAGGTGTATTCCAAAATCAAGACTTTTGTAGAATAGCCATAAGGAGCTTTATAGGGAGTGTGCATCATTTACCCATTCCAGAGGTCATCAGTTTCTAGTGAGTGAATCACTTCTCTGCTAGGTTCAATGGAGAGAATGTTGGGAAAGGCATTTTCTTTGCCACTGCAAGGCTGAAAGCAGATTGTGATGTATCCCACTGCTCAAGAGAGAAGCCAAGATGGGAAAGTGCTCAATTTGGTTAAGCTTATTTACTGACTCATCCCAGAACAGTTGTGCTTATATTAAAATTTTCTATATGAAATGTACATAAAAATGCACACAGATGGGATGAGCATATGCAGGCGCGCGTATACACACGTGCGCACACAGAGTCAACCTTTTTAATGACAATGAAGAAAATCTAGATAAGCCTAGAAAAAAACAAAAGTGTCCTTTACTCTTTGGAATTCGCTTTCAGATTTGGAAAGAAAGATTTACTTTCCAAATTATGTTTTGCTTGGCAAATATTAGCTTTCCCCAGGCACACAATGATTAACAACACAGTAAATCATGCTGGATAGCAAGAAGAAGACAATTTGAATTAAATATTTAGGACTGGCTCTAAGCTCTCAATGGCAGGGACAACATACTGTCACTGTGGCATCTATACCTAGCATGATGACAAGCACATAGTATGTCATTATTAAACACTTGTTTTGTAAGTGAATAAAAATTAGTTCTCATGTGAAACTCAATATATATTAATCTTGAGACAGTAAAGCCATTATCACCTCAATGCCCTAAGTCAATATTAAAAAATTCTTTTTTCTTAACAAAACTAAACTCATAATTATATTCACAACTGAAATAACTTTGATTTTTAGGTTTTTATGAGCTTTGAAAAAGTGGTTCATTCCGCATTTACTGAGTTCTTACTAAATTTCAGCACTGTTCTGGGCACTAGATATACAAAAATGAAGAAGACATTATCTTTCCTTATCATCTTTTCTTTTTTCTCACAGCCTATTATGAGAGTAAAATCCCTAGAGATATAAGTAAAACACAGTGTGAATGTAATGTTATAAAAAAGTGGGAATGGGAGTCAATCTGGCTCAAAGAAGTTGACATGGGGAATCTTTGCTCCTCCAGAACCTTTCTCTTCACTTTTCCACCCTGTTCTGTGCTCCACCAGCTGGAGGGACTACATCACAGTCTTCCTTTATCCCTGATTTCCGTTTCATTTGGCCAATGGGAAGCACTGGCAGGAGATCAAAGGGTAGGAGGACCGTCAGGCCGGGGTATTTTTAGCACAGCTCCTTCCCATTGGAGGTTGTACAGGTTGGCTGCATGCCTCTACTGAAGGCTACTTTTTTTATCAAGCGCCGTCTTCTCCATGCTCCTGACCCTTGCCCCTTCGGACCTATGGATGGTAATAACCTGCCTGCACCTGTGTAAGTATTATCATTGTAACTCAACTCTAATTATCCAATTTGAGTGCGCCATCTGTTTCTTCTCAGGAACCTGGGTAGTAGATTGTTTTTGGTGTTTTTACTGTAAAATTAAGGAGCATTAGATGATCTCTGAGGTCTGTTTCAACTTTAAAATTTCACACACCTAAAATTCTACTCAAATTTAAAGTACTTTGAAACTACTGAAACATTTTTCAGTTATAATTTTGTTCAGAAAGACAGAAACCGTTCTAGATATTTTGAACAGAAAAGGATTTAATATTGGAGATTAGAACATTAAAAAACATTGGAGGGGCTAAGGGAATGAAGGTAAGGAAAAGTTGCCTCTAGAATTCAGGAAATTAGGAAGTGCGGAAATTGCAGACAAGCACTATTGATGATCTCAGCTGCCTGCAGCATGGAAATAAATGATTTGCAGTGGCTGCCCTGAAGCTGCTGGCAAAACCTCATACTTGCTACATTCTCTCTCATTTTCAAATTCTTGCTTGAATTCCTCTCTTGATCAAATCTAATATCCAACTCTGTGGCAATAATTCTTGGAAATATTACATCCCAGGCAGCTAGTCTCTGCATGCATGCATGCAAAAAAAAAAAAAAAAAATGTTTAACAGAGAGAAAATAATGCTTAGCTCCTTTGAATCTGGCATAACACATTAAATTATTTGTAATAAAATTTGATTGCATTATTTTATTATAAAAGTAATACATGAGCATTATTTTAAAAATCAAACAATTAAAAGGGGTATGAGTTGATAAGCAAAAGTTGTTCATGTATCTATAGATGTGGTTGTGAGAAGTAATCTCATTGTATCTTCATTGTTTCATCTTTCAGTGCTTCTGATAGTCTCTTTCATATCTCCGAATACTATGCTTACATCTCTATTTGTTCTTCTGTCAATCCCAAGAAGTATCTACTGCCTCCCTTAATAAAAGTTTAGGAAATTAGCTCACTTACATCATTACTCTAACACTCCTCTCCCTAAATTTGTCACATATTTTTTGTTTATTGATTACAATTATTCATTTATATGGTAAAATTCAAGCTTTATTTCTTGGTCCTTTTACCTGGGCAATGCCTCTTCATTTGACATTGTTTAAAATTGTCAGATAACTATAATAATGCTCTTCATGAATTCTCTCAGTATTTATGTGAAAAAAATATACAATACAATATTATGGTTGTGTAATAACATTTATTGAGGAAAAAAGTAGCATGAATGGATCCACAAAAAGGAAACTAAATCCAAATTCAGCAAATTTGTTTTGTTACACAGAGTATGTACAAAGAAAATTAGCAAATGGATTATTACTTTTTACTTTTATTTATTTATTTATTTATTTTTGACAGAGTCTCACTTTGATGCCCGGGCTGGAATGCAGTGACGCCATCTCGGCTCACTGTAAGCTCTGCCTCCAGGGTTCACGTCATTCTCCTGCCTCAGCCTCCCAAGTAGCTGGGACTACAGGCACCCACCACCACGCCTGGTTAAATTTTTGTATTTTTAGTAGAGATGGGGTTTCACCATGTTAGCCAGGATGTTCTCGATCTCCTGACCTTGTGATCCCCCGCCTTGGCCTCCCAAAGTGCTGGGATTACAGGCATGAGCCAACGCGCCCAGCAGCAAATGGATTATTTTAAACTCTGTCACCAATGTTCAATCAATTCATTATTAAAACACAACTTCATATTAAACTTTTTATAGATATTTTTGCTTTTGAAGGAACCTCTGGTTACCCCTGTTTTTGAAAGAATAATGCCTTCAACTTATTGCTAAGATAATCAGCTGATGAAATCATATTTTTAAAAGTGAATCCACATTTGAATTCGTTGGAAAGAGGTTCTGACCAATGAAACTGAAAACCAACCACTAGTATCAACCACCAGCAACAGATAGGGGTCTATTTGCATCACATATTAAGACTGCTGGGGTGCAGTGGCTGCAGCTTAGTGCAGCAGCATAATGATGCTATAATTTACCCAGAGCTTTTCACCCTTCTTCTCCTCTATTGTTAGCACCATCCAAGCCTCAACATCTTCTTGGTCCTCTTATTCACAAGATGGTAGCTTCCTTCCTGGTAGGAAGAGAACACATTAAAAAGTAAATAAATTGTCTTCTAGCAAGGCATTGCTGTTTTATTAGGGAAAAAGAGTTGAATAAAGGTAATTTAGCCTTTTTCTCACTGGCTAGAACTGTATTTTAGGATCATCCCTAGAATTGCCTGGAGGTAGGGAGTTGCTGAGGAAGAAGAGGCTCCTGGATACATTTGGATCAACTAGTCCATTGCATCTGTAATACTGTTGTTCTTTAAAACATTTTTCTCCAAGCACTCTGACCTTCTATTTGGGTTTACACCAATCCATTACTAAGCTATCTTATTTAGTTTTCTTATCATTGCGTTCTTGGGTTAAGCCTACTGTTTTTTGCATTTTATTCTTCTTTCTTTCTGTATTCCTTCATTATTTTGCCACAATACATATTCAAGAACCTTCCTGAGGAAGGTGGAGTGGCAATAAACTTTCAGAGTCCTATAGTATCAAATAATATATGGAAATTACTCTCAAAATTGATTAACATTTTTTAAACTTAACTTTTATTTTACATTAAGGGGTATATGTGCAGATTTGTTTTAGAGATAAACTTGTGTCATGGGAGTTTTTTGTGCAGATTACTTTGTCACCCAGGTATTAAGCCTAGCACCCATCAGTTATTTTTCCTGATCCTCTCCCTCCTCCCAACCTCCACCATCTGAAAAGCCCAAGTGTGTGTTTTTACCCTCTATGTGGCCATGTATTCTCATCATTTAGCGCCCACTTATAAGTGAGAACATGCGGTATTTGGTTTTCTGTTTCTGCATTAGTTTGCTAAGGATAATGGCCCCCAGATCTACCCATGTTCCTGCAAAGGACATGATCTTGTCCTTTTTATGGCTGCATAGTATTTCATAGTGTGTATGTACCACATTTTTTTATATCTAGTCTATCATTGACAGGCATGTAGATTGATTCCATGTCATTGCTGTTGTGACTAGTGCTGCAATGGATATATGCATGCATGTGTCTTTATGATAGAATGCTTTATATTCCTTTGGGTGTATACCCAATAATGGGATTGCTGAGTCAAATGGTAGTTCTGCTTTTAGCTCTTTAAGGGATTGCCATACTGTCTTCCACAATGGTTGAACTAATTTACATGCCCCCCCCCCCCCACCACAGTGTATAAGTGTTCCTTTTTCTCCACAACCAGCATCTGTTATTTTTTGACTTTTTAAAAATAGCCATTCTGACTGATGTGAGATGGTTCTCATTGTGGTTTTGACTCACATTTCTGTAACAATCAATGATGTTGAGCTTTTTTCATACAATTGTTGGCCATATGTATGTCCTCTTTTAAAAAAATGTCTGTTCATGTCTTTTGCCCACTTTTTAATGGTGTTGTTTTTGTCTTGCAAATTTGTTTAAGTTCCTTATAGATGTGGGATATTAGATCTTTGTCAGATGCATAGTTTGCAAAAATTTTCTCCCATTCTGTAGGTTGTCTGTTTACTCTGTTGATAGTTTCTTTTGCTGTGCAGAAGCGCTTTAGTTTAATGAGATCCCATTTGTCTAGTTTTCCTTTGGTTGCAATTGCTTTTGGCATCTTCATCATAAAATCTTTGCCCATGCCTGTGTCCAGAATGGTATTGCCTACATTGTCGTCTATGGTTTTTATAGTTTTAGGGTTTATATTTGTCGTTAATCCATTTTGAGTTATTTTTTGTACATTGTATAAGGAAAGGGTCTAGTTTCAATCTTCTGCACATGGCTAGCCAGTGATCCCAGCACCCTTTAGTTAATCCTAAGTGGATTCCCAATAAGGAATCCTTTCCCTATTGCTTGTTTTTGTCAGGTTTGTCAGAGATCAGATAGTTGTAGGCATGCAGTCTTATTTCCTGGTTCTCTATTCTGTTCCATTGGTCTATGTGTCTGTTCTTGTACTAGCACCATTCTGTTTTGCTTACTGTAGTCCTGTAGTATAGTTTGAATTAAAGTCAGGTAGCATGATGCCACCACCTTTGTTCATTTTGCTTAGGATAGCCTTGCATATTTGTGGGGTATTTTTGTTTTGTTTTCATATGAATTTTAAAATAGATTTTTCTATTCTATGAAGAATGTCAATGTCAGTTTAATAGGAATAGCAATGAATCTATAAATTGCTTTCAATAGTATGGCCATTTTAACAATATTATTTCCATCCATGAACATGGAATGCTTTTCCATTCATTTGTGTCATCTCTGATTTCCTTGAACAGTGTTTGGTAGTTTTCCTTGTAGATCCCTCACTTCCCTGGTTAGCTTTATTCCTGTATTGTTTGTGTGTGCACGTATGTGTGTTTGTGTGGCAATTGTGAATGGGATTGCATTCCTGATTTGGCTCTCAGTTTTACTGTTGTTGGTGTGTAAGAATGTTAATGATTTTTCCACATTGATTTTGTATCCTGAGACTGCTGAAGTTGTTTATCTGCTGAAGAAGCTTTTGGTCTGAGATGGGGTTTCCTAGATATAGGATTATATCACCTACAAAGAGATAATTTGACTTTCTCTCTTCCTATTCGGATGCCCTTTACTCCCTTCTTGCCTGATTGCTCTGGCCAGAACCCAACACTATGTCAAATAGGAGTGGTGAGAGAGGGTGTCCTGGTCTTGTGATGATTTTCAAAGGGAATGCTTCCAGATTTTGCCCATTTATTCTAATGTTGGCCGTGGGTTTATCATATAGGGCTCTTATTATTTTGAAGTATGTTCCTTCAATACCTAGCTTATTGAGAGTGTTTAACATGAACAGGTGTTGAATTTTATTGAAAGCCTTTTCTGCATCTATTGAGATAAACATGTGGTTTTTGACTTTAGTTCTGTTTATGTGATGAATCATATTTTATTGATTTGTGTATGTTGAACCAACATTGCATACCAGGGATAAAGCCTACTTCATTGTGGTGGACATGCTTTTTTTTCTCTTTAATATTTTTTAAAATTTTTATGGGTATGCAGTCAGTGTATATATTTATGGAGTGCATGAGATATTGTGATACAGGCCTACAATGTGCAATAATCACATCAGGGTAAACAGAGTATGCATCATCTCAAGCATTCATCATTTATTTGTGTTGGATATGTTTTTTGATGTGATGCTGAATTCAGTTTGATAGTATTTTGTTGAGGATTTTTGCATCAATGGTCATCAATGACATTGGCCCAAAGTTTTCTTTTCTTGTTATGTCTCTGTCAGGTTTTAGTATCAAGATGATGGTGGCCTCATAGAATGAGTTAGGGAGGAGTCCCTCCTTCTCAAGTTTTTGAAATAGTTTCAGCAGGAATGGTACCAGCACTTCTTTGTACATCTGGTACGCTTCAGCTTCGAATCCATCTGGTTCCAGGCTTTTCTTGGTTAGTAGGCTATTTATTACTGCCTCAATTTCAGAACTCATTATTGGTCTGTTCAGGGATTCAGTTTTTTCCTGTTTCAGTCTTGAGAGGGTGTATGCATCCAGGAATTTATCCATTTCTTCTAGATTATCTAGTTTTTGTGCATAGAGGTGTTCACAATATTCTCTGTGGTCATTTGTATTTCTGTGGGATCAGTGGTAATATTCCCTTTGTCATTTCTGATTATGTCTATTTGGATCTCTCTTTTCTTCTTTATTAGTCTAGCTAGTGGTCTATAATTTTTTTCAAAAAAACAGCTCTAAATTAATTTCAATGTTTTTTTATGTCTCAATTTCCTTTAACTCAGCTCTGATTCTGGTTATTTCTTGTCTTCTGTTAGCTTTGGCGTTGGTTTTCTCTTAGTTCTCTAGTTCTTTTAGTTGTGATGTTAGGTGGTTAACTTTAGATCTTTCTAACTTTTTTATGTGGGCATTTAGTATTATAAATTTCCATTTTAACACTGTCTTACATGTGTCCCAGAGATTCTGGTATGTTGTATCTTTGTTCTTATTAGTTTCAAAGAACTTCTAGATTTCTGCCTTAATTTCATTATTTAACAAACGTTGTTCAAGAGCAGGTTATTTAATTCTCGTGTAATTGTATGATTTTTGTGACTTTTTTAGTCTTAATTTCTAATTTGCTTGCACTGTTGTCCAAGAGATTGTTTGTTGTGATTTCAGCTATTTTGCATTCACTGAGGAGTGTTTTGTTTTCCATTATGTTATCAATTTTAGAGTATGTGCCACGTGGCTGTGAGAAGAATGTATATACTGTTGTTTTGGAGAGAAGAGTTCTGTAGATGTCTATCAGGTTCATTTGACCCAGTGCTGAGTTCAGGTCCTGAATGTCTTTGTTAATTTTCTGTCTTAATAATCTGTCTAATATTGTCAGTGGGGTGTTAAAGTCTGTTGCTTTATTGTATGGGAGTCAAAGTCTCTTTAAAGGTCTCTAAGAACTTGCTTTGTGAATCTGAGTGCTCCTGTGTTGGGTGAACATGTATTTAGAATAGTTAGGTCTTCTCATTGAATTGAACCCTTTACCATTATGTAATACCCTTTGTCTTTTTTTATCATTGTTGATTTGAAGTCTATTTTGTCAGAAACTGGGATTGCAATCCCTGCTTATTCCTGTTTTCCATTTGCCTGGTAGATTTTTCTTCATCTCTTTATTTGGAGCCTATGTGTGTCACTGCATGTGAGATGGGACTCTTGAAGGCAGCATACCAATGGGTCTTGGTTCTTTATCAAGCTTGCCACTCTGTGCCTTTTAATCGGGGCATTTAGCTCATTTATATTCAAGGTTAGTAATGATATGTGTGAGTTTGATCCTGTCATCATTATGTTAGCTGGTTATTTTTCAGACTTGTTTGTGTGGTTGCTTTATAGTGTCACTGGTCTGTGTACTTCAGTGTGCTTTTGTAGTGGCTGATAAAGCACTTTCCTTTCATATTTAGTATTTAGTGCTTCCTTCAAAAGATCTTGTAAGGCAGACCTGTTGGTAACAAATGCCCCCAGCATCTGCTTATCTAAAAAGGTTCTTATTTCTTTTTTGCTTATGAAGCTTAGTTTTGCTTGATATCAAACTCTGGGTTGGAGTTTCTTTTCTTTAAGAATGTTGAATATTAGCCCCCAATCACTTCTGGCTTGTAAGGTTTCCACTGAGAAATCTACTGCTAGTCTGATGGGCTTCCCTTTGTAGGTGACTTTTTCTTTTTTTCTAGCTGCCTTTAACATTTTTTCTTTCATTTCTACTTTGGAGAATCTGACAATTGTGTGTCTTGGGGATGATCTCCTTGTGAAGTATCCTATTGGGGTTCTCTGCATTTCGTAAATTTGAATGTTGGCCTCTCTAGATAGGTTCAGGAAATTCTCATGGATGATATCCTGAAATATGTTTTCCAGGTTGCTTCCATTCTCCTTATCTCTTTTAGGGACACAGTGAGTCATAGGTGTGGCCTCTTTACATAATCCCATATTTCTTGAAGGTTTTCTTTATTCCTTTTCATTCTTTTTTCTCTATTCTTGTCTCACTGACTTATATTAGAAAGCCAGTCTTCAAGCTGAGATCTTTTTGTCTGCTTGTTCTATTCTGCTATTAATACTTATGATTGCATTACAAAAAATCTTGTAGTGGGTTTTCCAGCTCTATCAAGTCACTTGTGTTCTTTTCTATATGGCTATTTTGTCTGTCAGCTCCTGCACCGTTTTATCATGAATCTTAGAACTCTTAGATTGGGTGTTAATATACTCCTGTAGCTCAATCATCTTTGTTCATACCCATGTTCCGAATTCTATTTCTGTCATTTCAGTCACCTAAGCCTGGTTCAGAACCCCTGCTGGGGAGATAAAACATCTTTTGGAGGAAAGAAGGCACTTTGGCTTTTTGAGTTTTCTGGGTTCTTGTGCTGGTTCTTTCTCATCTTTGTGTGCTTATGTTCCTTCAGTTTTTGAGGTTGCTGACTTTTGGATCTTTTTTTCTTTTATCCTATTTGGTGACCCAAGGATGTGACTGTGGTATGAGGTGGATTCAGCCAACTGGCTTGGTTTCTGGAAAATTTTAGGGGACCAACACTCAGCTCCCAAGTCCTGGATGACATGCTTTAACTTTAGGGAACTTGTATTGGGCTCTGACTTTGTTCTCTGGCTCCTCAAGGTTAGGAATCCACTGCACTGAGGGGGCCAAGCAGCTCCCATACCACCAGTCACTACACTCCGTTGGATGATGTCAGTCAAAGCATTTCCAAATGTGGTGAGAGTAAGATCCATTTTTGTTGGCATATGCCAGCAGCAGTGGTAGTGGCAGGGCTTGGTGGTGGGGTGCATACTTGTCAGCTGTGACAGGGTGTTAGTGGGTGCTGGGGTGCCTGCCTCCCTGTGGGCATTCACCACACTGGCAGAGGCAATGCAGCTGGAGCGGAGCAGGGGCCCTTGCTGGTGACTTTGTGCATGGTTGCACTGATAGTGGTGTTGGCTGCAGCGGTGGGGCAGTGGCAGATACAGGTCTGTATGCCTTTCCTATGTACTGCAAGCAGCAGTGATCACTCAGGGCAGGGTAAGATCCGCCATACTCTATGTCTAGTTTTACTCTTGTGGTAGTGTTAGTGCAAGGACATGGTGCTGATGGAGTTGAGGCTGGCTGGCTCTGTGCCCACCAAGGATCTGTCTGCAATGGCAGTCAGTAGAGGAGGTGGGTGGACTGCACTCCCGCTACAGTAGTGACAGGGTGGGGTACATGCACATTTGCACCCTGGTGGGGCAAGGAAAGGAAAACCTGCCCACGTGGACACACACTAGCAAAGCAATGTGGAGAGTTGTGGGCCAAGGGGAAGCTGCAGTGTTGGGAGGGAGCATGCAGGCTGGTACATGACCATGGGGGCCAGCTTGCTGGAGCTCTCCACTCATCAGGCATGGTCCAACAGTGCAGAAACTATGATGTGGGCCACAAGGCACCGAAGTTGTCCTACAAGCAGGCATAGCCAGACTGCGGCCCTGGGAGACTCCAGCAGACCAAGGGGTGCTCAGGTCAGACCAGCCCCATGTGACTGACCTATAGGGTTCAGAACCAACAGTTCCAATAGGATTAAAGTCTCTTTTGGGAGTAAGTTGAGCCTAGGGGGTAGCCATTTCTGGTCATGCCCCACTACAGATACTCTTGCACCAAACTCACTGGGCTCCACATCAGCTGGCTTTCTGCCCCTACCACTTTTCTAAGCAGTTCTCCCTGCTAACCCAAGTGACCATGGTAATTGTGGGGTCTTCTCTTGCTGGGGCTCCAGAGGCCCATGGTGAGTTTGGGCTGCTCCTTGCCAGTTCAACTCACCAGTTCCCCCAGAGTCAATGAGGGCCAGGAAAAAGTTCAAGTATGCCGTAGGCCCTTGTAGGGTTCCCAGCTTCCTCCCTCTTCAGCCCAGCTTCTGTGTCTTTCCTCTATCCACTCTCAGTGCCTTCCCTCTGAAGATCTGCTAGGAGTACACAAGCCATCTTGGTCCCTTGGTGGCAGCTGTTCCACCTGACTGTGTCTAGTCAACCATCCTGTCTTCCCCCTCCCATTAATATTTTATTTATTTAACACTTTATAGAATACTGGTTTGAAATCTTTTTCTACTACATAATCTTAAAAGTATTGTTCCATGTCTTCTCGCAGCTAGCTTTGTAAATGAGTAGTCTGAAGCCAATCAAATTCTTGTTCCTGAAAATATTAAGAAATTTTAAGGAACTTTCTTTATCTTTATTGTTCTAATATTTTACTAGGTTATGTCCAGATACAATCAATCATTCATTCAACCAGTACTAATTGAGGGCATACATTACATACTCTGTGTGAGTGTTACTAGGAATTTGGCAGAAAACTATGTTAATTCAGCCTGTACTCTCATTATAATTGAGCTGGGGAAGATTTTTTTTTTTTTGAGATGGAGTTTCACTCTTGTTGCCCAGGCTGGAGTGCAATGGCATGATCTTGGCTCATTGCAACCTCCGCCTCCCAGGTTCAAGTGATTTTCCTGCCTCAGCCTCCCGAGTAGCTGGGATTACAGGCATGTGACACCATGCGTGGCTAATTTTTGGATTTTCAGTAGAGGTGGGGTTTCTCCATGTTGGTCAGGCTGGTCTCGAACCCCCAACTCCAGGTGATCTGCCCACCTCGGCCTCCCAAAGTGCTGGGATTACAGACATGAGCCACCACACCTGGCCAGAATTTTCTAAAAATCACATGAATAAGTAAGTTCATTTCAAATAGTGATAATACTATGAAGAAAATAAAACAATACAAAGAGAGAGAAACTGATTACTGTGAAGAGATCAATGAAGACTTTGTCTCTGGGAACTGATAGTTCACCAAAGGGCCAACTGCTGAGGTAAAGATATGGGAATGTAGTTATAAAAAAAAAAAACAGGTCGATTTGGCTAGAGTATTGTGAATAAGGGGAGAGTGATATCACAGTTATGGACCCTGGTATGTAATTTGGGTTTTATTCTAGGTATGTGAATAAATCATTTAAGGATCTTTAAAGGAAGTTGAATGATCAGAATTATGTTTTAAAAATATATCTCTTTGTACTCTTAAACCTCAACAGAGCTAGGGAAAAACACAAAGCCATACTAGAGTTTCCATTTTCAATTCATGACCATAAGCCCCAAATTCAAGTGGGCCTCGTGCTGCTACCCAATTACGTATTTTCCTGATCCATTCTCTCTCTCAGTTTTTTACATAACTTTCTCCTCTGTTCTCAAATCTCCACTACTACTGCCTCATTCCCACTCTGTTGATGACCTTTCTATTTTACTAAGGAAATTGAAGCCAACAGAAGAGAATTTCCACAGATTTTCCTTCAGTCTACCCACGTACTAGCCTCTGTACTCTGTCCACTATTATTTTTCCTGCTCATATACTTTCCTAAAACTAATTATTCACTTGGATACAAAATTTCATTTCCTCTCATCTGTTCATGGGCATCACTTAAGCAATTCTACTTCCCTTATGTCCTCATTTTTTACACTCTCTGCTAGAACATTTTCATCAGCATATAAATATGCTGTTAACTCTCCCATCTTTGTTTGTATAAATTTTGGGGATACAAATGCAATTTTCTTACATGGGTATATGGTGTAGAGGTGAAGTCTGGGGTTTAGTGTATCCATCACTCAAGTAATGTACATTTACCCATTAAGTAATTTCTCATCTCTCATCTCCTTCCCATTCTCTCCTCTAAATACTAGAAGAAAACCTAGGGAAAACTCTTCTGGACATTGGCCTAGGCAACACATTCATGACTAAGACCTCAAAAGCACAAGCAACAAAAACAAAAAGAGACAAATGAGATTTAAGTAAATTTAAAAGCTTCTGCATTGCAAAAGAAATAATCACCAGTGAACAAACAACCTGCAGAATGGGAGAAAACATTTTCTTTATTATTATCATTATTATTATTATTATACTTTATATTCTAGGGTACATGTGCACAATGTGCCAGTTTGTTACATATGTATACATGTGCCAGGTTGGTGTGCTGCACCCATTAACTCGTCATTTACATTAGGCATATCTCCTAATGTTATCCCTCCCCTCTTCCCCCCTCCTCACAATAGGCCCTGGTGTGTGATGTTCCCCTTCCTGTGTCCAAGTGATCTCATTGTTCAATTCCCTACTATGAGTGAAAACATGCGGTGTTTGGTTTTCTGTTCCTGCAATAGTTTGCTGAGAATGATGGTTTCCAGCTGCATCCAAGTCCCTACAAAGGACACGAACTCATCCTTTTTTATGGCTGCATAGTATTCCATGGTGTATATGTGCCACATTTTCTTAATCCAGTCTGTTACTGATGGACATTTGGGTTGAATCCAAGTCTTTGCTATTGTGAATAGTGCTGCAATAAACATATGTGTGCATGTGTCTTTATAGCAACCTGACTTATAATACTTTGGGTATATACCCAGTAATGTGATGGCTGGGTCAAATGGTATTTCTAGTTCTAGATCCTTGAGGAATTGCCACACTGTCTTCCACAATGGTTGAACTAGTTCACAGTCCCACCAATAGTGTAAAATTGTTCCTATTTCTCCACATCCTCTCCAGCACCTGTTGTTTCCTGATTTTTTAATGATTGCCATTCTAACTGGTGTGAGATGGTATCTCATTGTGGTTTTGATTTGCATTTCTCTGATGGCAAATGATGATGAGCATTTTTTCACATGTCTGTAGGCTGTATGAATGTCTTCTTTTGAGAAGTGTCTGTTCATATTCTTTGCCCACTTTTTGGTGGGGTTGTTTTTTTCTTATAAATTTGTTTGAGTTCTTTGTAGGTTCTGGATATTAGCCCTTTGTCAGATGAGTAGATTGCAAAACTTTTCTCCCATTCTGTAGGTTGCCTGTTCACTCTGATGGTAGTTTCTTTCCCTGTGCAGAAGCTCTTTAGTTTAATTAGATACCATTTGTCAATTTTGGCTTTTGTTGCCCTTGCTTTTGGTGTTTTAGACATGAAGTCCTTGCCCATGCCTATGTCCTGAATGGTATTCCCTAGGTTTTCTTCTAGAGTATTTATGGTTTTAGGTCTAACATTTGAATCTCTAATCCATCTTGAACTAATTTTCGTATAAGGAGTAAGGAAAGGATCCAGTTTCAGCTTTCTACTTATGGCTAGCCAATTTTCCCAGCACCATTTATTAAATAGGGAATCCTTTCGCCATTTCTTGTTTCTCTCAGGTTTGTCAAAGATCAGATGGCTGTAGTTGCGTGGTATTATTTCTGAGGACTCTGTTCTGTTCCATTGGTCTATATCTCTGTTTTGGTACGAGTACCATGCTGTTTTGGTTACTATAGCCTTGTAGTATAGTTTGAAGTCAGGTAGCGTGATGCCTCCAGCTTTGTTCCTTTGGCTTAGGATTGTCTTGGCAATGCGGGCTCTTTTTTGGTTCCATATGAACTTTACAGCAGTTTTTGCCAATTCTGTGAAGAAAGTCTTTGGTAGCTTAATGAGGATGGCATTGAATCCATAAATTACCTTGGGCAGTATGGCCATTTTCACAATATTGATTCTTCCTATCCATGAGCATGGTATGTTCTTCCATTTGTTTGTGTCCTCTTTTATTTCACTGAGCAATGGTTTGTTGTTCTCCTTGAAGAGGTCCTTTATATCCCTTGTAAGTTGGATTCCTAGGTATTTTATTCTCTTTGAAGCTATTGTGAATGGGAGTTCATTCATGATTTGTCTCTCTGTTTGTCTGTTACCGGTATATAGGAATGCTTGTGATTTTTGCACATTGATTTTGTATCCTGAGACTTTGCTGAAGTTGCTTATCAGCTTAAGGAGATTTGGGGCTGAGACTATGGTGTTTTCTAAATATACAACCATGTCATCTGCAAACAGGGACAATTTGACTTCTTCTTTTCCTAACTGAACACCCTTTATTTCTCTCTCTTGCCTGAGTGCCCTAACGAGAACTTCCAACACTATGTTGAATATGAGTGGTGAGAGAGGGCATCCCTGTCTTGTGCCGGTTTTCAAAGGGAATGCTTCCAGTTTTTGCCCATTTAGTATGATATTGGCTGTAGGTTTGCCATAAATAGCTCTTATTATTTTGAGATAGGTTCCATTAATACTGAATTTATTGAGAGTTTTTAGCATGAAGGGCTGTTGAATTTTGTCAAAGGCCTTTTCTGCATCTATTGAGATAATCATGTGGTTTTTGTCTTTGGTTCTGTTTATATGCTGGATTACGTTTATTGATTTGCATATGTTGAACCAGCCTTGCATCCCAGGGATGAAGCCCACTTGATCATGGTGGATACGCTTTTTGATGTGCTGCTGGATTCGGTTTGCCAGTATTTTGTTCAGGATTTTTGCATCGATGTTCATCAGGGAGATTGGTCTACAATTCTCTTTTTTTGTTGTGTCTCCACCAGGCTTTAGTATCAGGATGATGTTGGCTGCATAAAATGAGTTAGGGAGGATTCCCTCTTTTTCTATTGATTGGAATAGTTTCAGAAGGAATGGTACCAGCTCCTCCTTGTACCTCTGATAGAATTCAGCTGTGAATCCGTCTGGTCCTGGACTTTTTTTGGTTAGTAGGCTATTAATTATTGCCTCAATTTCAGAGCCTGCTATTGGTCTATTCAGGGATTCAACTTCTTCCTGGTTTAGTCTTGGGAGAGTGTAGGTGTCAAGGAAATTATCCATTTCTTCTAGGTTTTCTAGTTTATTTGCATAGAGGTGTTTATAGTATTCTCTGATGGTAGTTTGTATTTCTGTGGTGTCAGTGGTGATATCCCCTTTATCCTTTTTTACTGTGTCTATTTGATTCTTCTCTCTTTTCTTCTTTATTAGTCTTGCTAGCGGTCCATCAATGTTGTTGATCTTTTCAAAAAACCAGCTCCTGGATTCATTGATTTATTTAATGGTTTTTGTGTCTCTATCTCCTTCAGTTCTGCTCTGGTCTTAGTTATTTCTTGCCTTCTGCTAGCTTTTGAATGTGTTTGCTCTTGCTTCTCTAGTTCTTTTAATTGTGATGTTAGGGTGTCAATTTTAGATCTTTCCTGCTTTCTCTTGTGGGCACTTAGTGCTATAAATTTCCCTCTACACACTGCTTTAAATGTGTCCCAGAGATTCTGGTATGTTGTATCTTTGTTCTCATAGGTTTCAAAGAACATCTTTATTTCTGCCTTCATTTTGTTATGTACCCAGTAGTCATTCAGGAGCAGGTTGTTCAGTTTCCATGTAGTTGAGCGGTTTTGATTGAGTTTCTTAGTCCTGAGTTCTAGTTTGATTGCACTGTGGTCTCAGAGACAGTTTGTTATAATTTCTGTTCTTGTACATTTGCTGAGGAGTGCTTTACTTCCAACTATGTGGTCAATTTTGGAATAAGTGCGATGTGGTGCTGAGAAGAATGTATATACTGTTAATTTGGGGTGGAGAGTTCTGCAGATATCTATTAGGTCTGCTTGGTGCAGAGTTGAGTTCAATTCCTGGATATCCTTGTTAACTTTCTGTCTCATTGATCTATCTAATGTCGACAGTGGGGTGTTGAAGTCTCCCATTATTATTGTATGGTAGTCTAAGTCTCTTTGTAAGTCTCTAAGGACTTACTTTATGAATCTAGGTGCTCCTGTATTGGGTGCTTATATATTTAGGATAGTTAGCTCTTCCTGATGAATTGATCCCTTTACCATTATATAATGGCCTCCTTTGTCTCTTTTGATCTTTGATGGTTTAAAGTCTGTTTTATCAGAGACTAGGATTGCAACCCCTGCTTTTTTTTTTTTTTCATTTGCTTGGTAGATCTTCCTCCATCCCTTTATATTGAACCTATGTTTGTCTCTGCATGTGAGATGGGTGTCCTGAATACAGCAAACTGATGAGTCTTGACTCTTTATCCAATTTGCCAGTCTGTGTCTTTCAATTGGACCCTTTAGTCCATTTACATTTAAGGTTAATATTCTTATGTGTGAATTTGGTCCTGTCATTATGATATTAGCTGGTTATTTTGCTCGTTAGTTGATGCAGTTTCTTCCTAGCATCAATGGTCTTTACATTTTGGCATGTTTTTGCAATGGCTGGTACCGGTTGTTCCTTTCCATGTTTAGTGCTTCCTTCAGGATCTCTTGTAGGGCAGGCCTCGTGGTAACAAAATCTCCAAGCATTTGCTTGTCTGTAACGGATTTTATTTCTCCTTCACTTATGAAACTTGTTTGGTCAGATATGAAATTCTGGGTTGAAAATTCTTTTCTTTAAGAATGTTGAATGTTGGCCCCCACTCTCCTCTGGCTTGGAGGGTTTCTGGCCAGAGATCTGCTGTCAGTCTGATGGGCTTCCCTTTGTGGGTCACCCAACCTTTTTCTCTGGCTGCCCTTCACATTTTTTCCTTCATTTCAACTTTGTTGAATCTGACAATTAGGTGTCTTGGAGTTACTCTTCTTGAGGAGTATCTTTGTGGCATTCTCTGTATTTCCTGAATTTGAATGTTGGCCTGCCTTACTAGGTTGGGGAAGTTCTCCTGGATGATATCCTGAAGAGTGTTGTCCAACTTGGTTCCGTTTTCCCCATCACTTTCAGGCACCCCAATCAGACGTAGATTTGGTCTTTTCACATAGTCCCATATTTCTTGGAGGCTTTGTTCATTTCTTTTTACTCTTTTTTCTCTACACTTGTCCCTTCGTTTCATTCATTTGATCTTCAATCACTGATACTCTTTCTTCCAGTTGATCGAATTGGTTACTGAAGCTTGTGCATTTGTCACGTAGTTCTTGTGTCATCGTTTTCATCTCTATCAGTCCTTTTATGGTCTTCTCTGCATTCATTATTCTAGTTATCCATTCATACATTCTTTTTTCTAGGTTTTTAGTTTCTTTGCACTGGGTACGTAGTTCCTCCTTTAGCTCTGAGAAGTTTGATCGACTGAAGTCTTCTTCTCTCACCTCGTCAAAGTCATTCTCCATCCAGCTTTGTTCCATTGCTGGTGATGAGCTGTGTTCCTTTGGAGGGGGAGATGCGCTCTGATTTTTTGAATTTCCAGCTTTTCTGCAGTTTTTTTCCCCATCTTTGTGGTTTTATCTGCCTTTGGTCTTTGATGATTGTGACGTACTGATGGGGTTTGAGTGTGGGTGTCCTTTCTGTTTGTTAGTTTTCCTTCTAACAGTCAGGACCCTCAGCTGCAAGTCTTTTGTAGTTTGCTTGAGGTCCACTCCAGACCCTGTTTGTCTGGTTATCAGCAACAGAGGCTGGAGAAGATAGAATATTGCTGAAGAGCGAGTGTTGTTGTCTGATTCTTGTTCTGGAAGCTTCGTCTCAGAGGTGTACCCAGCCATGTGAGGTGTGAGGTGTCAAGTCTGCACCTCAGTTGAAAATGCAGAAATCACCCATCTCCTGTGTTGCTCATGCTGGGAGCTGGAGGCTGGAGCTGTTCCTATTCGGCCATCTTGGGTGCCCCCTCACCGAGAAAACATTTTCAAACTGTGCATCCAACAAGTGACTAATATCCAGAAACTACAAAGAGCTCAAACAACTTGAAAACAACAACAATAACAACAAACCCTCATCCCTTCAAAGTTCTCTCTAGACTCTAATTCCTCCATCATCTACCATTACGTTTCTCAACTTCCTTTTGTCTCAAAGTCTCCCAGAGGATTTCCTGTACTGGCTTCCACTAAAACTTTTCATTTCTATTTTTATCTTACTGGACCGATCAGCTGCATCTGACACAGTTGACATTTTCTCTCACTTGCTACTCTTTCTTTGGCCTCAAGGACACCACTCTTGGTTTGTTTGTTTGTTTTTTCTACCTCATTGGTTTGTCCTTAGGTTCATTTGTAGCTTCTCTTCTTCCTTCTGAACTCTTAATGCTGATATTCCAGAGCTCACTATTGCTCACTATTTGTCTATTATTTCTTCTCTTCATTAGTAATGTCACCCAGTCTCATAAGTTTAAACACCATTGACCTATTCTAATATATCTTTGGCTAAGACCTCTTCCTAAACTCCAGACTCTTACATAACTTCCAACTTCTTATTTGATATTTCCACTCAGGTATCTAAGAGACATATTAAATTTAAATCTCCAAAATTGAATTTCTGATAATCTACAAAACTCTATATCTTTCTCAGTCTTTCCCAGCTCAGCTGACAACTTCATCTTCCCAGGTTGTTTAGGCCAAATCATTGAATTCATCTTTGACTTTTCTTTCCTCTCACCCAATGTTCAATCTGTCATTAAAATATATACACACATCTATTCCTTCTCAAAATCTCCAGTTACCACCCTAGATTGACAACCGCTATTTTGAGGAAATTGTACTGCAGTATTTTACACAGTAGGTTTGGGGGTTGTTTGGAGGTTTTTTGTTTGTTTGTTTTCTTCTACATTTGTCTTTCTGTGGCACCAGAGCTGCAAAATTTATTTTTAAATATTGAGTCAAATTACTCATTGTGCAACACCCTAGAGTGGCTCTCCATTGCCCTTTGAAAATAAAAGCCACAACCTTACAATCATCTATAAAACTTACATATCTGGCCCCATTACCTCTCTGACGTCATCTTCTACCATCCTCACCCTTCACTCATTTCTCTTTCATTACGCTGGCCTCCTTGATGTTCCTCAAACACACCATTCTTGAGAGAACCTTGGGATTTTTGCATTCGCTCTTTCTTTCCCAAGTGTTCTCCCCCAAGTCACCACATGACTAAATCCTCCAACTTATTGATTCTTTGCTTACAAGGCTCTGTAATGGTTAATTTTCTGTGTCAATTTGGCTGGGCCATGACGCCCATATATATGATCAAATATTAGTCTGGATGTTTCTGAGAAGGTATTTTTGGATAAGACTTAAATTAAAAAAAATTTAAGTTGGTGGACTTTGAGTAAAGCAGATTGCTTTCCTTAATGTGAGTGTGCCTCATTCAATCAGTTGAAGGCCTGAACAGAATAAAAGACTGACTTCTCCCTAGTAGTAAGAGGGAATTCTGAAGCATCAACTCTTCCTGGGTCTCCAGCCCACTGGCCCACCCTGCAGATAAAAGACTTGCCAGCCTTTGTAATCTCAAGTCAATTCCTTAAAGTACATCCTTCTCTTTCATATATATATATAAATATATATATACACACACACACACGAGACAGATACACACATATATATACTCATACATATATATACACACACAGACACATACATATGTACATATATACATCCCATTTTTTTCTGTTTCTATGAAGAACTCTGAGCACAAGCTCCTTCCCATTGTTTCCTACTCTGACAACTCTGTTTAAAATTATAGCACTCTCCTCTAATTTCATTGTCCCCTATCCTGCTATATATGTACATTTCAACTCTTGTTTTGCTGAATTACCTATCTCTCTATCAATCATCTATCATGTATTATGTTTATTTACTATATACCCCCTCCCACCAGAATATAAGTTGGATGAGAGCAGGTATTTTTGTCTGTTTCATTCACTGTAGATCTGCACCATCTACAAATAGACTTGGCATGTAAGAAACTTAATAAATATTTTTGACTGATTGAAAATAAAAATATACATGAATTTTGGAAATTTGATATTGCACTCAAAAAACAAGTCAAAAGAATATTTACAACATGATTTAATTTGTTTGAAGAGTAGAAACATTAAAATACAAAACATTTATAGAAACATTTGCAATAAAATGTTTTTAGAAGAAATGCTTTTCATCTAGAAGTGAACAAGGAGAACCCAATTGGAGACCTCAAGTTACTACTTCTTAAGCCTGGTTGTGACGACATAGGTGGTAATTTTATTATTATTCTTTAAACCGCACATAAACATAATATATAACTTTTGGCATATATAAGATCTATCCTAATAAAAATAAAGAACAAACAAAACAAATTATATTTCTTGTACACTTAAGTTTCTGAGGTGAATTTACACCCATGCAGTGCTTTTTGATATAAACAAGTGCTGCTTTTTAAATTTCATTTGATCCTTAAAGTCTCCTGTCTCCACTCTATAGATGTGGAAGCTGGACTCAGAAGTGAAATGACTTACTGAAGTCATAAGGCTAATCACTAAGAGAGCCAGGAAGGCTAAGAGGCTCTCCTGATTTCAGAGATTTGGACTAGAAAATACAGTGATATTTTACACCCCTGTGTAAATACACTGGGTTCACAAAGGGTGTAAAATGTGTTTAGTAACTTTCAGAATGTTCAAAGCAACTTGACATTAATTTATGTCATTAATTAATCACATTGATTCTTATTTTCCTGCATAAAATACTGGCCATCACATGATGTTGACCTGAAATTTAAATCCAAGCTTCTACCTAAGTATTTAAAACCCCATGATATGACTACCACCTTCATCATCTCATCTTCTACATTCTACTACAGTTATGCAGGAGTATTTTGAGAGCATAAGAAGTCCTTTTATATTGTTTCCCTTGTCGTGATTATACTTTTATCCTAAGAAAACATCCTACCTTCTTCTTGCTTATTAGACAATTGGCTCTCCCCCAAAGACAGCCTAAACATCTCCTACCTCCACAGAAGCCATCTCCAAAATCCCAATTTGGAATTAATTGCTACCTTCTTGCTGCAACCATTATGGGGTGTTGAGACTTTTATTAGAATAGCATTTTTATTCTCTCTTGTACTATATTTTATGCTCTATACTGAATTATAAGTTACTTAAGAAAATAGAATCTGTCTGGCCAGGCACATTGGCTCGTGCCTATAAACCCAGAACTTTGGAGGCCAAGGTGGGAAGACTACTTGATGTCAGGAGTTTGAGACCAGCCTGGCCAACATGGTGAAACTCCATCTCTACTGAAAGTACAAAAATTAGCTAAGCATGGTGGCGGGCGCCTATAGTCCCAGCTACTCGGGAAGCTGAGGCAGCAGAATCTCTTGAACCCAGGAGGTGGAGGTGGCAGTGAGCTGAGATTGCGCCACTGCGCTCCAGCCTGAGCGACAGACTGAGACTCTATCTCAGAAAAAAAAAAAAAGGAGAGAGAGTTCTAAGTGCATTTTTTATTATTCACCATCAAATAACACATAATGGTATAGTATATTACTTCAATAACTGCTTAAACAAATTTAGTAATATACTCATAAATAAAAAAAATCCTCAATGAGTTTCATCTACATGAAATCTTAATCAGTTTTTCTTAAGTTCTGCAAGCTAAATTTAAAAGATAATTTACTGATATGCTTCTTCTTATTTGAAAATACAATCGTGTAAATAACATGGCATTCAATCCTATCATGATCATTATTATTACTGTTATTGATCATAATAGTGGTTAAGGGTTTATTTGCTACAAAATCCAAGCAAGAGTGTTTGCTCATGGAGGGAGAAATCAACATCTTATCTCACTGCTGCTATGGATTAGGCACAGACAAGAGTGTCAGGTGTGACCAGTCGTACTACTAATTTAATTCTTCATTAGTTATACTATATTCCAGGGGTACTGAGACAGCCAAGAGGTTGTGAATCAAATCTGGTAATCTCCTTCTTTGCATGTACAGGCACGTTTTCAGCAGCAGCAGGGCAAGAGTCCACATAAATGAATCTATTGATCCTTTTCAAAATTCGACTACAAACCAATTTAGAATCAGATTTATTAGATGTCAAGTGCAGCAGTTGTAGCAAGATCAGTGACATAATTAAGGGTACTGTTGAGTATTAGGAAGAAAATGAGAGGGTATTCTTTTTCCTGTTAAAGAGTAAGAAATGCTAGTTGAATACCAATAATTTGGTTGCTCATGAAAGTACAAGTCACATTAATATTTAAGTCTTTTAATGGTCTCTAAATTCTGCCCATTTGGCACTGAGACCATCTGACAGGTTATATAATAAACCACTCCCAAGGAAGCCTTCCTTAAAAACTTTTCATTTAGACATGGCACTAATAATATGTTCCATAATGTATCATACTGATTTTTCACTACTTGTCTAAATAAAATCTCAGGTTAAACATTTCCTCTGGGAGAATATTCAAGCAAGAAGAAAACAAAATCCAATTAAATTGATATTTATGAAACTGTGTCATTAGAAAAAATAAGTAGTTGTCTATATGGTCAAATTAAAGACAAATGCACATAGGCTAAATTTGCCTTCCATTTCTGCATACACCAACCCTGCAGTCAGCTTCTCACACAGAAAGAAATGTGAGTCATCAATCATTTTCATCTTAACCATTTTCAGAATGAGGACTTAGTGATTCATTCACTTTTTAAACTTGTTCTAGTGCCCTATAAGTTACTATATATTTCAAAAGACCTCAATAAGAACCACATTCAATAATTATTTCAATATTTCTGCTTTAATTTATTAGCCAGTCTTTATTTTTTCTAAATATTTTACCCTTTGTGGATATATTACATTAAAGATTGTGAATCTAGTATCTACAACAAAAATCTGTTAATTCTATGTGACCTCTAATTTCCTACTTTTCCTCAGCAGCCAAGCCTCAGCAAAGAGCAGTTCATGCTTGCTGCCTTGTCTATTTCCTCACTTCTCTTTTATTTCTTCTTTACTTCTCCCTTAAATTTGCTATGACAGTAGTGACTCTTCATTTGAACTATCCCGAAAGACACTTGGCAGTTCTGATCTGCTGCCTCTCTTGGCCACATTATAATTTTGATCCCTCCCTCCTTTCCTAAAGCCTCCATTCCCTTGGCTTTCGCAGCCTGCTCTGGTGCACCCACTTATTCCAGACCAGTCCCTCTTGCTTTCTTTCACAAACTCTTCCTCAGATGTCTGCCAACGGGATATAAGGAAACTGGTCTATGATACTGCCAGGGATATCCTTGGAGGAAGGGGACATCATGTTTGTCCTCATCTCTTCCCACTAGATAGGATGTAGATGTGATATCTGAAGGTTGAGGAGCCATCTTGGCTCCTGAGGTTGATCCATGTGTTGAGAATGGAGAATTAACAAGATGAAAAGCATCATTGATAATAAATGTAGCTACTCTAGCAGCCTTGAATTGATTATGTTTTTTTGTTATGTTTTGCCATCTTGGGGGCCTTACTGGCCCGGGAAAGACTGCTCCTCTCAGGTCTGACAAATTCCTAGAAATACTGAACAATGCACCTGCTAGCACGCCTTTCACATGCAAACCAACTAATCCTGAGTTTATTATCTCCAACCACCTCCTTTATCTAATTCACACAGCAAGCCAATATTCCCCCTGTAGTAAATCAACCCAGGGTCAGGTTCCAGACAAATAGGGACAGACCCTACGCCTGAAGACCCACTGGAATTATTCAAACTCACCAACCCTAAACTATTTACCCTCAACTTCCCACAGAAACCCCTCTAAAGGCTGGGACTATGCCTTCTCCTCACTCCTGCTTTGGCCTCTCTCCTGACCAATTCTGGTGCTTCCTATGTAGTTTTGCATGGCTGCATCTCTCATTTCTAGAGGAAATGTAGCACTTTCCTGTCAGGAAAGCACTTTCCTTTCAATGTCATTTTCACTGACATTGACTTCTCCATGTAGTCACCCAGTCACTTTTACGAACTAAGACCCGGGCACAAATCTTGTACTCTTGTCTCTGAACCTTATTGATATGAGAAAGACATAAATGTTCATCTCATTGAAATTACTGTTACTTTTGGCCAGGCATGAGGGCTTATGCCTGTAATCCCAGCAGTTTGGGAGCCAAGGTAGGAGGATCACGTCAGTCTAGGAGTTCGAGGCTACAGTGAGCCATGATCATGCCACTGCACTTCAGCCTGTGAGAACATGACTCAAAAAAAAAAAGACTGCTATTTTCAGTTTTCTATCATGTATAATCAAATGTAATATAGACATACATCACTAGTATATTCCACAAACCCCTCAGATACTGTATATTCAAATAGTGCCCAATATTCCATCCCCTCAAAGGCCCCCTTACTCTTATTCTTTCTTTTTCAAATAATGTTACCATGATCTACCCATAGGAAGCCAGATCACAAACTTGAGAATCATCCTAGAATCGTTCTCTACCTTCATGTTCCACATTCAACAAATACCCAGGGCTTTTTCATTTTACCCCATTCACTAAATATTTCTTAAGTATATCCTCCTCTTCATATGTGAACTATCTCTGCATTGCACTTCTTTCCTGTATTAATAGATAACACTTACAATAATATGCAAATGTTCTATTATGGCCTAATATCCCCCTGCATGACCTTACTCTTCTACTTTAACAACCATACCTTTCTCTACTATCTTCTACCCTCCTTACCCTCTAAGTACTATGCCATCCTTTCTGTTTCTTGGAGATATTGATCTTATTTCTGAGCCTTTACACCAGCCGTTCACTCTGCATGGAGAACTAATCCTTTCCCCAGGTTTCTCATGTGGCTGGTTTCTCCTTCTTCAAATCTGAGTAAATGTCAGCTCCTCAAGAGGCTTTCCCCGACCATCCTACACAAATCCCCCTCTAGCAAACACAGATGCACAAAAAGAAAGAGATATTCTCTCTCACACTATTCCACTTATTTTCTTTATCACATTTGTCATATCTGGAATTATCTTGTTTGCATGTTGTTTGTTTGTTGTTCATCTCCCTCATGAGATAGCAAGCAGATTAAGATAGATTTCATCTGTTCCTTCATTCCTACATCCTTTTAGCAAGCATATAGGAAGTGTTTAAAGTATGTGTTGAACAAATGAATGAAAGGTCTCTCTGTTTCTAATCTGGGTCCCCCTTTTTGGACCTATCCTTCTCATTGATGCCAGAATGGTCTAGACAGAATCTAACTGTGCAACAATACTAACAAAAACTTTTCTAGGCACTACCAGGTGTTCCCAAACTTTAGTGTGCTAAGAAACATCTTGAGGTATTCAAAACATAGATTCCCAGGCCCTCTCTTAAGAGGTTGTGATTTAGTACATCTGGCTTAGTGTCTGAGAAAGTGCATTAAATGTCTTTTTAACAAGTATTCTAGGTGATTCTGAGGCAGGTGGTTCATGAAACATGCCGAATAAAATTCACATTCCTTACACTGGCCTTGTGGACTTCTATCACCAGGCATTTACCTGGCCCTGGGTTCATTTCCTGCCATGTCCCACCTGAACTTTTTGTTCAAGTTATGCTGAGATGAAGATGTTCTTCCAACACACTCAATTATTTCTTGTACCTGAGCTTTTACTTCTGTTGTTCCTAGTCCTATTTCACCGAGCTGCCTCTACCATTCAACAAGATTCATCCTTTCTGGAAATATTTCCTAAAATCCTAAAAAAGACTCAGTACAGCTAGATAGACAAGAGGCTCTTGTTTGCTTGCTTTTATTTTTTCTTTTGAGATGGAGTCTTGCTGTGTTGCCCCTGCTGGAGTGCAGTGAGATCTCGGCTCACTGAAACCTCTCCCTCCCAGGTTCGAGCAATCCCCCTGCCTCAGCCTCCCAAGTATGTGGGATAGCTGGGATTACAGGCATCTGCCTCTACTCCCAGCTAATTTTTGTAATTTTAGTAGAGACAGGGTTTCGACATGTTGTCCAGGCTGGTCTTGAATTCCTGATCTCAGGTGATCCGCCCGCCTCAGCCTCCCAAAGTGCTGGCACTACAGGCGTAAGACACCAGGTCGGGCCTGCTTTTCTATAGCAATGGAGGAAAAGATTTGAACATCTAGTACTTATAGTTCCATTTCTAACTATGATAATCTCCCTTTGGTTCAGAAATGGGATGGAAATAGTCTATTTGTAAAATGTTATGAAAACATATTGACTGTGGAGGGCTCAGGATTGTTTAATAAAGTCAAACCAATAAACAAACAGCATCAGAAGTTGGATCCTTTCTATCTTTTCTCCGATCCCATTGAAAACAGAGCCTAAGAGGAAAGCTTCTGTGCTGATATTTTCTTGGGGGTGTGCAGTCTCAGATAAGCAGAAGTGAGATAGGGCAGTAAGCTAGAGAAGAATGAGAGAAGACTCAACATGGTGTTTTACAAAGCTGACCACAGCCTCATAATAAATGCAGCCAATTGCTCAGTCTCATGAGGCCTCTGCAATAGGCTGTTTGAATGACTCCATCTTGGAATGGACCACCATGAGGAGGAAAGAAGGAGTATTTTTCTGCCAGCACTCTCTTCATCCATTTCCCATGCCCCACAAGGAGTTAACTCCTCCAGACTTACAGTTTGTGTTTATTGGTGTCTCAAGACAGCTGCTGCCATGGGCAGACACAACTGGGCTTTCTCATTAGGCAGTGTTTCAAGCATGGTGAATGGAGTGAGGCTTTGATGGGGGTTTCTGCATCCTGCGGGTCTTTCGTGTCAGTGCTGGTCTCTACAGCCCTTCCCAGTATTGCTTCCGGTTAACCATCTTGGCCAAGATGTGGGAGGACATTTTCAAGAACTTCAACTAATTCCTTCTATTGTAGTAGCTGTTACTCCATAAACAGACATACACAAGTCAGAAATTCTGCCAGCTGCCAGTTTTATCTGTCCCGATTACACATGCAGAAACTCCAGAAATAACCACAAAATGGGCCTTGTGACTGAATGGGTATGGCATGAAATAAACTTGAGTCAAGGGCTCAGTCTTAGGGAGACCATGATAATGTTTTGGGTTCCCTAGTATTAATGTTAATTCAGACCTCACAACTAACAATTCTGATTCCTCTCTGCAAAGTTATCCTGGAAAATGGCATCAGGTCTGTTTAAGGAAGGATCAATGGAGTAGTCATCTCCTATACTTCTAATGGCATCACAGGATCCTTCTTCAAAAAGAAGAATACCAGGCTCACCTCCAATCACAGGGCTCTGGATTTGTTAACTAATTTAGATTTGAAAACTGAATTAAAGACCATGATTTTTCACTGCAAGAGCAGACACTAAACTTCTACTTGCCAGCTGTGTTTTTTTAAAATAATAAAATAGAGTAACCTCCTAGTTGAGCTTCTCATCTATCTCACTGGTCAGAGTCCCATGATCCATTAGCAATTATCATAGCTCTCTGTGATTCCAGGCACCATTTTCATCATTCCAGTCTTACTGCCTACTATGGTTGTTATGTTCACCTTCCCTCTGACAGTTCAGTGCCTCTGCCTGGCTTCTGCAAGTTTATAAGCTAGGGGATTAAATGATGAGTTATTGTTTAATGGGTACAGCGTTTCAGCTTGGGATGATGAAAAGACTTCTGAAGATGAGTACTGGTGGTGGTTGCACAACAGTGTGAATGCCACAGAATGTACACTTTAAAAAAGTGAAAATGATAAATTTTACATGTGTACTTACTGCAATAAAAAAGAAGCAATCCAGTCCAAATTATTATCCTTATAAGTATCATTAAAAGCACAACAGTTATAATACCAACTGTGATTTCCTGTACCTCATGGAGCCTAGTTATGACAGCTGCTTTAAAATCATTATCTGATCGTTGACACATTGGGTCATTTCATGGTTGGAGTGTGTGTGTGTGTGTGTGTGTGTGTTGTCTTTCTTTCCCTTGGGAATTGGTCACATTTTTCTGATTCTTTGAATTTTAAGTAATTTTGAGTTGTTTTTTAAAACATTGTGAGCATTGTGCTGCATGGGCTGAGTCCTGTTGTAAACTTCTAGAGAATGCTGAAGTTTGTATTTTTTGTTTGTTCGTTTTTTGGAAATGGAGTCTCATTCTGTCACCCAGGCTGGAGTACAGTGGTGCAGTCTCAGTTCACTGCAACCTCCACCTCCCAGGTTCAAGCGATTTGCCTGTCTCAGCCTCCCAAGTAGCTGGGATTACAGGTGCCCACAACCATACTCGGCTAATTGATGTATTTTTAGCAGAGCCGGGGTTTCACCATGCTGGCCAGGTTGGTCTCAAACTCCTGATCTCAGGTGATCCACCCCACCCCCCACCCCCACCCCCCACCAGCCTCCCAAAGTGCTGGGATTACAGGCGTGAGCCACTGTGCCCAGCCTGTATTTCAGAAGGCATTCAACCTGTTTAGGTTTATACATTATAGTCTGTTTCCTTCTGTAAGGGTAGTTTTAATTTCCATTGACTTCCTTAAGTCTCTACAACATTGGTTGGGCTCTGTTCCATCCATATGCTATTCAGGAGACTTGTGCTGGTGGTTCAAATTTCATTTAAGTTCCCCAGGCCTTGGCTATACATCTTTGATTGTGCCTCGTGCGTGCATATCTCAGGGTTTAGTCTAAAATTAGTTCAGGTTAATACGCAGAATTAGGAGAACCCTTTCCTGTCTTTCTTCACTGTAGAATTTCTCCCCAAATTCTCTGACCCACTGAAGCTTCCTTCTCTGGTTTCTCTGGCCAAAAATTTTTAAAAAGTTAAATTTATATCAGTTTCAGCTGCATGTGCCGATGTGCAACTCCATGGCTGAGGTCTGCCCTCAGGGTAAGACTGTGAGAGGAAAAAAATAAATAGTAAACCCCACTTCCAAGCATTTGACTTCTCCAAGTTGTGATTTGCCTCCAAAATCTTGTGCTTTCATTTAGTTTTTGGAGTCCTCATGTTGCTGTTTATTTTGTTTTGAGTTTCTAGTTGTCAATGGCAGGTGAGACAGCTGGAGTGGGCTTACACCACCATAGCAGAATCAGGATGCTCCTCCCTCTTTTCTATTGGTTTGTTTGTTTGCTAGGATATCAGGAAGGCTCAGCTGGGAAATAAAAGAACCACTTCAGGTTTTTCAAACACAAGGATATAATTAAAAGCAAATTGGTTTTTCAGGTGATGGAAGGTCTAAGAGGTTAAAAAGAGACAGCAAATCAACACAGAGATTGACAACAGCTGGAAACTGCCACCAAGCCTCATGTTAGAGGCACAATGGAAGATTTTGTTATTAGAGGTCAGATGTCAGGCTCTCTGGCAGGAGCCAGAACACTGGAATATACACTGGTGGGACCAAGGTGGGAGGAACTCAGGCTTGGAGCTACCGGGAAGACAATTCACAACCAGAGATGCTGCAAGAGGCATCTGATTAGGGGTAGAATATCCTGGCTTCTCCCGTCATTCTTGTCTTCCAGTCTACCACCAGTAACTCCCATTAAGCAAACCTATCTGGAAGCTCGAGTGCAAGACAGCCAGAGAAGTGAGGTTCCCTAATTTCGAGAGCACAGCAGGAAAACGTAGGTGCTATGGTTTGCATGGGTCCCATCTAAAATTCAGGTGTTGCCAATATGATAGTATTAAGAGGCGAGGCCTTTAAGAGGTGATTGGGCCTCGAAGGTTCCTCCGTTAAGAATGGGATTAAGTCTCTTACAAAAGAGGCCTCAGGCACTCTTCAGCCCTTTTGACTTTCTGCCCCACAGTTTACCATCAGAGGACACAGCAACAAGGTGCCATCCTAGAAGCAGAGAGCAGACGCTTACCAGACAACCAACCAGTTGGTGCTGAGATCTTGGACTTCTCAGCCTCCAGAACGGTGAGAAATAAATTTCTGTATTCTATAAATTACCTATTCTGTAGTATTTTGTAATAGTAGCACAAATAGACTAAGACTGTAGGAAAATGGACTTGGGTCAAACAAGCATTTGACTGGCACATTAGAGAATTCTCAAATAAACCCCAGATATTTCTTGCCCATAAATAGTAATATTTTGCATTTTTAAGGTGCATTTTAAAAATCAAAATCTAGATAAAACAACAAATAGCATTAATTTTCTAGTTGGTTAATATCTGGTAGAAATCTAGGAATGGCTAACACCTGAAGTGATTATTTCTCAAGATGCAATCTGTGTTCTGTAACTCCAATTCTTGATATGAGAGAGAGAAGAGCCATCCATTGTTCTTTCCACATTTTGGTTTCCAGTTCAGATCAAAACACATTGATCAGAGCCTGGAACCAAGAGCCAAAGGTGAAGGAACCCATAACCTCAGATACATGAGGACATCCTGAGTAAGATGGAGAAAATGGGTTCTTCTTCCTAACTGAAAAGCCAGAAACCCCCTGACAGTCTAACAGATGCAGTTTACAGGGAAATGAGCTCATACTTCAACATTATAACACCTGACAGAGTGTTGCTTTATTTTAACCCATAGAGATTTAATAGGAAAATAGTTGAGGACGGCTGTCAATACATACCCTCTAGCAATGCCTCAGATCATTTTCTCTAAGGGAAAATATATCTTGGGTTCTTAGAAGAAAATTCAAAATAAGTTTGTCAATAAAAATATCTTCCAAACACTTCCTTTAATTATACTCAACCTAAAATATGTTGTAGTTCTATTTTCACAAGATAATTGAAATTCAAATTTTTCTTATTATTTATAATACAATCATTTGCATGTAAGCAACATCCAAAACAATTTTTTAAAATCAGGTTGTATACAGTTTATTTCCACAAGAGCTCAATTTTTTCTTGATAAAAAAGCGAAAATTTAAAATGCCACAGAAGTTTCTGTTTTCATTATATCCTTTCCATATCCTCCAATGTAAATGTTATAAATCAGCCTATAAGTGGAGGTCCATTCTTAAACTCACATCTCATTTTTTTGAGCTAAAAGCCAAATGCTGTAACTCTTTTACCCATGAAAATTTTTGTTTCGCATATAAAGTGAAACAAACATGGGGCAAACCTCTGTAACATTTATTATAAAGAGAGTAGGATAGTTAAGAATATATTTCTCTTGAGATAGATTTCGTCTGTGTAATTTTTACACCGGTTAATTGCTGCATAAAGTTTCCAACTACGTCAGTGGTTCTCAAAGCCCCCAATCTCAGTGAAGGCAACATAGGTTCACACATGGGGCAGTCCCATGGTCAGTCCCTGATTTGGCCAGGAAGTGGCATGACGGAAGCTAGTTCTCCATTTACTAGTTCTAATTTCACCTTTTATCACAACTGAGCCCTCATGACCCAAAGAACAGCCTGGATGAGAAGTATCTGATAATTTCTTCTTAAAGAATATATTTCCCCTTAGCAAAAAAGAAAAAAGTTATAATTTTCAAACTGAAAACAATACATGTATCCCTTTTCAGCTGTGTGTGGTATATATACAGCTGGGTAAGCACAAATAGTTTAGAAAGCACTCCTAGCTGCCATTTTAACATTCCCAGGAAAGTACGTGAACTTGCTTCCATGCCTTCTCGGAAATAGGATGGCCAATATAGTGCTTTGTACAGGGTCATTTTTCAGTTTTATCACACATAGGGAATGGCCTTACCACTGAAAAATACTCTTTGGATGTAAAACTATCCAAAAAATAATTCATGCTATTCACAAATGAGAAAAGTGAGGAGGTCAGTAAATAAACTGCAATTGCTCCATTAAAGTTTCCTCAACCACACACGGACAATGGTGGAGGGAGAGAAGGAGGAAGAGGGATGGAGGGAAAGGGAAAACAAGGAGAAAGAGCTACAGGAGAGATAGAGGAAGAAACAGGATTTGAACCATGTATTCCTTTGTCCTTGCAATCTTAGTTCTATTTTATGTTGATATTTCCTACAGTTAATTATGTTGCTTCTGGTTCACATGATCTCATATAGAAAATGCACAAGAGTTTAAGAACAGAATATAATGGTGAAGGAATATCAACAAGTATATTTTTTGCACTGGTTATATTAGTCAAACATAGCATTACAAAAGGAGTGTCTAATCTTCCCCAGATACCATTGTAATGTAAAGTTCTTACATATTATTAGCATCAGTAAAATTTGATAAATTTCTACTTGACTGACAGAGATACAGATTTATCTTGGTTCCATGCCACTCCTGATAGAAATTTACCTCCACCTTGGAAGAATACAAAGGACTCCACTTAAAAGGCAAATCAAGCCAAACCTTATAAAGACAAGCCACAGACTCAGGGTTACATGGTTTGAGTTCTGCACAAAATATTTGAATGGATGCTTCATAAAAGACAATATATGAGGACTTGGGGCAAAACAAGATGGCAGAATAGAAGGCTCCACCAATTGTCCCCGCTTCAGGGACACCAATTTAACAACTAACTACACAAAATAGCACCTTTATAAGAACCAAAAATCAGGTGAGTACCTGGTTTTAACTTCATATTACTAAAAGAGGCATTGAAGAGGTAGGAAAAACCATCTTGAACTGCTGACATCACACACCTCCTCCCTCCCGCAGCAGCAGTGACATGGTGCAGAGAACATTTTTGTGTTCTGGGGAGAAGGAGATCACAGCATTTGTGGGGCATTGAACTCAGTGCTGCCTTATGATAAAACAAAATTGGACCAATCTATGTTCATGAATTGGAAAATCATACTAAATGTCCATACTACACAAAGCAATCTACAGATTTAATGAAATCCCTATCAAAATACCAATGACATTATTCACAAATAGAAAAACAATCTAAAATCAAAACACCCAGAATAGCCAAAGCTATACCAAGCTAAAAGAAAAAAAAAAAAAAAAAAAAAAAGAAAGAAAAAACTGTAGGAATCACTTACCTGACTTTAAATTACACTACACAGCTATAGTAACCAAAAAGGCATGGTACTGGCATAAAACAGACACATAGATCAATGAACCTGAGTAGAGAATCCAAAGATAAATCCATACATCTACAGTGAACTCATTTTTGACAAAGTAGCCATGAACATACATTGTAGAAAGGACAATCTCTCCAATAAATGATGCTAGGCAAACTGGACATCTATATGCAAAAGAACAAAACTAGACTCCTGTCTCCAAACAGATACAAAAATCAAATCAAAATGGATTAAAGACTGAAATCTAAGATCTCAAATGATGTAAGTACTACATGAAAACATTTGGGAATCTCCCCAGGACATTGGACTGGGAAAGATTTCTTAATTAATAAACACTTCACAAGCACAGGCAACCCAAAACAAAAATTGACAAATGGGATCATATCAAGTTCCAAAGCTTCTGCACAGCAAAAAAATAATTAGCAAAGATAAAAGCCACAGAACAGGAAAAAATATTTGCAAACTATCCATCTGACGAGATTAATCACCAGAATATATGAGGAGCTCAAACAACTCTGTAGGAAAAAAAAAAAAAAAAAAACTAATAATCCTTTTTTTAAAAATTAGGCAAAAAATCTGAGTAGACATTTCTCAAAAGAAGACATATAAATGGCCAACAGGTATATGAAAAGGTGTTCAACATCACTGCTCATCAGTTAAATGCAAATCAAAACTGCAATGAGATTTTATCTCACCCCAGGTAGAATGTCTTTTATCTAACATCTGGCCATAACAAATGCTGACAAGGATGGAGAGAAAAGGAAAGCCTCGTACATTGTTAGCGGGAATATAAATTAGTACAACTACTCTGGAGAATAGTTTGAAGGTTCCTCAAAAAACTAAAAGTAGAGCTACCGTACTATCCAGCAATCCCGCTGTTGGGTATATACCCAAAATAAAAGAAATCGACGTATCAAAGAATACCTGCACTCTCATGTTTTTTGTAGCACTGTTCACAATAGCCAGAATTTGGAAGCAATGTAAGTGTTCATCAACAGATGAATGAATAAAGAAAATGTGGTTCATATACACAATGGAGTACTAATCAGCCATAAAGAAGAATGAGATTCTGTTTTTTGCAACAAAATGGATGGAACTGGAGGTCATTATGTTAAGTGAACTAAGCTAGACAGAGGAGGACAAACTTTACACATCCTCACTGATTTGTGGGAGGTAAAAATGAAAATAGTTGAACTCATGGAGATAAGAGTAGAAGGATGGTTAACAGAGACTGGGAAGGGTAGTCAGGGAGTGTGCGGGAAATAGCGATGGTTAATGGGCACAAAAACATTGTTAGAAAGAATGAATAAGACCTGGTATTTGCTAGCACAACTGTGTGACTATAGTCAAAAATAATTTGATTGTACATTTTAAAATAACTAAAATAGTACAACTGGATCATCTGTAACACAAAAGATCAACACCTGAGGTGATGGATATTTACCCTGATGTGATTATTATGCATTGCATGCCTGTTTTGAAACATCTCCTGTATTTACCTCCTGTGTGAAGCCAACTGAGGGCACTTGCTTCTGTTGTTTCTCCTCCTGGGTTAACAATCAAGATGGTACATGCTGATGCCTTTTCTCGTCCTTTGAGTTGGAATAAAGTTGTTGGTTTAATTTTCCGTTTGACAATATTTGGTTCAGTAACATACTTTTGTTTTTGTTTTTGTTTTTTTGTTTTTTTTTTTTTTTTTTTGAGAGAGCGAATTTTCCTTTGTTCTGAAGTACATCCTTTCAAACATCCTTTGGGGTAGTCTCATGTGACCAGCTTCTTGGTTTTGTCTGCCTAAATATGTCTATTATTTTATAAATGTGTTTATAAAATAAGTGTTTAATTTTATGTGTCAACTTGGCTAGGTCATGACACCCAGATATTTGGTCAAATACATCTGGATGTTGCTGAGAAGTTTTTTTTTTTTTTTTTTTTTTATGAGATTGACATTTAAATCAGTGGGCTTTGAATAAAGCAGATCACTCTCCATAATGTGGGTGGCCTTATCCAGTCAGTCGAAGGCGTTAACCCATTTATGCCAGAGGTTGCAAATTTTTGTGTGAAAAATCAGACCTTGGCAATGAGTTTGAGCAGTAGGATATAAATAAATCCCACAAGCTTAGTGTTCCAACAATGGAATGCTAGGCATAAATGAGTTAAGGAAAGGACTGATCTCCCCTGAAGAAGAGAGAATTCTGCCTCCAGATTGCCTTACAACTTGAACGGGAACATCAACTGTTCTCTAGGTCTCAAGTCTGCTGCTCTAACCTACAAATTTTGAACATGCCAGTCTCCACAGTCACATGGGCCAATTCCTTAAAACAAATCTTTCTCTCTTGCACTCCTTACGTACTCACATAGAGTATTGATTTAGCTTCTCTGGAGAACCCTGACTAATGTATGCAATGTCTTTATTTCATCCTCATTCTCAAAGGATATTTTCATCAGGTGTGCTATTTTAGGTGGATGGTTATTTTCCCCGTGCATTGAAGATACTGTTTTACAAGTTTAGGCTTCCATTGTTTTTGTTAAGAAATAGCAGTCTAATTGTTTTGTGTTTTTTGTTTGTTTTCTTTGAAGGTAGTCTATATTTTTTAATGGGTACTTTTATTACCTTTTTTTTTTTTTTTTTTTGCCTTTGGTGGACTGTGGTTTCATTAGATGTGTGCATGGGTAGATTTCTTTTTTATTTTGCTATTTGAGATTTACTGGGCTCAAATTTGTGAATTAGTGTCTTTCAACAGTTCTGAGATGTTTTTAGCCATTGTATTGTCAGATATTGCTTCTTCTCCATTTTCTCCCTCTTCTCTCTCTCTGGAAGTTCAGATAGATGATTGTTAGATCTCACTGTGTCCTTCCTATGTCTTAATCCCTATTTTGTTTTCTGTTAGTTCCCTCTTCAGCTGCATTTCTTTTTTTTAATTAATAGATTGGCTTGTTTGTTTGAGACAGGGTCTTGCACTGCTCCCTAGGCTGGAGTGCAGTGGTGCAATCATGGCTCACGGCAGCCTCACTCAACTTCCTAGTCTCAAGCCATCCTCCTACCTCAGCCTCTGTTCCGTTAATCTACTTGTCAATTTTTCCAGCAACACCACACCCTCCTGATCACCATAGCTTTATGGTAAGTCTTTTATTTATTTACTTATTCATATATGTATTCTATTTTATTTGAAATCTTTTATTAAAGTATAATGTACACACAGAAAAGTACATAAATCAGTGAATCTTCCAAAACTGAATATAATACCATAGCCAGCACCCATATCAAGGACCAGAACATTTTACCAGCCCCAAGGACCTGCCTTATGTGTTCTCTCCCAGCCCTTACCTCCACCAAGGGCAATCAGGATCCCAGCTTTTCTCACTAAAGAGCAATTTTACCTGTTTCTGAACTTTTATAAATTGAATTATTTATATAGGTATGCTGGTATGTTTGGTTTCTTTCCTTTTCTAATTACAGAAATAATTTAACCTAGAAAAAAATCCAATACTTAGAATTTATCATCAAAGGAAATTAAGCATTACATTAAATACATAGGTTTTTTTTAACTTGGATTTTAGGTTCAGGGGTACATGTGCAGGTTGGTTATATAAATTGCATGTTGCAGAGCTTTGGTGTACACCTTATTTTGTCACCCAGATAAAGAGTTCTGCTGGCAACCTGACAACCCTGCGTTTTTTCCTGCATTCACTCCTGAATTGATTATTCTTCTTACTTGTTGGATTATTTGTGGGATAAAGAAGTTCTTTTTTTCAGATTAAAAGTATGTTATCTAGTATTTCTAATGGTTTTCGGATTAGTAGAAAAAGATACCTACGAGTTTGCCAGAGGATTGTACCCAAATGCTCTGTGGACTCTTAGCCCCAGTGTGACACTCACCTGGAGCATCTATGGCCACGGCCACAGCACCTGCACCCTCAGCAAGCTGGCCACTCCTCCCTGGAGTAGACCGTGTGGGAGGGAGCACTCTGTGCCCCAGTCCGGGAGGTCTTGAAGTGGACTTACGAAAACTGAAAGGTCATATTTGCCATGTGCTGAAGTTAAGGTGGATACTAGGGCGACTGTGTAGAGGCAGATGGGAGTGAGGGATGTTGGTGAGGATCTGCTTGATGATGACATCACCATAGTCTAGTTGTAACATTGTCTACGGTACAGTTTGGAGTGCTGTTCCACAGTGCAGGGGTCCACATCACTGATGAAGGTCTTACACCCTATGCATTCAGGAATGGGTTGGGATGGGAGAGTAGGTTTGGCTGGTTTGGGAATGGGGAGACCCAGGCCTGATAATTCACCCTCAATACCTGCAAAGGCCTGGGGAGGAAATTGTGATATTTATTTTTGACTTAAGTATTTGGCCGGGCGTGGTGGCTCACGCCTGTAATCCCAGCACTTTGGGAGGTTGAGGCGGGTGGATCACGAGGTCAGGAGATCGAGACCATCCTGGCTAACACGGTGAAACCCCGTCTCTACTGAAAAGAAAACAATTAGCCGGGCGTGGTGGCGGTAGTCCCAGCTACTCTGGAGGCTGAGGCAGGAGAATGGCGTGAACCCGGGAGGCAGAGCTTGCAGTGAGCTGAGATTGCGCCATGCACTCCAACCTGGGCGAGAGAGCAAGGCTCCATCTCAAAAAAAAAAAAAAAAGTATTTATCTTCTATTTCTTTTAAAGTGGTATCTGTTATTCTTATGTTACTTCTAGGTTAACCTTTGTTTATAAAATGCTTTTTCTTTTATTTATACTTCTCTCTTGAGTTATTCAATTCATTTATAAGATTTTCTAGTGTTGATGTACGTTTTCCTTCATGCCTTATGTTATTTTCTTAATGACTGTTTTTGAAGTAGACAGTTCCAATTTTTATCTGTTATGTTAACACATCTTTCTGGTATAATTTCATTGTCTTTAGGAGATACGATTTACTATTTGTTCCTTCTTTTCTCATAATAATTTTTCATGAGACTTGAGAGATTTAAAAACATGGCTGCAGCTCTACAATCCTCCTCTTTATATCTTACGCAGATAATTCATACAATAAACATTCTAAGTACATAGAGTTGTGGAAATTGTTTTCTTGAATTGGACACAGGTTGATAATGGCTGCTACATATTACAGTTCTCATGCTGCCTCTCTTTATAAATTCATGCCTTGGTACTTTCTGCTTTTAAAGACGCTTTCTCTTATATTTAATATCATGTCGCAAATAAACTTGATGATTTAAAGCTTTATTTTGTATGTATCTGAACCTATTAAAAATAATACTAGGAGCACTAATTCCACATTAAAACACCTCTGGTTATTTACTGAAGAAAGTTCTCCCCTCATTTTGGAGCAACTTTAAATGTCTTTCCCCAGGCTTTATATGTTTGTTAAAATTACATTGGTCATGTCACTAAATAATACTTGGTACCTAAAGAAATAAAAGAATTTAAGAGGAAAATATAGGCGTTATTTTGAAAACATTTCAAAACAATGAAATTGTGATGGATTTTCCCTCCCATTTTGAGGAAAGTTTTAGCCTTAGATGGGATCTTCTTTTTTTTTTTTTTTTTTTTTTTTTGAGAGGGAGTCTCGCTCTGTCGCCCAGGCTGGAGTGCAGTGGCCGGATCTCAGCTCACTGCAAGCTCCGCCTCCCGGGTTCACGCCATTCTCCTGCCTCAGCCTCCCGAGTAGCTGGGACTACAGGCGCCCGCCACCTCGCCCAGCTAGTTTTTTGTATTTTTTAGTAGAGACGGGGTTTCACCGTGTTAGCCAGGATGGTCTTGATCTCCTGACCTCGTGATCCGCCCGTCTCGGCCTCCCAAAGTGCTGGGATTACAGGCTTGAGCAGATGGGATCTTCTTAAGTGTTGTTTAAGTAAGATGCATTGTTTCTAGTCTTAATGATAATTATGACAAAATCAGGATTATTTTTAATGGCAAATATTTACTTTTTAGAGATATTTCTATATTTACTTCTGTGCTCCTAAGTTTTATTCTAAAACTCATTTACATAAAATATGTGTATCTTAAAAAATGTATTTATCTCTTTTTTACCCTCTTTCCCCACTCAAAAGACAAATTTATATCTACAATTTCAGACTTGCATAAAAACAAGATATTGCTGAAATTTTACAATAGCTGAAATTCATGAAGTCTTGAAAGATAATACAAATGTCTTTACTTTTACACATTTATGTTCTCAGTAATCCACAGCAAGGCAACGGGGCATAAAAATGTCATAGAGCAAACTACTTCCAGTTGTATTGTTTTCACAAAATTCTGGCTGATTATCAGTTGCGCAGATTTGTCTATTTTAGCAAAGTTCTGTTTATTGACTTTTCATCAAATATTTTAAAATGCTACATCATGTTCCTTTGCCCATATACCTCGGAGACCTCCTTTCTTAGCCTGCCTATTCATGACAATTTCCTTTTTAAAATCAGTTTTACTAAATGTAGTTACATACAATAAATGCACCCATTTAAAGTATTCAGTTTGAACCACTTTGACAGACTCCCCACACCAGTGCAGCCACTACCAATTCAAGATTGGTTATCTATCTTCATGCTAATACCATGTTTTCTTGATTATTACATAGGTGTTTTATTAAACTTTGAATTCTAATAAGATAAAAATGCAATTTTATTCTTACATTTCAAAATTGTTTTGACTATGCAGGGTCCTTCAAATTTATATATTAATTTTAGAATCATCTTGCCGGCCAAGTTGATCAATAGAGACTGCTGGCAATTTCATTGCATTAAATTTGTAGCTCCCTTGGGAGAACTGACATGAAAATATTGATTCTTCTAGTCCTTAAATTGTTGTATCTTTCCATTTATTTACCTGCTCTTGAATGTTTCTCAGCAATGTTATAAAACTTCAAGATATGAGTCTCATACATATGTTAAATTCATTCCTAGTTAGTTTATATGTTTTGATGATATTGTAAATAACATTTTTAAAAATTACCTTTTTCTATTATTTATTGCTAGTAAATAAAAATACAATTGGTATTTAAATACTGATCCTGAATCTTGTGACTTTTATAATTTAATTTATCAGTTCTAATACACTTTTGGTAGATTATTTAGGATTTTCTACATATACAATCATGTTTCCTGTGAATAATACAATTTTATTTCTTTTCTAATTTATATGTCTTTTGTTTTAAAATTTTTTATTCTCTTTTTTTTTCCTCCCTTATTGAACACACTAAAATCTCCCATACTGAAAGGAAATGGTGAGAGTGGACATCTTGCTTTGTTTTGATCTTTGGAAGAAAGCATTCAGTCCTTCACCGTTAAGCATGACCTTACCTGAAAACTTTTTATAGTTGCCCTTTACGAGGCCAAGAAAGATTTACTAGGTTTCTAATTTGTTTAATTAAAAAAAAATCTAATAAATGAGTGTTGGATTTAGTTAAATGCCTTTTATGCTATATTAAAAGAATTATGATTATTTTATACTTTATAAGTGTGATGTCACATTACTTGATTTTTCAAATATTAAATTAACCTTTTATTACTCATAGAATGTCAGAGCCTTTCAAGAGTATACTTACAATTGTTGCTTTAAATTTTTGTTATTGTCATTATATGTTTTACTTACACATGTATCACAAACCTGTAAAACATTTTTATGTTTTTAAAGGAAATTTAAAGTCTTTTATATATACTCATTTATTATCTGTTATTTTTGGCATTCTTTTCTTTGTGTAGATCTGAGTTTTCATCTGATAGCATTTCCTTCCTGTCTGAAGAACTTGCTTTCCTTGGTAATTAAAGTCTGCTAGTGATTAGTGTTTTAAAACTTGTTCTATAAAAATGTGTTTATTTTACCTTCATTTTTTACGATTTTTCATTGTGGGGAAATACACATAACAGAGTATTTACCATCTTAACTATTTTTAAGTGAATCATTCGGTGGTACTAAGTACATTCATATTATTGTGCAACCATCACTACCCATCCATCTCCAGAACTCTTTTCATCTTGCAAACCTGAAACTTCATACCCATTAAACAAGTCCTTCTCATTCCCTTCTACCCCCAACATTTGGCAATAACCGTCTACTTTCTGCCTCTGTCATTTTGACTACTCTGAGTAGCTTATATAAATGTAATCCTACAGTATTTGCCTTTTTGTGGCTGGCTTATTTCACTTAGCATAGTGTCTTCTAGGATTATCTATGTTTTAGCATATGTCAGAATTTCCTTTCTTTTTTAAGGCTGATGGGTAAGAAAGGACTTACTTCTGTTATTTTGCTATTTGTTTTCTATATGTCTTATAGCATTTTTGTCTAACATTACTTTCTTCTGTGGGGACCTGAAGGACTCCCTGTAGCACATTTAGAAACTGATCCTTTTCATTGGGAGAATACTTTAGTGGGTATAGAATTCTCAGTTGATAAACTCACTCTCCACCCTAGTACTGTAAACATGTTTCCATCCTTTTATGATTTGCATTGTTTCTGATGAAAGTCAGTAATAATTCCTATATTTGTTCCTCTGGGTGTGTAACAGATATTTTTTTGGCTGGCTTTAAGATTATTCTTCTTTATTACTAGTTTTACACAATTTGCTTATGATGTGATTTGGGTGGTTTTCTTTGTGTTTATCTTGCTTGAGGTTCATTGAGGTTCCTGAATCTATAGGTTAATATTTTCCATCCTATCTGCAAAAATCTTATCAATTATTTATTCAAATTTTTTTCTGCCCAATTCCTCTGTTCCCGGGACTCTTTTCGTACTTATAAAAGATTTCTCATTTTCATCCAAGAGATTATTGTGACTGTTCTTTTTTTTTTTCCAGCCCTTTTCCTTCCTGTGCTTCAATTTGGAAACTTTCATTTGGCTTTTCTTCAAGGTTATTGATCTTTTTCTCTGTAATCCTTTCATAATAATTTAATTATCTCAGTCCTTTGGAGTCTGTTTCTGTTGAAAAAACTCTTTTTCCATTTGTTTCTTTTGGGCTACAGTCTAGATAGTGCCCCCAGACAGTGAACTGCAGTGATTGTGTTGCTTACCTGATTTTTCCCCTACTTTTATGAATTATAGTTCCTATTTCTCATTGCTGAAAAAAATGTTTCATTCATTTTGCCCGCTTTTCTATTTATTTAAGATGGAGTGATTAGTCTAGTTTATCATAACTTATCCTGAAAGTCCTAACAGTTATCTTTTAATTTTGATGTCTTGGAATGTTTGTTTCTTTTTTATGTCATGTGGAAAAGTAATGGAATTAAAGCCCAAAGTCTGGTTGAGCTGCCGTTAAGCACTGATTTATCATGGATACCCAGTTACATATGATGCTCTAAAGATAGCTCCCATCATTTGCTTCCTAGGTTTGAATTTTGCTAGAGTCTCCATCATTACCCTTAGCATTTCTTTTAGAGAATCAGATCATCGTACCTATTTTCCATTTATCAAAAGCCTCACTTGTCCTTCTTTAGACTGCTTTTGTCTACTCATTTGAAGATTTCATTTTCACTGCCAAAATTATCTGGGGTTGTCTGTAATTATCTCAGCTCTTGATGATCTCTTCTCTTCATCCCCATTGTTGCTTCAATAGATACCTAAGAATACTGGACTTTGATTCATAACATTGAAATATGCATCACAGCGTAACCAAATCTCTACGACTGCTTGGGAAACTCTCATAACTTCTCTGAACGTACTGACATGTGGAATCAGCCTGAGAATACAACCTCTTCTTGTCTCATAGATTTCACAAAGGCAAAGCACAAATGCAAAGTTCAGAGCGTGTTATCTTAGTACTAACTCGTGTGATAGGCTCCCAAATAAATTTTTTTGCCATCTGCACTTTTTCATTAGAAAATTATTTTGTGATGTGTCATACATAACCTAAGCATTGTTTCTTACCCCGTAAAATTGATTTAAATATTGGCTAGATGACACTGAGCAGAATGTCAACCCTCTGCAACTCATTTGGAACTCAATGCACATTTCACATTCTTTACAGAAGATTCCACACATGGCCTGGGTTTGTTCAGTGGGTGGGCTTTCAGGAGCATGCAAGTTTTTAAATTCAAGACCTCTGAACTGTGGTGGGTCTTTATTCCAAAGGCTTTCTTTAAATTTAGTTTTAGGCTTTCTTTAAATTTAGTTTTTTGAGAACTGAGGGATTGAGAACCTGTTTTTCAAAGGATGTGTTCATTTAAATTGCAGGTAGATCAGCCCACAAGGCTCTTCTCATACATAATGTAGCTGTACTGTATGGATTAACTGATACAAATAAACTAGAATTTGTGTCAGAGTTATTTAAGCTGTGAAGCTGAATTACAGTTTTAGCTTAAATACATAAACCAGGGGTATCTCTGATAGAAGTAATTCTCTAGGTCTGATTCACAAGTAAGTACTTTATTTTCAGCAGCATGTATTTGTTGATGAGATTTTTCAGATTTTTAGTTCTTGAACTCAGAACAAGGAAATTGATTGTTTTCATTTCATTCTGTATATATGCTGAGATCTAAGGATATTTTATTGGATATTCAATGAGGCCAGAGGCTTTCTACTGATGGCATTTTATGTTTCATTCCTTAAATTTTCTAATCTGTACAATTATATATGTGTGTATATTTCTTATATGTGCCCTATTGCTCATAACATGCAGTATAAATATGTCATATATTAAGTGTAAGTTGAATAATTAAGTGAACTTGTGTAAAATATCAGCTCATCTCTATCACACATATTATTTCTTTCTGTAGCTTCATTTTTTCCCTCCTCATTCAATTCTGTCAGCCTAAATCTTGAAAAGTGAAGCAAGGCTTATTTTGCTCTGCCTGTTCTTTTTGGTCTGTTCTTTAGAACAGGAGACTTGCTTTTGAAAACTGACAGTTCAGACCACTGCAGTTTATTCTTCATAGCCATACTTTTGAATAGGAAAAAAGTATGCTTCCCTTGGCATGCTAAGGCTTTTGTGAAGTGGAGAAGACTAGCATGGAGCGAGTCTGTTTTGATGACTATGGGGAGTTGGTTGGAGAGAAAACTGAAACACTTACTAAACCTAAGGTGCCACTCCAAGGGGACGAATAGTGATGTAGATTACTGCCAACAGTTTCAGTGTCATCAGATAGGATTTTCCTCGTGATTCTGGGAATTGCACTCTGATGAATGAAACACAGAGAATAGTAAAAACAACTTACCAGAGTTCACTAACCCACATAAACTGTATATTTTTGTTTCTTCCATCAAACCCAAGAGTACTAACCTATTTATGTTTTTGTTTTCTGACTGCAGTTTCAAGGTAATTGATGCCTACAAAAAAGTGGATCCACTACTTGTGTTTTTACTGATAAGAAAATTCTTTTCTACTTCAGTCTTCCTTCACACCTAACCAACTATTTAATCTCATGCCTCCCATCTTCTGTATCCTAGGTCAGTTGTGCTAACTGGATCTGTGAAAATAGGCTGTGGATTGTCCTTGCCCTTCTGGACTAGCTTATGCTGGCATGTTGTTTATAGTCATTAGAAATACTGTAAAAACATGCACTGGTATTCTAAATTCTATCTTCTAGCATTTGAGAACTTTTGTCCAAGAAAATATCCTGATAAAAACCTCAACAACAGACCAAGAGAAGGGGAATGGAATCCTGGAACCAGTAAGGGTTTCTACTGGGTTACAGTATCTGTACATAGTTCAATATTAAAATGTGCAATACTGTGACTTACCAAGTTAATTAGATAAAAAGAGAAAATGCATATAATTATCTCTTTATAGCTAAAAGAAATTTGATGAAATTCATTCTCTATTCTTGTTAAGAATTCATAATGCACTGCAATGTATTTCCATAAAATATCCTGAAAATAATAAAAATATAATTATTATTTCATATTTTAAAAAGAACAGCATCTAGAACATCTAAAACTATTCCTTTTCATTTTGGAGCAAGAGAAATATGTTCATTATGACATTGTTTTTTAATGAAGTCAAAGTAATAAATTAGAGAAGGAAATAAAGGGTATAAAGTTACAAAAGAGAAGGGAAAATAAATATTTGCAGTTTAATATAGTTATATGAATTACAAACTTACGTGGATGATCTGAAACTCTCATAGAATAATAAGACAATTCCATGAGGCAGCAGAGTACATTAAGAAAAAAAATAATGGCTTTCTCATATAGAAAATAAAACAAGATAGAAAAACATAACGAAAGGGAATCACTTACTGACCATAGCCACAAAAAGGTGAAATACACAGAAATAATAAGAAATGTAAAATACATAAATAAATTAAAATTGAGAATACTACTAAGGTACTCAAGAAGACTGAAATTGAAACGCATTCCCCTTTTTTAGACATGAAAACTTAATATCATTTTAATGTTTATTGTCTCCCAATAAATCTATATGTTTAATCTGCTCCTCTATAATCATAGTAAGATGACTTTTAAATGAACTACACTGATGCTAATTTTCATATGTTAAGCATGTATTGACCATTACAAAAGTTCTGAAAAACAGTGAAAAGTTACTGCTTTCTGAATGTACCCTCCAAGGGGATAAGTATTTAGTCCTACAAGATATTGACCATATTGTTATAATACAGTAATTTCAAAGTTGATACCAGCACTTACATAAGTAATGTATGATTTAATAAAACAGAGTAAAATGTCCAGAAAATAGCTCAATAAGTTTGTGAATTTAGTATGTGTTAAAGGTGACATTGAAAAATGAGTGAAAAAACATGAATTATTCAATAAGTGATGCTAGAAAAACTGCATAGACATCTGGAAAAAAATAATATTGGTTCTTACCATAATTTCATATGAAGCAAAGAATTTAGTGTAAAAATATTATCCATAAAAGTATGAAAATAAAACATAGCAAAAATTTAAACAATAATTTTGGAATAAAACATTTCTAAATGTCACACAAAGGCCAGAAGACATACAAAAAATGATTCATAAACGACTAAAAATAGAACATTTGCATGGCAGAAATAACCATAAATAAAATACAAGAAATTTAGAAAAACATTTATAATGCATATCATAGGCAAAAAGCTAATTTCTTTAATAAATAAAGACTTTCTATTCATCAATGAGAAAATAATAAATGATCCAATAGAAATAAGAGCAAAGGTCATAAATAGTTTAGAGAAAGAAGTTACAAGTGACTTTCTTGTAATTTCTATCTCTAATGACCCCAGGTGTGATGGGAATGTGTTGTATCTGCAAATGGTGTTGAGGCAGATCCAGGGTGGACATCATTGAAATGGATTTCTTTCTGCTCACAGAGACATTTTCCACATTCTTAGAAAAGATATTTAAGTGCTGATCAGGATTGCTTTCCCTCTTCTCATCTGTCTCCACTGCTCTTGTAAATACCAGAGCTTGAACCATCTATTTGTCTAAACTGTTATGCCTGGGTCTCCTGAACACACATTCTCCAAACACCATTCTTATGCTCCATTCTGCACTTTGTCATTCACTGGTTTTGTTTTAATAGCCCAGAATCTTTGTTATCTCTTTCCTCAAAACTATAGTCCCCAAGCATAGAACATCAGAATGTTTAGAGATTACCTAAATCAAACCATTTATTCTAAAGGGAAAGACATTAAGGCCCAGAGCTGGGAAGGGACTTACCTTCTCAAACCTTCTCTGTTGCCCAGTGCTTGTGGCTTCTTGTCTGTCTACCCAGCTACACTGCAGACACTCTGTTCTAGCTCCTTTCTGGATGACTTTGCTCTGCAAGATGGAACATAGAGGAGCTCCCAATCATTCCACATGAAACTTTTAAAAGTATTTTATGGCATAGAGATGTGATGAACTGAATAAGAAATTAAAATATAGCCAATGATGCAAATAAAGTTTGTTTTCTTATTCAGACTAATTTCAGTTGTTAGGGACTTTTTTGATTTATGTTCGTATCTGTTACCTTTGGGCGATAAAGAGTAGCACAGGTGTTTTGGAGAAATAGTTTTCCTCTGTTCACTTGCTATAAATGTTTCAATTGTGGTTCTTTTAGTATTTGTAATGAAGTGGAAGCTATGTTTTTGAGAAAAAGATGACAAGATTTCGGGCTATACAAACATGAGATTTGACATTGGCACTGGTATATAATTTGTGCAGGTATAACATGTTTTCACATAAATTAGGACATATTCCAAGTAGCATGCTATATTTCAAGTAGCATGTGTCTTAGTCCGTTTTCTGTTGCTATAGTGGAATACTCAGAGACTGCCTTGTTTATTTTTAAAAAGAAATTGATTTTGGCTCATGGTTCTGGAGACTGAGAAGTTCAAGATCGGTGGCTGCATCTTCATAATGTAGTATGTATAGTGTATAATGTTCGTAATGATGGATGAACCATCATAACCCGGTGGAGAAGTGGACTGGGAAGTCTATATGTGTAAAAGGGGCAAAATGCAAGGGGTGGCCTTGCTTTCTAACAACTCCCTCTCCTGGTAACTAATCCAGTCTGGAGAGAACCAAAACTCACTGACTTCCTCAAGAATAAACAAGTTCTGTGAGAGCAGCATGAATCCATTTTAATGACTTAATCACTGCTTATACGCCCCACCTCACAACATTACCACATCAGGGACCAAATTTTCAACACGTAAATTCTAGGGGACACAGTAAAAACCATAGCAGCCTGCTTCTTCTCTGTTCTTACTGCAACAAATCCCACTCATTGCATTTAAAAATTCCCTGGAGCCGGGCGCGGTGGCTCAAGCCTGTAATCCCAGCACTTTGGGAGGCCGAGACGGGCGGATCACAAGGTCAGGAGATCGAGACCATCCTGGCTAACATGGTGAAACCCCGTCTCTACTAAAAAATACAACAAACTAGCCGGGCGAGGTGGTGGGCGCCTGTAGTCCCAGCTACCGGGAAGGCTGAGGCAGGAGAATGGCGTAAACCCGGGAGGCGAAGCTTGCAGTGAGCTGAGATCCGGCCACTGCACTCCAGCCTGGGCGACAGAGCCAGACTCTGTCTCAAAAAAAAAAAAAAAAAAAAAATTCCCTGATGACTTATGGATCAATTAAAATTTTTAAATACTCAACTCCTTTTTAGCTTAAGTTTAGCCGGTTGATCATGATTCACAGATAAGGAAATGTTTTATATTAATGAAAAAGTGACTGCATCTTGTTATCGCCACACTGTGTTATGAATACACTAGTGTGATTAATGAAGCAAGTGATGTTTATAACGTTGAGGTACATGGGCAAATGGTATTATCTTTGGTCCTGATAAGTACTTACTCCACAAATCATCATCAAGGCCTCTTATGTGCAAGGCACTGTAGAAGCTGCTAAATGCTTCTTTGCTACTCTACTAATAGTCTTTTTATAGCATATGCTTTCTATTATTGACTAAAACTAACTTCAGATGAATTAAAGGGTAAAATTTTTTAAAGTTAATGAAGAAAATATTGCTGGAAATACCTCCAAATAGGAAGCACATTCAGTCATGAAAATGAATACTCGATAGTTGACCAAACTAAATTACTATACTTGAAAATAATTACCTTGAGCCAAAGTAAAAGACAACGAACAAAAGAGGGGAAAAAGTAAAAACAAATGACTAGAAAAGACTTCATCAGAAGCTTATATTTAATAACAATTCTACTGCTATTATCCAGAATGCTATAATAGATGCCATTTCTAAATCCAGAGTAGTAAAAATGACCATTTTTAATAGTGATTACACTTGTAGAATCTATGCAAGAAAAATAATCAGAGTAATTATTTGAAAATAAAACTATTTTTATGCAGTCCTCTACATGAAACTCTTAAATGGATTCAGGATAAAGACCAAACTCCTTATTTTGCTTTATGAGACCCTAAATATTACCTCTGTTAAAAAAATAAAAAATCCTATTAAATCTAATTTTTAGTGACTGTTTCCTAGCACCTTTCCTCCTACAGCATGTAGAAAGCCAAGCGTCTGTGTTCTCTCTTGCCTCTGCCTTTGTTTCTGTGTCCAGAAAACGCCAATCCTTCTTGCCCTGTCCAGTCCAGGGCTAGGAAGAGTATCCTGTTGTTGCAAGTACCCCAATGCCTGAAAACACTGTTGGTTTTCTTAATTCTGTCCATACCTCTTCAATAGTTTCTTCACTAGTTTTTTCAAGTTCCAGGTGAGGTTTCTACACATTTCTTGCTAGGATTCTAAATGATACAAGACTCAAAATTCAAAATTAAGAAGTGTTAATATTTTGTGTAATGTTCTTATTCAAAAATTTTTTAAATCAGCTTTATTAGATATGATTTATATACAATCAGATGCACCCATTTTGATCATATAATTTGATGAATTTTGGCAAATGTGTATGCCTGTCTAACCACCACTACAATTAAGAAAAAAACACACATCCATTAACCCTCAAAAAGTTTCCTGTGTCCTTTCTCTGTCAAGTTCCCATCCCTATCGCCAGGTAAAATCTAATCTGCTTTCTGTAACTACAGGTTAGATTTGTGTTCTAGAGTTTTATCTCAATGGAATCATAATAGGTACTCAAGTTTGTGTTTACTTCTTTTGCTCAGCATAATATTTTAGAGTTTTATCCATATTGTAGCATTAATCAGTAAATCATTTTTATTGCCAAGTAGTGTTCAGTTTTACAGATAAATTACAATTTGTTGACTCATTTTCCTGCTGATGTGCATTTTGGTTGTTTTAAGGCTTGGGCTATTATAAATAAGCTACCATAAACCTTCATAACAAGTCTTTGTGTGGATATATATTTTTATTTGGTGGGACAAACACCTAGGAGAAAAATTAATGTGTTGTATGTCGTCTTGACAAGAGAATGTCATATTTCTCTTCAAAGGAAAGTACCATTTTATATTCACACCAGCAGTATATCAGATTTCTAGCTCCTTCATGTTCTCACCTAGCATTTATTTTCATTTTTAAAAATTTAGCAATTTTAATTGGTTGGTGGTATTTCGTTGTGGTTTAATATGCACTTCCCTGATTACTAATAATGTTGAGCATTTTGTCATGTGTTTGGTTGTCCTTTTGCCCATTTTTTAAAATTGGCTTTTTTTTATTATTCAAGGCATATATTCTGTATTCAGGTTCTCTGTCAGATGTAAGCATTGCAAATATTTTCTCTCTGTCCCTGCTTTTTTATTTTCTTAGCAATGTTTACAAAGAGCAGATATTTTAAATTTCAGTGACATCCAACTCAATAATATTTTTTCTCTTATGGTTTGTGATTTTTGTGTCCTAAGAAATTTTTGCTTACCTGTATTTTCTTCTGGAAAGTGATTTTACCTTTGAAGAAACAAACCCGGTGTTGAATGCTCCCAACACAAAGAGATAGTGAATGTTTGAAGTGATGGATATGCTAACACCCTGATTTAATCATTACAAATTGTATGTATGTATCAAAATATCCTGCTGAATCACACTATGCCACGTAAATATGTACAATTATTATGTGTCAATCAAGAATGACAGTAAAAGCAAAAAACTTATTCCATTTAATAGAAGACGATGGCAGTAGAGTCCAGGAACAAAGATGATAAAGACACAGAAGTGCTCTAAAGAGGGAAAATAAGGAAGGAGGAAGGGCTGCCTGAGACCAGCTTTTCTATATAAGCTTTGTCTACATAGAGAAATCATATGAAATCAACTGACTATTGCCGGTATGTTTGATATTCAACTGTTTCTCATCCCTATGAAACTTGATTGTGATGAGATGTTTTGTATTACTTCCCAGTAGCAGCACATCAGAGACTGTAAAAATGACCAACTATAGATGGACTTGGAATTACGGATGATTTATTTTGAGTTAGAAATAAATGAGAAGTACCAGTACCGTGTGTCAAGAAAGGAGGGGGAAATCATAAATCAAAAGTTACACACCATTAAATTAACTTTTGGACTTGAACCATTTGTTAACCATGAGTTTCAGGAGAGAAGGAAGTGGAGAAGCACGGATGAAGCACAAGTGCACAGAAATTAATTTACTGGGGAATGTGAGACTAAAATCTGTCTTTGTATTTCAGTGTGACACCAACATGAGAAGTTTAGGAAAGTTTTTGAGACTTTCTTTTGGAGCAGGAACACCTTGTTCTAAACAGTCTTTGCAGTTCTGACTCTGATAGTTTATGTTGAATTTTCATAGCTTATGTCTCCTGATTTTATTTCCCGTTGTGTCTACTTCCTTCCGCAGGGCTCCCTAACAGGTGTCTAGCTTGTTTACCGAAGACTCTCACTGCCTTTTGACAACGTTCTTAGAGTTGAGTTATTTTGCCATTTTACTCTTTAAACATAGAATGGATGGTGTTCACATGCCAGTAATCCTCTAAAATCTTGCATTCCCCTAATATTCCCCCCAATAAAACTTATTTTAGGTAAAGAAATATAGCTTTTCTGTTATTAAAAACTTAATAATAATTCTATTTTCTGCATGATGCCCTTATGTTATGGGATATTTATTAGCCAGGCTTTCTGTACAGGATATTTTTATATTCCAAAGTAGAATAAATCATCTTCTATTCAGTATTTTTAAAATTAAGAATTTGTGATTATTTGGAAGGGGCTAACATTTGTTTTGAAGGCAGGGATTTGTCTGTTTTATTCATTGCAAAATGAATATCTGAATATAAACATATGATATTTTGGAGGCTTAGCATTCATTAAATACAACAAAATTCTTCAGTCTGCATGGCATCAAAAAGTCAAATATGAAGTATTTATGTTGGCTTTCACCCCATGAATTAAGTAGGTAATATATCTTTCTGAAAATAATACATCCCTCAAAACAGTACAATTTAAAAGAAACAAAAAAAAAGTTTATATTAGTTTGCTTTTCTTCTTTGTATTTTTTCATGTTCTAAATTTTCTGCAATGAAAATGTGTTATTTTATCTTTTTTTAGTATACTTTAAGTTCTAGGGCACATGTGTACAACGTGCAGGTTTCTTACCTATGTATACCTGTGCCATGTTGGTGTGCTGCACCCATTAACTTGTCATTAACAAGAACTATTTCTCCTAATGCTATCCCTCCCCATTTCCCCCATCCTTCACCAGGCCCTGGTGTGCGATGTTCCCCACCCTGTGTCCAAATGTTCTCATTGTTCAATTCCCATCTACAAGTGAGAACATCTGGTGTTTGGTTTTCTGTCCTTGGAATGATGGTTTCTAGCTTCATCCATGTCCCTACAAAGGACACAAACTCCTCCTTTTTCATGGCTGCATAGTATTCCATGATGTATATGTGCCACATTTTCTTAATCCAGTATATCATTGATGGATATTTGGGTTGCTTCCAAGTCTTTGCTATTGTGAATAGTGCTGCAGTAAACATACGTGTGCATGTGTCTTTATAGCAGCATGATTTATAATCCTTTGGGTATATACCCAGTAATGGGATGACTGGGTCAAATGGTATTTCTAGTTCTAGATCCTCGAAGAATCACCACACTGTCTTCCACAATGATTGAACAAGTTTACAGACCCACCAACAGTGTAAAAGTGTTTCTATTTCTCCACATCCTCTCCAGCACCTGTTGTTTCCTGATTTTTTAATGATTGCCATTCTAACTGGTGTGAGATAGTACCTGGTTGTGATTTTGATTTACATTTCTCTGATGGCCAGTGCTGATAAGCATTTTTTCATGTGTCTGTTGGCTGCATAAATGTCTTCTTTTGAGAAGTGTCTGTTCATATGCTTCGCCCACTTTTTGATGGGGTTGTTTGATTTCTTCTTGTAAATTTGTTTAAGTTTTTTGTAGATTCTGGATATTAGCCATTTGTTAGATGAGTAAATTGCAAAAATTTTCTCCCATTCTATAGGTTGCCTATTCACTCTAATGGTAGTTTCTTTTGCTGTGCAGAAGCTCTTTAGTTTAATTAGATCCAATTTGTCTATTTTGGCCTTTGTTGCCATTGCTTTTGGTGTTTTAGTCATTAAGTCCTTGCCCATGCCTATGTCCTGAATGATATTGCCTAGGTTTCCTTCTAGGGTTTTTATGATTTTAGGTCCAACATTTAAGTCTTTAATCCACCTTGAATTAACTTTTGTATAAGGTATAAGGAAGGGATCCAGTTTCAGCTTTCTGCATATGGCTAGCCAGTTTTCCCAGCACCATTTATTAAATAGGGAATCCTTTCCCCATTTCTTGTTTTTGTCAGGTTTGTCAAAGATCAGATGGTGGTAGATGTGTGCTATTATTTCTGAGGGCTCTGTTCTGTTCCATTGGTCTATATCTCTGTTTTGGTACCAGTACCATGCTGTTTTGGTTACTGTAGCCTTGTAGTATAGTTTGAAGTCAGGTTGCGTGATGCCTCCAGCTTTGTTCTTTTGGCTTAGGATTATCTTGGCAATGAGTGCTCTCTTTTGGTTCCATATGAACTTTAAAGTAGTTTTTTCCAATTCTATGAAGGAAGTCTTGGTAGCTTGATAGGGATGGCGTTGAATCTATAAATTATCTTGGGCAGTATGGCCATTTTCATGATATTGATTCTTCCTATCCATGAGCATGGAATGTTCTTCCATTTGTTTGTGTCATCTTTTATTTCATTGAGCAGTGGTTTGGAGTTCTCTTTGAAGAAGTCCTTCACATCCCTTGTAAGTTGGATTCCTAGGTACTTTATGCTCTTTGAAGCAATTATGAATGGGAGTTCACTCATGATTTGGCTCTCTGTTTGTCTACTATTGGTGTATAGGAATGCTTGTGATTTTTGCACATTGATTTTGTATCCTGAGACTTTGCTGAAGTTGCGTATCAGCTTAAGGAGATTTTGGGCTTAGACAATAGGGTTTTCTAAATATACAATCACGTCATCTGCAAACAGGGACAATTTTACTTCTTTTCCTAATTGAATATCCTTTATTTCTTTCTCCTGCCTGATTGCCCTGGCCAGAACTTCCAACACTGTGTTGAATAGGAGTGGTGAGAGAGCACATCCCTGTCTTGTGTCAGTTTTCAAAGGAAATGCTTCTAGTTTTTGCCCATTCAGTATGATATTGGCTGTGGGTTTGTCATAAATAGCTCTTATTATTTTGAGATACATCCCAACAATACCTAGTTTACTGAGAGTTTTTAGCATGAAGGGCTGTTGAATTTTGTCAAAGGCTTTTTCTGCATCTATTGAGATAATCATGTCGTTTTTCTCTTTGTTTCTGTTTATATAATGGATTACATTTATTGATTTGCATATGTTGAACCAGCCTTGCATCTCAGGGATAAAGCCAACTTGATTATGGTGAATAAGCTTTTTGATGTGCTGCTGGATTTGGTTTGCCAGTATTTTATTGAGGATTTTTGCATCGATGTTCATCAGGGATATCAGTCTGAAATTCTCTTTTTCTGTTGTGTCTCTCCCAGGCTTTGGTATTGGGATGATGCTGACCTCATAAAAATGAGTTAGGGAGAATTTCCTCGTTTTCTATTGATTGGAATAGTTTCAGAAGGGATGGTACCAGTTCCTCTTTGTACCTCTGGTAGAATTCGGCTGTGAATCCGTCTGGTCCTGGACATTTTTGATTAGTGGGCTATTAATTATTGCCTCAATTTCAGAGCCTGTTATTGGTCTATTCAGAGATTCAACTTCTTCCTGGTTTAGTCTTAGGAGGGTGTATGTGTCCAGGAATTTATCCATTTCTTCTAGATTTTCTAGTTTATTTGCATAGAGATGTTTATAGAATTCTCTGATGGTAGTTTGTATTTCTGTGGGATTGGTGGTGATATCCCCTTTATCCTTTTTTTGTTGCGTCTATTTGATTCTTCTCTCTTTTCTTCTTTATTAGCCGTGCTGGCAGTCTATCAATTTTGATGATCTTTTCAAAAACCCAGCTTCTGGATTCATTGATTTTTTGGAGGGTTTTTGTGTCTCTATCTCCTTCAGTTCTGCTCTGATCTTAGTTATTTCTTGCCTTCTGCTAGCTTCTGAATGCGTTTGCTCTTGCTTTTCTAGTTATTTGAATTGTAATGTTAGGATGTCGATTTTAGATCTTTCCTGCTTTCTCTTGTGGGCATTTAGTGCTATAAATTTCCCTCTACACACTGCTTTAAATGTGTCCCAGAGATTCTGGTATGTTGTATCTTCATTCTTATTGGTTTCAAAGAACATCTTTATTTCTACCTTCATTTCATTATTTACCCAATAGTCATTCAGGAGCAGGTTGCTCAGTTTCCATGTAGTTGTGTGGTTTTGAGTGAGTTTCTTAGTCCTGAGTTCTAATTTGATTGCACTGTGGTTTGAGAGACAGTTTGTTATAATTTCTGTTATTTTACATTTGCTGAGAAGTGCTTTACTTCCAATTATGTGGTCATTTTTGGAGTAAGTGCAATGTGGTGATGAGAAGAATGTATATTCTGTGGATTTGGGGTGGAGAGTTCTGTAGAAGTCTATTATGTCTGCTTGGTGCAGAGCTGAGTTCAATTCCTGGATGTCCTTTTTAACTTTCTGTCTCATGAATCTGTCTAATGTTGACAGTGGGGTGTTAAAGTCTCCAGTTATTATGGTGTGGGAGTCTAAGTCTCTTTGTAAGTCTCTAAGGACTTGCTTTATGAATCTGGGTGCTCCTGTATTGGGTGCATATATATTTAGGATAGTCAGCTCTTCCTGTTGAATTGATCCATTTACCATTATGTAATGGCCTTCTTAGTCTCTTGTGATCTTTGATGGTTTAAAGTCTGTTTTATCAGAGACTAGGATTGCAACCCCTGCTTTTTGTTTGTTTGTTTGTTTTCCGTTTGTTTGGTAGATCTTCCTCCATCCCTTTATTTTGAGCCTATGTGTGTCTCTGCATGTGAGATGGGTTTCCTGAATACAGCACATTGATGGGTCTTGGCTCTTTATCCAATTTGCCAGTCTGTGTTTTTTAATTGGGGCATTTATCTTATGTACATTTAAGTTTAATATTGTTATGTGTGAATTTGATCCTGTCATTATGATGTTAGATGGTTATTTTGCATGCTGGTTGATGCAGTTTCTTCCTAGCATCGATGGTCTTTACAATTTGGCATGTTTTTGCGTGGCTGGTACCGGTTGTTCCTTTTCATGTTTAGTGCTTCCTTCAGGAGCTCTTGTAAGGCAGGCCTAATGGTGACAAAATCCCTCAGCATTTGCTTGTCTGTAAAGGATTTTATTTCTCCTTTACTTATGAAGCTTAGCTTGGCTGGATATGAAATTCTGGGTTGAAAATTCTTTTCTTTACGAATGTTGAATATTGGCTCCCACTCTCTTCTGGCTTTTAGAGTTTCTGCTGAGAGATCCGCTGTTAATCTGATGGGCTTCCCTTTGTGGGTAACCCAACCTTTCTCTCTGGCTGCCCTTAACATTTTTTCTTTCATTTCAACCTTGGTGAATCTAACAGTTATGTGTCTTGGGGTTGCTTTTCTCGAGGAGTGTCTTTGTACTGTTCTCCTGAATTTGAATATTGGTCTGCCTTGCTAGGTTAGGGAAGTTCTCCTGGATAATATCCTGAGGAGTGTTTTCCAACTTGGTCCCATTCTCCCTGCCACTTTCAGGTACACCCATGAGATATAGATTTGGTCTTTTCACATAGTCCCATATTTCTTGGAGGCTTTGTTCATTTCTTTTAATTCTTTTTTCCCAAACTTCTCTTCTCACTTCATTTCATTCATTTGATCTTCAGTCACTGATACCCTATCTTCCACTTGATTGAATCGGCTGCTGAAGTTTCTGCATGCGTCACGTAGTTCTTGTGCAATGGTTTTCAGTTCCATCAGGTCAATTAAGGTCTTCTCTATGCTATTTATTCTAGTTAGCCATTCATCTAATCTTTTTTCAAGGATTTTAGCTTCTTTGTGATGGGTTCAAACATCCGCTTTTAGCTCAGAGAAATTTGTTATTACTGATCTTTTGAAGCCTACTTCTGTCAACTCGTCAGAGTCATTCTCCGCCCAGCTTTGTTCTGTGCTGGCGCAGGGCTGTGTTCCTTTGGAGGAGAAGAAGTGCTCTGATTTTTAGAATTCTCAGCTTTTCTGCTCTGGTTTCTCCCCATCTTTGTGGTTTTATCTACATTTTGTCTTTGATGATGGTGACCTATAGCTGGGGTTTTGGTGTGGATGTCCTTTTTGTTGATGTTGATCCTATTCCTTTTGTTTTTTTAGTTTTCCTTCTAACAGTCAGTCAGGACCCTCAGCTGCAGGTCTGTTGGAATTTGCAGGAGGTCCACTCCAGACCCTGTTTGCCTGGGTATCACCAGTGTAGGCTGCAGAACAGCAAATATTGCTGCCTGATCCTTCCTCTGGAAGCTACATCTCAGAGGGGCACCTGGCTGTATGAGGTGTCTGTCAGCCCCTACTGGGAGGTGTCTCCCAGTTAGGCTACTCGGGCGTCAGGGACCCACTGGAGGAGGCAGTCTGTCCGTTCTCAGATCTCAAACCCCATGCTGTGAGAACCACTACTCTCTTCAAAGTTGTCAGATTGGGATGTTTAAGTCTGCAGAAGTTTTTGCTGCCTTTTGTTCAGCTATGCCCTGCCCCCAGAGGTGGAGTCTACAGAAGCAGGCAGGCCTCCTTGAGCTGTGGTGGACTCCACCCAGTTCCAGCTTCCCAGCTGCCTTGTTTACCTAGTCAAGCCTCAGCAATGGCAGACGCCTCTTCCCCAGCTTCACTGCCGCCTTGCAGTTTGATCTCGGACTGCTGTGCTAGCAGTGAGCAAGGCTCCACGGGCATGGGACCCTCCAAGCCAGGCACAGGATATAATCTCCTATTGTGCCATTTGCTAAGACTGTTGGAATAGCGCAGTATTAGGGTGGGAGTGTCCCGATTTTCCCTGTACCAAGTGTCACCGCTTCCCTTGGCTAGGAAAGGGAATTCCCCAACCCCTTGCTTCCCCAGGTGAGGCGATGCCCCGCCCTGCTTTGGCTCACACTCCGTGGGCTGCACCCACTGTCCAACAAGTCCCAGTGAGATGAACCCAGTACCTCAGTTGGGAATGCAGAAATCACCCATCTTCTGCATCGCTCATGCTGGGAGCTATAGACTGGAGCTATTGCTATTCAGCTATTTTCAAAAATGTGTTATTTTATAATCAGAAAAAATAATCAATACTATCTTTAAAGAATGTAGTGGATGAGATCATTTGCAATTATATACCTAAGGAAATTTTGAGGACATCAAGGTCAGTCAAGGTGATTGGGAGTTAATACCAGAGAGAAAAATGCTGTCCTTGGAAATATGACACTGCTGTCAGGGACTGGATTATGTCCTTCCCCTCAAATTCCTATGTTGAAGCCTTAACCTCCAATGTGATATCTTTGGATATGGGGATTTGGCAAGGCAATTAGATTTGGATGAGGTCATGAGGGTAGGGCCCTCATGATGTGATTAGAGTGCCCCTATGAGAAGAGACACCAGAGAGCTTGCTTGCTCTCTCTCGGTGTCACGTGATGACATAGAAGGTGGCCATTGGCAAGCCAGGAAGAGAGACTTCGGCAGAGCCCAACAATGCCGGCATCCTGATCTTGAACTTCCAGCCTTTAATAGAAATAAGTTGCTGTTGTGTAAGCTGCCCAGTGTATGGTATTTTGTTATAGCAGCCCAAGCTGACTGAGATGGACTAAGCGGACTGCAATCTGAACTATTGTGTGGCAAGTAGTTTTCTGAAAAACTTCATATTTTGAAAAAAAGAATATGGAATCAATATTGTTGAGATATGTTTCACCTTGCTAAAGAAAGTAAACCTTTCAGTCATATTCAAAGCACTTAGTGGTTAACAATAAATTAGTACTATCTATTAAGTGTGTCTAGTGGAAATTCAAGCATTTTTCCAATATAGTCAGCCCCAGGATAGTATTGGTGCTTATTGCTGTTGTATCAGAGAGGAAGCTATTTTAGGGAACACTTTTTTTGAGAAGTATGAGTTTTAAGTGCTTCTATATGTTGCAATAAGAATAAAAGGATAACTGGTGATGTTCATCTAGAATATCTCCCAAGCTTTATTGAAGCCATGTGTATGTCTAATGAACACAATATACTAAAATACGTAAGGAAGACTGGTCACCTTTAGAAACAAGTGTAGGATGACATGCTGAGATAACAAAGTAGTAGCTTGCTTTCTTAGGTACCATGGAAGAGTGTTAAGTCACTAACTCATTGCCAAAGTTATAAAGGACCAGTAATTTCCTTACCACTGGATGTTCAATGGGTGAGAAGTAGTTTTCCTTCAAAATGGATAATTTCATAAACCATAGTGAGTAAAATTATATCTGTCAATTGTGTGGCATTTATGTTTAGCTATTGCTCTACATTTCCACAGGTAAATGTGGTATAAGACTCAAAATTAATATTGTGCTGCCTTGACCGCTGATGAAATTGGGAGAGCCTCAGATTGCCTAACCACAAGTTTCCCCCCACCACTGTGATCCTGTGCATAAGGTCTTCTAACCAAACAACTCAACATATCAAAAAGACCAAATGCAGTTCATGCTTATGCTTGAGTAGTGGGCTTCATTTACCTGACAGCCCACAGTATTCAAACAAGCCAATCACATTCTTCTTTGGGAACCAGGGTGCCCTCACCTTCTTGATACTCCGAAACCTGCCTCCCACAGCCCCTGATTGTTCACTCTGTCCCTGAGTGCAACTGGAGATACAGAGATATAGATATATATATATGAATAGTTATAGACTATTCATTCTTAGGAAAGTAATAAGCAACATGTGTTTTAAAGGAACATTTTTGGTGAAACCAATTTCCTTAGACGTATAGCTAATAAATCCAAGGTATTTAGGGAGTAATTACGGATTTAGAGATGGAAAATTTTTCAAAGTAATAATAAGAATCTGGCATCAGAAAGTTCTGCATCCACTTAGAATATGTTGATTGACACGTAGAAAAGGAATAGGAGAAAGTAGACAGTGAACAAAAAGGAAAAATTCAGAGACCTAGTGTGTTAGTCAGGGTTCTTTTAGAGGGACAGAACTAATAGGATAGATGATAGGTAGGTAGGTAGGTAGGTAGATAGATAGATAGATAGATAGATAGATAGATAGATAGATAGATAAATGGGAGTTTATTAAATATTAACTTACATGATTGCAAGGCCCCGTAACAGGCTGTCTGCAAGCTGAGGAGCAAGGAGAGCCAGTCTGAGTCCCAAAACTGAAGAACGTGGAGTCTGATGTTCAAAGGCAGGAAGCATCCAGCACAGAAGAAAGATGGAGGCAGGGAGGCTACAGCCCATGAATCAGTATATAATCGCACATCTGGCCATTTCTCCTTGCATACAAAGTGCACAACCAGGTGCAGTAATGAAAGTTCTGCCCACTGGAAAGATTTTCCATCCCTGCTGTCCTTCAGGGATGTTCTAGAAAGGGGCTGTAGTGCTGCAGCTGTCCACTTTTGGGTCATGCCTGCATATCATGCAGAACCATCTGTGAACCAGGCCCTAGTCTTCTCTTCCTCTGTCACCTGATCATAGGGAACTCCCCATGAGGCCATCAGTGCAGGCTAGGGGAGAGAAGGCAAGAGTGGAGACCATGGGCATTTGAGCCACTTCCTCTTGTAAGTTACTCATGCCTTCAGAACCTGCTTGGGTCTGATCATATTTATACCACTTCCATTTGATGATGGAATGCTGCTGTGCACAACCCACTTTTTGGCTAGATGGGTCAGAAAGCACCCAGTTCAAGTCAGGCAGTTCAGGTTGCATGTGACTTGATGACCCATAGTCAAACATTCATTTTCCACCAAAGCCCGGTAAAAGGCCAAGAGTTGTCTCTCGAAAGGAGAGTAGTTAACTGCAGAAGACGGCAGGGCCTTGCTCCAAAATCCTAGAGACCTCCGTTGAGATTTACCTATAGGAGCCTGCCAAAGGCTCCAGACAGTATCCCTATCTGCCACTGACCTCAAGCACCGTTGGACCTTCTGGGTCATATGGCCCAAGTGGCAGAGCCTTCTTCTGTTCTGGACCCCACTCAAAACGGGCAGCCTTTTACGTCACTTGATAAATAGGCCGGAGTAACACACCCAAACTCCTAGCCTGTCATGAGCGGTAAATCAGGAGTGTCAAATACATTTATTTTGCATAACTCTCTAAACAGTTCACACCAAGGACTATCAGTGTTCTCCATACTGTTAAAAGTAGAGTCCTTAACATTTTGGGGTCTAATCATATTAAGCAGCCAACTCTAGAAACCCCAAAACTAACCAAAGAACTCCATCCTTAATGTTCTGCTCCTCTAGAACAACTCCTGGTACCAATATCTGTGTTCGTCAGGGTTCTTTTAGAGGGACAGAACTAATAGGATACACATATACATATATATAAAGGGGAGCTCCTTAAGTATTAACTTACACGATCAAAGGTCCCACAATAGGCTTTGCAAGCTGAGGAGCAAGGAGAGCCAGTCTGAGTCCCAAAACTGAAGAACGTGGAGTCTGGTGTTCAAGGGCAGGAAGCATCCAGTTTTTTTCTCCCTGCTTTGTATTCATTGGAAGCTGATTAGATTGTGCCCACCAGATTCAGGGTGGATCTGCCTTCCCCAGCCCACTCCCCCAAATGTTAATCTCTTTTGGCAGCACCCACACAGACACACCCAGGGTTAATATTTTGTATCCCTCAATCCAGTCAAGTTGACATTGGATTACCCATCACATCCAGAATAGATTCTGTTTTTCTAGCTTTGATTGATTCATTAAGAAAAAAAATAGTGTTTGAAAAAATAAACATCTCAATTCTATAGTAGCACTCACTATTTTTATACCCATTTGCTTATTTGGTAATTTAGCCTGCATTTTCTTCTTGTTTTTGGAAGTCACAAAATTGTTAACTGCCTCTTTTATTGACTTCATGCAGTGTTGGTGTCATAGTAGGTTTATCCTAACTACCTTTTTTTGTAGTCAAGATTCTTGTGCTCAGAATAGACAAATCAGGGTAATGATTTATCCCTTATACAATGTTGCTTCAGAAAGTTAATTTTTCTCAGTGTGCATCACATTTTTGAGAAAGTAAATATAAGATAATAATATAAAAAATTAGGTCAGAAAGAATGAGAATCAATTGATGAGTGTAGAAAATACATAATATAATCTATTGCTACTCCCTTTTCTTTATTCATTTTTGTGGCAATTTTTTCTGTGAACATTTTCATGAATTCTCCAAAATAACTATTTCATGGAATATTCCTCAATACCATAGCTTCTTTATCAATGCCTTGGGAAAACAGAAAATCCAGATTTATGTTAAGACATTTGGTTGACAAAAAATACTTTAGAACATATATTCAATGTTAAAAAATTATATAGTTGTCAAAAAATTTAGTTGACATTTAGTTGACAAAAAATACCTTAGAACATATATCCAAGGTTAAATTTGGGGACTGTATTTAGAATAAATATTCAGCAGACTTAAAAACTCATTCACTTTACTCGCATGCAAAACCTGGAAGTGAGTGCTGTTTCATGAATTAGGATTACCCAGACCTGTATCCATTGATTGTCAATCTCTTGGCCAGTCTTCTGGGGCTTTATCTATAAATGATTTCTGATGTCTGCTCCTGTGGATTTACAAAGTGTGCTGTCATTGGTCTCTTTACCTATGTTAAAACAAAGCAAAACAGTGTAATTAACTTTCATTGATTTGTTGAAAAGGATGGGTGGGGACTTACACTATCCATTCGTTTTCCTGAAGGTGCCCCTCTTTCCTTTCCCCTTGCTGTTCAGAAGGTAAATTTGAGGTCTATTGGGTGCTAGTTTTTTCCTTGTTAATTATCTAAAGATCTTTCTGGTCTTTTACTCCTTGAAGCTGGCAAATCTTTATGATTGATTTCTTTCTATCACCAGGTTACTTTTTTTTTTTTTTTTAACCTGATAATCTGTATGTGGGGCTGGAGTCAAACACTGAGAACCCTGAATGTGTTTGCTCTAGAAAAAGACTTGTAGTGAAAGTGCATCTTAGAGAATGTGTTGTAGGGGCCAAGTGACTGTCAATTAAAGTTCACTACAGAATTTCTGACTTCAAAAATGATTTTCAAACTTGGAGATATGCTCTTGTATTTCAAAACTTTTTCTTAGTCACTGAACCCTGTTTCTGTTCCTCTGAACGAAGGATCACACAAAGAGTGACATGGCATGTAGATCAGCACACACAGGGCAGGGACTGCGTTTCACTTGTGTGATTACCCAGGTGCCCCAGATGGGCACAGACTTAGTGCTCTTTGAAAAGATGTGAGGACAACAAAACCTGCTTATCACCTACACAGCCTCTGGGACTTTGACAAGTGATAGTAATAAATAACAATACAAGGGGAAATAAAGTTTTGATGATTAAAGCTCTCAGCTAGTAAATTTTTTCCCTTTTGTGTCTTTTTTTTAAAAAATTCACATTTCTTTTTGGTAAAGAAATTTACTTCAAAGAACACTGCTATGTAAAACTTTCCTTGGTTCTTGATATGCTGTCTCTCATCTACAGGGGGAAATTGCAGGCTCACATTCTGTTTTCCTTCAATTACATCTTTTTGCACGTTGCCTGTGAATATCCTAGAAAGTGTATGTCTCATTTGCTGTATGTGGTTCCTCTAGACTGTTCAGTCACAGAGAAACTGATCGGAGCTTCAGTAATGCTATGGCATCCTTCCTTTTCTCTTTGCCTATCTGACATCAACCTAACCTTCGAGGTCAAGTTCAAATCTCATTGTCTTCATCCACAAAACCTACAATGGTTTCCTTTATTCTCTGCACTGGTAACATCTGTGCCTATGCTTTTCTTCCACTGTTCATTTCTTATCCCACTATGACCCTATTGTGTTGTTCAATTTTGATATCTTCTTGATTAATAAAGTATAGTATGTAATAGTTCCCAACTGTGTTACAAATCCTTTAAAAGGATAGATAATGATTTACATGATTTCATGTCTATTATAATTTTTTTAATTTTTAATTTTTGTAGGTATATAGTAGGTGTATATATTTATGGGGCAAATGAGATGTTTTGATACAGGCATGCAATGCATAATAATCACACCATGTAAAATGCGGTATCCACTCCCTCAAGAATGTATCCTTTGTGTTACAAACAATCCAATCATAGTCTTTTAGTTATTTTAAAGTGCACAATTAAATTATTTTTTACCACAGTTACCTCGTTGTGCTGGCAAATACTAGGCCTTGTTTATTCTTTCTATTTTTTGTACCTGTCAGCCATCCCTACCCCTCCCACCACCCCCTGCCCAGTGCCCTTTCTAGCCCCCAAAAGCCATCTTTCCAATCTCTATCTCCTTGGGTTCAGTTTTTTCAGTGTTTGGCTCCCACAAATAAGTGAGAACATGTGAAGTTTGTCTTTTTATCCCTGCCTTATTTCACTTAACATAATGACCTTCAGCTCCATCCATGTTGTTGCAAATGACAGGATTCCTTTTTTTTCTTTTTTTATGGCTGAGAAATACTCCATTGTATATATGTACTACATTTTCTTTATCCATTCTTCTGTTGATGGATATTTAGGTTGTCTCCAAATCTTGTCTATTGTGGATAGTGCTGCAATAAACATGTGAGTGCAGAAATATCTTTGATACAGTGATTTCCTTTCTTTTGGGAGTGGAATTGCTGGATTATATGTTAGTTGTGTTTTTAGTTTTTTGAGGAACCTCTAAACTGTTCTCCATAGTAGTTGTACCAATTTACATTCCTACCAATTGTGTAAAAGGGTTCCCTTTTCTCCGTTTGGATGTCTTCTTTTGAGAAAAATGCATTCAGGTCTTTTGCTCATTTTTTAATTCGATTATCAGATGTTTTTCTATAGAGTTTTTTTGAACTCCTTATATACTCTGGTTATTAATCCCTTGTCAAATGGGTAGTTTGCAAATATTTTTTTCCATTCTGTGGGTTGTCTCTTCACTTTGTTGATTGTTTCATTTGCTGTGCAGAAGATTTTTAGCTTTATATAATCCCATCGGTCCATTTTTTGCTTTGGTTGCCTGCACTTGTGGAGTATTAATCAAAAACTCTTTGCCCAGACCAATGTCCTGTAGAGTTTCTCTAATGTGCTATTTTAGTAGTTTGATAGTTTGAGGGCTTAGATTTAAGACTTCAAGCCATTTTTATTTAATTTTTGTATATGGTGAGGGATAGAGGTCTAGTTTCATTCTTCTACCTATCGATACCCAATTTTCCCAGCACTGTTTATTGAAGAGGCTGTTCTCTCCCTGGAAGTCCTAATGTTTCCAGTCTCTGGCTGTTCCTCTCCATTTGCCACTGCTACAGCCCTAGATAAGCCCATTGACATTCTCTCAGAGGAAGAGAAATTTGAAACATTAATATTTTTAAAATCTTCAGACTTGTCTTCCTGTTGTCATTCTATTACACCGTCAATACACATTCTACTCTGTTGATGGACAATATTGCTAAAGTGTAAATTTGATCACCTAACCCTCTTGATTAAATTCCTTTACTTGCTTCTAAATGTCTACTGAATAAAATCTAAAATATTTAGTATGGCATACAGGGCTCTCAAAACAAGGCTCGAACATACTTGGTCTCTCACTGTGTATAGCCTCCTCCCTTCCCTGTGTTAACCAAGTCCAAAGCCATAACAAAATTTAACCAGTTTTCTGAACATGGCAAAATTGTTAGGTCGATTTTTACGTTTTCCTGGAGTGTTACGCCTTCCTCTGTTCTGACTCTTTCTTGATAACTGAGTTCTTGCCTCTGATAGAATGAACCAACTTCTTTGTGTACCACCATATTTAGTGTCCGTTGTACCTACCACACAATTGTTAATGCAGATAAGGGATCAAGATTTCTAGCTAAGCAAAATATGAACCTAGAACCACCCTACAGATGATTTCTTAAAGAGTTTATCCAAAAAAAAAAAGGAAAAAAGAAAAAATTCTGGTTTTGTAGTCCTACAAAACAGAGCCTTTATTTACTTGTGTGGGGAGCTTTTATTCATGGAGTATTCTGAAAGTGTGTAAGGAGTTCTTCTAGTCACTAAGAACCAGAAAGGAGAGTGAAGGCAACTATCGACTGGACTTCAGAGAGATTTAGACAAAAGAAACAATTACAACCAAAAGGTCAACCCAGCCGCCCATATCAGAGTCCATTGATTGGACCACATGTCAGGTGGCATGAAATCATCAGCATTTGGGAAAATGCTTAGATATAAGATTATGCTATCCCCATGCCATTTTCTTAGATTACTGTGTTTCTCCCTGTCTCTGCATGTAGGAAGTAGATAGTGCATTTGGTTAAGTGGCACATATGAGGGCAAATTTTAGGGTTCAGGGTACAGTGGATCTTTTGGAGAGAAAAGGCCAAGGTGTATGTGTACATATGTATGTGTGTGTGTATGCATGTATAAAGTACAGGTGTATGTGTTTAAAAAAAAAGGACATCTTGGATGTGAGGGTGATCTGCCTGTGACATCTGTCACCCCATTGATTGCCAGGGTTGATTCGGTGGATCTGGTTGAGTAGGCGGGTGTCCCCTTCCTCCCTCACCTCTTCCTGTGTGTTCCTCTTGAAGCTGCATGCTCAGTCGAAGAGGATGACCATCCCTGATAGAGGAGGACCAGTCTTTGGTCAAGGGTATAGGAGTAGCTGCACTCCCCTGCTGGAATCTCTAAACAAGCTCTCAAGAAGAGGGCCTGTTTGCATATCCATCCATCATGATCCTGGTCCTCAAGTTTCAGCAGCAGATTTCTTGAAGCCTTCTTGGATTTCTGCAATCCCACCCCCACCCCACCACTCCTCTTGGAAGTTATATCATCTACCTCATGACCAGTCTTCTGTACCAGTCACTTTTGGTGTATCATCATGACTTCTGAACAGTTCTCATCTTCTATACAAGAGTAGGAGATCTGAGGACAGAGAGTATATTTTATGTATCTTTCTATTCCCCTGCCCACAGCACCAAACATAACACCATAATAAAACCAGGTTCGGGGGGCGGAGCAAGATGGCCGAATAGGAACAGCTTCAGTCTCCATCTCCCAGCGCGAGCGACACAGAAGACCGGTGATTTCTGCATTTTCAACTGAGGTACTGGGGTCATCTCACTCGGGAGTGCCGGACAATCGGTGCTGGTCAGCTGCTGCAGCCTGACCAGCAAGAGCTGAAGCAGGGCGAGGCATCGCCTCACCTGGGAAGCGCGAGGGGGAAGGGAGTCCCTTTTCCTAACCAGGGGAACTGAGACACACAACACCTGGAAAATCGGGTAACTCCCACCCCAATACTGCGCTGCATACCGGAGATTATATCCCACACCTGGCCGGGAGGGTCACACGCCCACGGAGCCTCCCTCCTTGCTAACACAGCAGTCTGCCGCAATCTAACCGCAAGGCAGCAGCGAGGCTGGGGGAGGGGCGCCCGCCAT
>NC_045451.1:62212630-62268251 GCF_002776525.5 Piliocolobus tephrosceles | reverse complement strand
GAAGCTTGATTTGGACATCTTGCTCCACCTCTGAGGCACACAAAAGAAATATAATAAAATTTCTTAATAATAAACTAGAGCACAAAGTAGCGAGAACAAGAGGAAACGAAATGTGAGTGGACAGATCTTAGTAAAAAAGTAAAAAAAAAAAATACCAAAACTCCATTAGACAAATAAATTAGAAAACTGCAATAAGGAACATAGAGGATATTGATGCAAAAATAGGGTTGAATGTTATTGTAGATATGGAACATACTCAAAGTAAATGAAATATAAGTGTAAATGGAGTTCCTAAAGAAGGAAGCTGAAGTGTTGAAACACAACACACATTAAGAATTTCCGGCCAGGTGCGGTGACTCAAGCCTGTAATCCCAGCACTTTGGGAGGCCGAGACGGGCGGATCACGAGGTCAGGAGATCAAGACCATCCTGGCTAACACGGTGAAGCCCCGTCTCTACTAAAAAATACAAAAAACTAGCCAGGCGAGGTGGCGGGCACCTGTGGTCCCAGCTACTTGGGAGGCTGAGGCAGGAGAATGGCATAAACCCAGGAGGCGGAGCTTGCAGTGAGCTGAGATCTGGCCACTGCACTCCAGCCTGGGCGACAGAGTGAGACTCTATCTCAAAAAAAAAAAAAAAAAGAATTTCTGAAAACACTTTATAAACAAAAACATTCAATCTACAGACTAAAAGGGCACACCAAATTTCAAAGAAAGTTGATACAGGATGACCATGGCAGGGACTGCTGGCTGTATTCCAAAATCTATTCTACCTACTCCTGAGCATGGAACCAGGTGACATTTCCCTGCTTACTTAGAGAGTGGCTATGTGATGGTTCTCTGCAATGGAATTAAGCATACTTAATGATTTGCCATAGCATGATTTAAGTCTCCAGATTCCTCCCTAGTAATGTCTATTTCCTTATCATCCAATATCAAATCATGAAAACAATACTACATATTTTAAGTCAGAGTTATAGCATCATTCCATTTTTGTTGCTTATTTCTATAATAATTAGTGAAGGCTAGATTACTATAATAAATACACTCAAATGAAATAGTGCAAAACACAAAAGAGTTTATTTATGGCTACATAATAATCAAGATTGAATTCCAGGTTGGTGAAGGAGGACCTCTCTTCCCCACAGCCATTCAGGAACCCAGGCTTGTTGCTCCTTCAAAGCCTACTGACCTAAATGCTCAACAAATGCTATCATTAACCGTTTCCTCTGGTCCTAGCTTGTGGAAAGGGGATGAGGAACATGGAGGAGTATATCAAGAAGGCATTATTGCCGGGTCTGGAAGTAACACAAAGGTGTTCACTACTGTACAGCTTCCAAGGAGCTCGTATTTCCCAATGCTCCCTTCAGATATGGCCATGGAAATTGAGCAAGCAAGAATTTTCCGAGGGTGAAATGAGAGTACAGAAAACAGTAAATTCCTCATAGAGAGCAGTTCTGAGGTATAATTGAGAAATTGTCACCTTTGTTAAGACTTCACACTGCTTGTCCCACTGGGTAAGCTGTGACTTCTGTGTATTTCTCATTCTTTCCTTTTCTGAATGGGGATTTTCGCCATGGCTAGCTTTTCTACACTCCACTGACGTTATTGGATATTTGTGTATATGTGTGTTTGGGGAGGGCAGATGTTGGATTGTATTTTTAATCTATAGATTGTCAATCCTCCAGGAACCAGAACTGGGCCTGATAGCAAGGATAGAAATCACATGGAAATCCTGAACTTTGAGTTGGTTGTAGTAACACAATATTGGGTTTTCTGCCTTGAGGAGAGGTGACTGTTTTTCACATGTGGTCAGTGGAATCCGCATGACTATATTGTTGCCAGAGGAGCAGATTGTGGCAGAAATGTCTCATGTTCATGAAAAGATTTTCTTCTTCAACCCTTAGGCACATTTTCCAGCCTCCTTTGTGTCATGTGACAGGATTCTAGTCAATATTATGTGAGCAGAAGTGAAGTGTCCCAGTTTTAGACATGGCCCATTAAAATATCCATGGGAACTCCTCCATGCTCATTCCCTCTTATTATGACCACAATGATCGAAGAAGGCAGAGCTGAATGACTATGTGGGTTAGAAGTCCCCCAGTGCCTAACCTGGAATATATATCCTATGAGAAATAAATCAATTTCTATTATTATTGAGCCATTACATATTGAGTCTACCCTGTAGTAGTTGAGCCCATGCCAACTAATAACACAGGCCATGCTGAGACGTCTTACTAATGCTGTAAGACATCAAAGACAAAGAAAAAAAGTATTTGAAAAGTCAGACAATAAAATCAAGTAACTTAAAGACAGAAAAAATGAGGCTATCCTCAGATTGATGAATAGCAACATGTGACATAATGGAACAATTCTTACTAATCCTCAGGGAATGAACTGTGACCAAAGAATTTTAAATTTGGACAAACTATCGTTCAAATATAAAGACAACAGATAAATATATTTTAGGGAATATATTGTATATCTTAAAGTATGTTGTTTTTATGAATCTTTCTGGAAGACATTATGAGGAGATGAACTTTAGTTTTCCAAATAATGACTGGAAAATTATGGCAAAAGACTGACAATGAGAATTGGGTTTATTTAAATATAAATTATGGCAAAAGATAAACCCACCTAAAGAAAGATACCAATAATACTAATATGTACAACTTCCAATAAATATACAATAGTTATAAATAATAGGCACTAAATGATATAGAATCAACATTTATACAGAAAATGCTAGAGATATATGATGCCAGAGAAATAGATATATTATGCTATATAATGCTAGAGAAATAGAAAAATGTTGGTTATAACAGATGAATACCTTTTTTGGTTTGTAACAAATCAAGGGGACAAAAAAAAAGAGCAGACAATAAGACAATAATAACTAAGCATTGAAAAATATAAGTACAAGAACAAGGTAGATTTATAAGGTAGATTTAATTGATACCTACTGAACTTTGTATCTTAAGAATAAAGAATATGCTTACTTTTTAACTATCAGTAGGACAGTAAAAGGAATGACTATATCATGCTACAAAGAAAACACAAATAACTATCATAAAATAATATAGACAAAATCATGTGATATAAATGCAATAAACTCAAATTTAATAAAAATCGGATAGTCAAAAAGCCCCACTACTTGATATTTAGGAACTTTTTCTTAACTTATAAACATGAAATAACAGAACATATAAATAAGGAAAATACTACATAGCAGCACATGAGATTTATAGAGATAAATCATAGTCTATAAACTTATATTAATGAATAAGAAAGCATGACTGTAAGTGAATTAAACATATAACTAAAGGAGATAGAAAAAGACCAAAAGGAAAACAGAAATAAGGAATTAGTAAAGGTAAAAGTAGAAGTCAATGAATTAGAAAACTGAAAAATGGTAACACTATATGTTTATCCAAGACGGGTCTTACAAAATAAATATTACAGGAGATAATTGCCAGCTGACTATGCAAGAAAAGGGGAGAAGACACAAATATATAAATTTAAAAACAAGAAAGAAAATAACCATAGTGGCAGATGAAATTAAAGGAATCATAGGAGCCTGTTTTCCAAAACCCTATGCAAATATATCCGAAATATTTAAAAGCGGATTGTTTTCTAGGAGAATAAAATGTATTAAAACAGATTCCAGAAAGGGAAGAAAAATATGAAAGGCTAATGAATATAGAAGAAATAAAGTTGTCAAAGATCCAGTTTTCTAAAAAGGACTCTGTCCAGGCAATTTCAAAGGGGTAAATTCAGTGCCATTTAAATTGCTCCAGAGGCTACGTGAAGAAAGACAGCTTGTAAATTTATTCTATGCAGTAGTACACAAAAAGCACAGAAGACAATCTGCAGCACAATATTGGTGTAAAAATCTGAAATAAATTATTAGCAAAGACAACTTAGTAGTCAATTAAAAGAAGTCATTTCAAGAACGTGAGGGTGGTTCTATATTAGAAAATATATTGACATACTTCGTCTTTGTTACAGATCTAAGGTGAATTGCATAAGCATCTCCAAAAGTTCTGGAAAAGCATGAAGAAGTTAAAGGTAAGGCAGTTGCCATAGACCACATATTGTCTGATTCTATCCATATGAAATATCCAGAACAGGTAGCTCTAGTGAAACAAAAGCAGATTAATAGTTGGCTAGGGTACCAGGGTAGGATGAGGAGTGAGGAAAGTAATGGAAATAAGAGTTTCTTTTTGGGGTGATAAAAACATTCTGAATTTAGATTGTGGTGATGGTTGCATGACTCTGGATATTCTAAAATTGTATACTTTAAATGGGTTGATTGCATGGTACATGAATTATATCTCAATAAAGCTGTTAAAAAAAGTCAGTGTACATTCTGGATTAAAATATTATTTACGCCGGGCGCAGTGGCTCACGCCTGTAATCCCAGCACTTTGGGAGGCCAAGGCGGGCGGATCACGAGGTCAGGAGACCGAGACCATCCTGGCTAACACGGTGAAACCCCGCCTCTACTAAAAATACAAAAAACTAGCCGGGCGTGGTGGCGGGTGCCTGTAGTCCCAGCTACTCAGGAGGCTGAGGCAGGAGAATGGTGTAAACCCGGGAGGCGGAGCTTGCAGTGAGCCGAGATCCGGCCACTGTACTCCAGCCTGGGCAACAAAGCGAGACTCTGTCTCTCTCTCTCTATATATATATATGTGTGTGTGTGTGTGTGTGTGTGTATATATATGTGTGTGTATATATATGTGTGTGTGTGTATATGTGTATATATATATATATTATTTACTTTAAATAAATATTCTTAAATTGATTTTTAAAATCTGTCTCAACCTCCAAGCCAACATCAACTTTGATGAGGGAAGCAATAATGTTTCTTCATAACCACTTGGGGCAAAGCAAGGATATGTACTCTCAGTGCTGTTATTTAACGCTGTTCAGAGAAACAAGCCAATGCAATTAGACAGAAGACAGAAATTAGAGACATAAAATTTGGAAATAGTAAGACAAAATTATTATGTGAACTGCTATTATTGTAGACATAGAAAACATAAAACTAATCAAGAAAAAATATAAAATTGTAATAAAATCCAGTAAGATGGATGAGTATAAAATTAATATACATACATTAATAGCTTTTATATTTGCAGATTACAATAACATACCGTTTAGTTGAGGAAAAAATCACTATATATATTCATACTAGTCACCAACTCTGTGACCTAAGAGAAGCTACTTAAAATCTTAGCACCTCATTTTCCTCACATCTGAAATACAGAAAAGAAATCTCTGGCTCCAAGAGTTTCTCTAATGACTAAAGGTAATAATTAGTCAGTAAATGCTGGTGCTCTTCTCTAGCCCTGCCTCTAAGAATAGGATACAATGTCTCTCTGAATTGGTTCCCATTAGTTTGGTGGAGGCAGTGCAGACTGATAACCTGAATTACCTCAGGATGTCCATTTCTTCCCTATGGCAAGTGGCAACCTTGTGCCATTTCTTGGGATAGAAAGTGAACTTCTTCTTTAGCACTGACTTTAATCTATTAACAGTGCAAGCTGGGGGTGCCATGTTGAGAATAATTCTGAGGCTACCTGTGGACTAGGTGAGAAAAAAAAATCTATGATTAATTATGACTGACTTTCTTAGGGAATCAGAAGAGGGTGTGTATTTATGGGAGCAAATTCTGCACCAGAATATGCATCTCAGTTTTCTCCTTTCTCCATTTTCCTTACAACAATTTTAGCTAAAATTCTTTTATGATTAAGAACAAAAATTGCAAATATGGCATAAATACATACTTAGTTATTATTTATGGTCTCCTGGTAGCAGATACTTGCTTTTCATTAAATGATAGTCAAGATTTATTGTCATAGAAGCAAATATTTCAAAGGCAAAACCCATGATAATGCTCGTTATAGTAAAAAACCTCTCTCTAGTCACCTTTACAATTATACTAATATTTTATCAGACTTTAGAGATAGTATTTTTGCATTTGAATTTAAATTTTATTAAAGTCATGAAATCAATACAACAGTATTATTAAACATAATATATTTTCAAAAACCTCCAATACACTAGAACTTCTATCTTTAAAAAAGTATTATCCTCCAAATTAGTCATACTAAAATACTAGTTACTTATTCAACTGATATTGTTATTGTTTGAATTATTTTCTGAGTTTCTTCTTGCATTTATCATCATAGCCTGTGGTACTTTCTTTTGAATATGTGGAAATAGTTAGAAATAATTTACAGACAACTTCTAGGGAAGAAAATATATGTTCCAGTTGAATTGTCTTGTTTGGCACTAAAACAAGGAAAAAGTTTAAATTTCGACTATAAAGTAGTAAGATTGGCTTTTCAGTTTGTGCCTTATTCATTGCCTCTAAAAGCACTTATATACACACATACATACACACACACACACACATGCACACACACACACACCACACATCCAAAATGTTTTGAGTGATTGCATCATTGTTAGAGTAGATTCCACTTGCATCATTGCCAGAGTAGATTCATAACAAGTCATTTTGGTCCCCTATCTTGTGTTTCTGCTACCTAAATCAGCTTCAGACCAGCAGAAATAGATATACCCAAGTTTCTCATGCAATGAGTTTCCCAATAAACTGAATGCATGGTGGGGTAATGGATTGCATTCCGATAGCTGTGAGTTTCAATACTGGTATTGCTACTGTGTAATATTCAAGGTAATCTCAGGCAGCCTTGATGTTATTGTTATTACATGACATAACAGGTTGTTAGGATAAGTGAGATAAGATGCAAGATACCAAGACCCAGTGCAAGCACTCACCAGGTGTCCATGCCTGGTTATTTTAAATCAAGTTTGGAATAATCTGGGGATATAATGAAATACTAAGAATAATGATATCTTCTAGTTATTTTTACTCTACCATAGAATTGTGCAATTTCTCTATACACTAATCTTTTATAAATAGACCACCACTGGTTTCTGAATATTTTCTATGCCATAGGCAATTTTGTTTCTGGACATCTTTGTTATATTCAACCTAAGACATGATTGAATCTGTGATCCTGGAACAGTCTGCCTGAAAGGGGAATCATTGAGGGTTACTCACACCTAAAGTTAAACTCACGGAAGAAGCCATCTTCCGAGATTCCAGGGACAGAGAGCTCCAGGGGTCTGAATTAGAACTTGTACTCTCTGTCTTATAATTAAATTTGTAACAATTACTGCTGACCAGAGACTTCAACATTGAGTACTAGTAATCTAATTAAGGCCAATTATTCTCAGAACAATTCCTACAGTGCTTTAAGATAAGTAGTAGAGGCAGAATTATAGAAGTACTAACGTGACATGGCTCTCACAGGGATAGCAGGGACTTCATGTTTGATTTTGGTTTTGATCTGTTCTAGGTGTGATACTGTGACTAGGAAACAATTGATGCCTTCCTTGGGGGCTTTATTTTTCTAATTTTCCTCTGAACCAGTAAATATATTAAGTTTGATAATTGTGAAGCATCAATGTCATCTACTAGGTATATGTTTCAGAAACGATAGTTTAAAATCTCGATTTTTTTCCCCTTAAAACGAAAGGTATATTATTTTTACAAATTTCATAATGATTATTTGTTGATAAACCCATTGCAGTGTACTTTTTTTTTTGAGACAGAGTCTCGCCCTGTCGCCCAGGTTGGAGTGCAGTGGCGTGATCTCGGCTCACTGCAAGCTCCTCCTCCCGGGTTCACACCATTCTCCTGCCTCCACCTCCCAAGTAGCTGGGACTACAGGTGCCAGCCACATGCTCAGCTAATTTTCTTTCGTATTCTTAGTAAAGACAGGGTTTCACGGTGTTAGCCAGATGGTCTCCATCTCCTGACCTCGTGATCTGCCCGCCTCAGCCTCCCAGAGTATATTTTTTGTTTTATTCAGTACAATTTACAAATGAAAATAGCACATATTTATAGACTATAAAGTGATGTTTTCATATGTATACATTGTGAAATGGTTAAGTCAAGCTAATTAACATATTTATCATCTCACATACCCATTATTTTTTTGTAGTGAAAACCTGTAAGTTTCAGCACGTTTCAAGTATACAATGTATTGTTATTAACTATAGTCACCATGTGTAAAATAGATTATTATTCTTTCAGTGAATGTGTCCTTTAGTTAGATCTAGATAGAAAGACATGGATTCCCTTTGGAAGATCCTGGTTTCTGTTGGTGAATCTGTTGGCAGTTCAAAGAAGTTGAGCTGTTCACTGGGCATGAAGGTTTGAGACCACAGTTCCCACTGGTGGAATCAAGTTTCTTTCTAGAAGTTGCTGTATTGAGTTGGCTGTAATGCATATCAACAAACTATGGTAGAAAGAAATAATGTTGCATTATCATGAGGAGCAAATAGCTAGATGAAAACTCCTTTGTAGGGACTCTAACTAAAAACTACATAAAACCTTGGGCCCATTTGGAGCACACATAGCTTATGAGGTCTTTGAATCAAACAGAAAATATAACTGGGTGGGGGGTGCCCACGATGGCCGAATAGGAACAGCTCCAGCCTCCAGCTCCCAGCATGAGTGACACAGAAGATGAGTGATTTCTGCATTTTCAACTGAGGTACCAGGTTCATCTCACTGGCACATGTCAGGCTGTTGGTGCTCATCAGCGGGTGCAGCCTGACCAGAGAGAGCTGAAGCAGGGCAAGGCATCGCCTCACCTGGGAAGTGCAAAGGGGAAGGGAATTCCTTTTCCTAGCCAAGGGAAACTGAGACACACAACACCTGGAAAATCGGGTAACTCCCACCCTAATACTGCACTTTACCAAGGGTCTTAGCAAATGGCACACTAGGAGATTATATCCCACACCTGACCTGGAGGGTTCCATACCCATGGAGCCTCCCTCATTGCTAGCACAGCAGCCTGAGATATAACTGCAAGGCGGCAGCAAGGCTGGGGGAGGGGTGCCCGCCATTGCTGAGGCTTAAGTAGGTAAACAAAGCCACCAGAAAGCTTGAATTGGGTGGAGCCCACTGCAGCTCAAGGAGGCCTCCCTGCCTTTGTAGACTCCACCTCTGGGGACAGGGCACAGCTAAACAAAAAGCAGCAGAAACCTCTGCAGATGTAAATGTCCCTATCTGACAGCTTTGAAGAGAGCAGCGGTTCTCCCAGCACGGAGGCTGAGATCTGAGAACCGACAGACTGCCTGCTTACGTGGGTCGCTGACCCCTGAGTAGCCTAACTGGGAGACATCCCCCACTAGGTGCAGACCGACACCTTACATCTCACACGGCTGGGTACACCTCTGAGATGAAACTTTCAGAGCAAGAATCAGACAGCAACACTCACTGTTCAGCAATATTCTATCTTCTGCAGCCTCTGCTGCTGATGCCCAGGCAAAAAGGGTCTGGAGTGGACCTCAAGCAAACTCCAACAGACCTGCAGCTGAGGGTCCTGACTGTTAGAAGGAAAACTAACAAACAGAAAGGACACCTACACCAAAACCCCATCAGTACGTCACAATCATCAAAGACCCAAGGCAGATAAAATCACAAAGATGGGGAAAAAGCAGTGCAGAAAAGCTGGAAATTCAAAAAACCAGAGCACATCTCCACCTCCAAAGGAATGTAGCTCATCACCAGCAATGGAACAAAGCTTGATGGAGAATGACTTTGACAAGTTGAGAGAAGAAGCCTTCAGTCAATCAAATTTATCAGAGCTAAAGGAGGAACTACGTACCCAGTGCAATGAAATGAAAAACCTTGAATAAAGAATGGATGAATGGATAACTAGAATAATAAATGCAGAGAAGACCATAAAAGAACTGATAGAGATGAAAACCATGACACGAAAACTACATGACAAATGCACAAGCTTCAGTAACCGACTCAATCAACTGAAAGAGAGTATCAGTGATTGAAGATCAAATGAATGAAATGAAGTGAGAAGAGAAGTGTAGAGAAAAAAGAGTAAAAAGAAATAAAGACGCCAAGAAATATGGGATTATGTGAAAAGACCAAATCTACGTCTGATTGATGTGCCTGAAAGTGACAGGGAAAATGGAACCAAGTTGGAAAACACCCTGCAGGATATCATCCAGAAGAACTTCCCCAACCTAATAAGGCAGGCCCACTTTCAAATTCAGGAAATACAGAGAACACCACAAAGATATTCCTCAAGAAGATCAACTCCAAGACACCTAATTGTCCAATATTCAACATTCTTAAAGAAAAGAATTTTCAACCCACAATTTCATATCCAGCCAAATTAAGTTTCATAAGGGAAGGAGAAATAAAATCCTTTACAGACAAACAAATGCTTAGAGATTTTGACACCAACAGGCCTGCCCTACAAGAGCTCCTGATGGAAGCACTAAACATGGAAAGGCACAACCGGTACCAGCCATTGCAAAAACATGCCAAAATGTAAGGTCCATCGATGCTAGGAAGAAACTGCATCAACTAGCAAGCAAAATAACCAGCTAACATCATAATGACAGGATCAAATTCACTATTAACCTTAAATGTACATGAGTTAAATGCCCCAATTAGAAAACACAGACTAGCAAATTGGATAGAGAGTCAAGACCCATCAATGTGCTGTATTCAGGAAACCCATCTCATGTGCAGAGACACACATAGGCTCAAAATAAAGGGAAGGAGGAAGATCTACCAAGCAAATGAAAAAAAAAAAGCAGGGGTTGCAGTCCTAGTCTCTGATAAAACAGACTTTAAACCAACAAAGATCAAAAGAGACAAAGAAGGCCATTACATAATGGTAAAGGGATCAATTCAACAGGAAGAGCTAACTCTCCTAAATATATATGCACCCAATACAGGAGCACCCAGATTCACAAAGCAAGTCCTTACAGACTTACAAAGAGACTTAGACTCCCATACAATAATAATGGGAGACTTTAACACCCCACTGTCAACATTAGACAGATCAACAAGACAGAAAATTAACAAGGCTATCCAGGAATTGAACTCAACTCTGCACCAAGTGGACCTAATAGACTTCTATGGAACTCTCCACCCCAAATCAACAGAATATACATTCTTCTCAGCACCACATCGCACTTATTCCAAAATTGATCACATAGTTGGAAGTAAAGTACTCCTTAGCAAATGCACAAGAACAGAAATTATAACAAACTTTCTCTCAGACCACAGTGCAATCAAACTAGAACTCAGGACTAAGAAACTCAATCAAAGCCACTCAACTACATGGAACCTGAATAACCTGCTCCTGAATGACTACTGAGTACATAACGAAATGAAGGCACAAATAAAGATGTTCTTTGAAACCAATGAGAACAAAGATACAACATATCAGAATCTCTGGGACACATTTAAAGCAGTGTGTAGAGGGAAATGTACAGCACTAAATGCCCACAAGAGAAAGCAGGAAAGATCTAAAATCGACATCCTAACATTACAATTCAAATAACTAGAAAAGCAAGAGCAAACACATTCAAAAACTAGCAGAAGGCAAGAAATAACTAAGATCAGAGCAGAACTGAAGGAGATGGAAACACAAAAAGCCCTCCGAAAAATCAATGATTCCAGGAGCTGGTTTTTTGAAAGATCAACAAAATTGATAGACCACTAGTGAGACTAATAAAGAAGAAAAGAGAGAAGAATCAAATAGATGCAATAAAAGATGATAAAAGGGATATTACCACCGACACCAAAGAAATACAAACTACCATCAGAGAATACTATAAACACCTCTATGCAAATAAACTAGAAAACCTAGAAGAAATGGATAAATTCCTGGACACTTACACTCTCCCAAGACTAAACCAAGAAGAAATTGAATCCCTGAATAGACCAATAGCAGGCTCTGAAATTGAGGCAATAATTAATAGCCTAGCAACCAAAAAAAGTCCAGGACCAGACGGATTCACAGCTGAATTCTACCAGAGGTACAAGGAAGAGCTGGTACCATTACTTCTGAAACTCTTCCAATCAACAGAAAAAGTGAGAATCCTCTCTAACTCATTTTATGAGGCCAACATCATCCTGATACCAAAGCCTGGCAGAGACACAACAGAAAAAGAGAATTTTAGACTGATATCCCTGATGAACATCGATGCAAAAATCCTCAATAAAATACTGGCAAACTGAATCCAGCAACACATCAAAAAGCTTATCCACCATGATCAAGTGGGCTTCATCCTTGGGATGCAAGGCTGGTTCAACATCCACAAATCAATAAATGTAATCCATCATATAAATAGAACCAAAGACCAAAACCACATAATTATCTCAATAGATGCAGAAAAGTCCTTTGACAAAACTCAACAGCCCTTCATGCTAAAAACTCTCAATAAATTTGGTATTGATGGAATGTACCTCAAAATAATAAGAGCTATTTATGACAAACCCAGAGCCAATATCATAATGAATGGGCAAAAACTGGAAGCATTCCCTTTGAAAACTGGCACAAGGCAGCAATGCCCTCTCTCACCACCCCTATTCAACATAGTGTTGGAAGTTCTGGCTAGGGCAATCAGGCAAGAGAAAGAAATCAAGGGTATTTAGTTAGGAAAAGAAGAAGTCAAATTGTCCCTGTTTGCAGATGACGTTATTGTATATTTAGAAAACCCCATCATTTCAGCCCAAAATCTCCTTAAGCTGATGAGCAACTTCAGCAAAGTCTCCAGATACAAAATCAATGTGCAAAACTTACAAGCATTCTTATACACCAGTAAGACAAACAGAGACAAATCATGAATGAACTCCCATTCACAATAGCTTCAAAGAGAATAAAATACCTAGGAATCCAACTTACAAGGGATGTAAAGGACCTCTTTAAGGAGAACTACAAACCACTGCTCAATGAAATCAAAGAGGACACAAACAAATGGAAGAACATACCATGCTCATGAATAGGAAGAATCAATATCGTGAAAATGGCCATACTGCCCAAGGTAATTTATAGATTCAATGCCATCCCCATTAAGCTAACAAAGACTTTCTTCAGAGAATTGGCAAAAACTGCTTTAAAGTTCATATGGAACCAAAAAAGAGCCCACATTGCCAAGACAATCCTAAGTCAAAAGAACAAAGCTGGAGGCATCACGCTACCTGACTTCAAACTGTACTACAAGGCTACAGTAACCAAAACAGCATGGTAGTGATACCAAAACAGAGATATAGACCAATGGAACAGAATGGAGTCCTCAGAAATAATACCACACATCTACAGCCATCTGATCTTTGACAAACCTGACAAAAACAAGAAATGGGGAAAGGATTCCCTATTTAATAAATGGTGCTGGGAAAATTGGCTAGCCATAAGTAGGAAGCTGAAACTGGATCTCTTCCTTACTCCTTATACAAAAATTAATTCAATATGCATTAGAGACTTAAATGTTAGACCTAAAACCATAAAAACCCTAGAAGAAAACCTAGGTAATACCATTCGGGACATAGGCATGGGCAAGGACTTCATGTCTAAAACACCAAAAGCAATGGCAACAAAAGCCAAAATTGACAAATGGGATCTAATTAAACTAAAGAGCTTCTGCACAGCAAAAGAAACTACCATCAGAGTGAACAGGCAACCTACAGAATGGGAGAAAAGTTTTGTAATCTACTCATCTGAGAAAAGGTTAATATCCAGAACCTACAAAGAACTCAAACAAATTTACAAGAGAAAAACAAACAACATCATCAAAAAGTGGGCAAAGGATATGAACAGGCACTTCTCAAAAGAAGACATTCATACAGCCAGCAGACACATGAAAAAATGCTCATCATCACTCGCCATCAGAGAAATGCAAATCAAAACCACAATCAGGTACCATCTCACACCAGTTAGAATGGCAATCATTAAAAAATCAGGAAACAACAGGTGCTGGAGAGGATGCGGAGAAATGGGAACACTTTTATGCTGTTGGTGGGACTGTAAACTATTTCAACCATTGTGGAAAACAGTGTGGCGATTCCTCAAGGATCTAGAACTAGAAATAGCATTTGACTCAGCCATCCCAATACTGGGTATATAACCAAAGGAGTATAAATCATACTGCTATAAAGACACATGCATACATATGTTTATTGCAGCACTACTCACAATAGCAAAGACATGGAACCAACCCAAATGTCCATCTGTGACAGACTGGATTAAGAACATGTGGCACATATACACCATGGAATACTATGCAGCCATAAAAAAGGATGAGTTTGTGTCCTTTGTAGGGACATGGATGCAGCTGGAAACCATCATTCTCAGCAAACTATTGCAAGAACAGGAAACCAGACACCGCATGTTCTCACTCATAGATGGGAATTGAACAATGAGATCACTTGGACACAGGAAGCGGAACATCACACACTGGGGCCTACTGTGGTGAGGGGAGAGGGGGGAGGGATAGCATTAGGAGATATACCTGATATAAATGATGAGTTAATGGGTGCAGCACACCAACATGGCACATGTATACATATGTAACAAACCACGTTGTGCACATGTACCCTAGAATTTAACGTATAATAATAATAATAATAATAATAATAATAATAATAATAAAAGAAAATATAATCAAAAGTGTTTCCTAAAAAATCAGAGTCAACCCATTAGAATTAGTCAAATATCATCCATTGAGGTACTGCATTTCTTCAAATATTGCCCTCTTCTATTTCTCGTTTGCTATGTATTATTTCACAGAATGTACCTCAACCAACATGATTTCAGTAATAATAAATGCTGTTTAAAAAGACAGCTCAGTAGTAAAATCAAAGTCAAAATTTTTGTCATTTCATATACTCATGCCTGAAGTTAACATATTCAAGGGTCCACATGCTTCCAACCCTGTAACAATGTACTCAAGTTCTAGGCTTATTGTGTGTCAATACCAAGTGCTTTAGTAAAGGGTTTCTCAGACAGTTGTCTGTGGACCACCAGCCACAAAATCTCAAGGATGCTAATGAAAAGGATGGATTCTTGGCCCTGTCTTCAGACCTATTGAGTTAGAATATCTAGAGGGTATGTCTAATGAAGTTTAATTCTGGAAATAGCACTCATTGGATTAGAAGAAGTAGTTCATATCTTCAAGGTAGTGAAATTAAACACAAATAACTTGGCACAACTGAAGTTTTATTTGTAATCACACCACTCAAGAACTAACAGTTGATTTGGGGACAGACAGATGAATAAGTATGTAATTATAATACAATGTGATAATTCTGAACCAGGAAGTATTACTTACATTATGCAGGATAAAAGAGGAAGTGACTTACTGCTTGCAGGGAGGGTTGGAAATGCTTCACTACTGGAAGATCAAGGAAGGAGTTGCTCATTAGAGACAGTGGAAGAGTCTCACTGAGCAGAGTAGCATGGGGAAGCAATTTAGCTGTGTCGGCTGAATTTTCCTTCATTGAGATAGTACAAAGCCAGATCCAGCGTAAAGGGTAAAGAATCGATAAGAAATGGTTACCTTCTTGGGAAGATTTCCATGCTACTCTTAAATTTTTAAGCAAAGTTTTGTTATGATGAAAATATTAGTCAAAGATTGTTCTAGGGATGTTATAGTTTAGATATCTATCATCTCTAAATCTCATATTGAAATGTAATCCCTAATTGTATTAGTCTGTTTTCATGCTGCTAAAAGGACATATCTGAGAGTGGGTAATTTATTAAAAAAAAAGGTTTAATGGACTCACATTTCCACATGGCTAGGGAATCCTCATAATCATGGTAGAAGGTGAAGGAGAAGCAAAGGCATGTCTTACATGGCAGCAGGCAAGGAGAAGTGCTGAGCAAAAGGAGAAAAGCCCCTTATAAAACCATCAGATGTCATGGAAACTCACTCACTTTCCCAAGATCAGCACAGGGAAGAAACCTGACCCATGATTCAATTACCCCCCACCGGGTCCCTCTTATGACACGTAGGGATTATGGGAACTACAATTCAAGATGAGATTTGGGTGGCGACACAGCCAAATCATATCATCAGTGTTGGAGGTAGTGCCTAGTGGGAGGTGACTGGATCATGGGAGCGAGCAGATTTCTCATGAATGGTTTAGCACCATCCTTTGGTGCTGTCCTCATGACAGAATGTGAGTTCTCATGAGAGAGATCTGGTTGTTTAAAGAGAGTGGCACTTCCACTCACTCTCTATCTTGCTCCTGCTCTTGCCATGTACTGCCTGCTCTTTCTTCACCTTCTGCCATGAGTAAATGCTACTGGAGACCTCTCTAGAAGCTGAGCCGATGCCAGACCCAAGCTTATACAGCCTGCAGAACCATATGCCAATTAAACCTCTTTTTAAATCATTTACCCAGTCTTGGGTATTATTTTATAGCAATGCAAGAACAGTTTAACACAGGGGATTATGGGTTACATGGACTAAATTAGAAATAAGAGACCCAAAGATAAACCAAGAGGCATTTGTAGACCAGGCATACAGAGATGAGGACCTGATCTAAGTTAGGGGCTGTGTAAATTAGAACAAGAGGGTAAATAGAAATGGCATTTTGGAGCCAGAAACATCAGCACTTGGTAAATGTATTCTGACCTAACACTTGTACATGGAGTGATTCACTTTTCTATATTCATAGCTTAGGACTCAATCATTATTTTCTAAAATGAGATTTCATTCCTTTTTGTGTATTTTGACTGTGGCAAATATAAAATCCTTCCCTGATGTGATGAATTATTTAAACACTATAACTTTATTAATACCTCCCCAACATGTAGCTCATATGGAAATATCCTTCCATTAAATTGTTGATAATGCCATAATAGACTAAGGAAAAATATATTCTACTGGTGATTATTTTTTGTCCTGAAGCTTCATTAAGCTCCTTCTCTAGGCTTCAGGAAGATGTATGTGCTGTATTAATGGTCTATCACCTAGTAACATGATTTTTAAAAAGAAGAGTAAAATTACCAAGGCGCAATCAGTATGAATGATAGAGAAAGTGAGATAATGAAAACATAGTGTGGGACCCTCCTTGACACAATGTATCAGCTGAGGATGTGCAAATTAATTTAAATATTAAATGCTTGGAACTCAAATCTTTCAAAGAGTTTTTGTTTTTATTTTCCAGTTAGCATAGCACTTAGGTAGGACAAGGGTAACCTAGTCAAGTATTCTTAAAGAGACACTACATTAGAGTTATACTATTTTTGATACAGAGGAAAACTACACAGATGCATAATTCTTTAGAGACTCAAGAGTGGGAAGTCAGCAAACTGTGGCCAGGAGGGAAAATCCAGCCTGCTGCCTGTTTTTCCTAAGTAAAGTTTTATTGGAACACAGTCACCCTCATTCATTCATGTATCATCACTGGCTGCCTTTGTGTTAAAACAGCAGGGTTAAATAGTTGCAACAGAGACTTTATGGTCTGCAAAGCCTGAAATATTTTTTGCTTGGGCTTTTATTGCCCCTTGCTTTAAAAATAAAAGTTTGTTGACCCTGCTCTAGAAAGAAAAATAGTATTAGAGCAGCACAAGAGGGTGGTCTATTCTAGTGCCTTTGAAGCTCCATTTTTGCTCCTTCCTATTTCTAGATAGGGAGTCAGAAATTATATCATTCACTAGTGTCCTTCTTACTTGTAAACATTAGGACTCGGTCATTCAAAGTCATTGAAATTGCTCCCTAACCTCAACCTTTCCCTACCCTTCTTACCTGGTACTCTGAGCTCCAGCCACACTAGCCTTCTTGCTGTTCCTGAAAAACGCCATGTCGTCTTCATTTCAGGACTTTTCAGCAATCTGGAGTTCTCTTGCCCCGTATTTTCTCATGGATGGTTCCTTCAGTTCTCAGCTTCAATGCCCTACGCTCAGGGAGGGCTTTCCTGCTCACCAGATTCACAGCATTGTCCTCCTACTCCATCACTTGTTAACTCACTTCTCTCTTATATTTTTCCACGGCATGAATCACTCTCTGAAATGGTTTAGTTTACTTTTTACTTAGTTACTGTCTGTTTTCTTCATTAGACTGTCAACTCCAACACCTCGAGCACTGTCTGGCACATAAGAGGTCTCCATATTTGTGATGGTGGCTGTTGAAATGCTCTGCTGTAAGGCAAAGCAGGCAATACAATCCAGAGGGCAACAGAGCCTGATTTAGATTCAGAAATATATTTATCCTCATGTAAATTAATATGTGGAAAAGTTCATAATTTCACAGACACTTAAGGTCTAATTTTACTTTCAAAATATTCCAGGGAAGCTCAACAAACTCCTGATTGAAAAATGTCTGTCTTAATATGGTTTTTAGAACATCTCAATATTCTGTTTTAAAAGTAAATACCCTATAGCCTCTTCAGCTCCAAATTCTTGTCTAATGCTTGGGTTATTTTAGTAGCCATTTTTAGTCATTCCAGTTTTCAGCTATAACATTAACTTGAGAATGAAAGCAGAGTTACATAAGAAGTGAACAGCCTCCTCAATTATGACTAACTTTATGTATTGGTCTTACCATTTGTATATGCAAGAATATATATGCTGAAAATCCTACTGAAACCTAAATGACCTCATTTTTAATCATTGAACTTCAATCCTTCTGGGCTTTCAAAATAACCCTTTCTAGGAAAGAAGGCTCAGTTATATTTGCTGGTTTAATTTTCAGATAAAGTCCATCTACTCTGACATACTGTTCTCATTAGCTAAGCAAATGAGGTGACAGAATCTAGGTGGGCAATTCTTGGTGTGAAAGAAACAGCCATTTGACTCCAATTAAAGAGATATGGCTTGGTAAATCTCTAGCGCCTTCACAAATTCAGTGACGCTGTTTCAGATGTTGTCAAGTAAACTTGATAGTACAGAATTAACAAAGAAAAAATGTACTCCAGCTAGCTTCCCTTGCTCAAGATGTTTGGAATGGAGTGTGGGTTACACAGCTTGTATTCTAGAGAGTTTGAACTTTTTCAATGTTAAACATTCCTAATTCAGCACAAAGAAGTGTTGTTTATGTAGTATTGTTGACTTATGAGACATTTTGGGCTCTGTGCACTTAAATACGTCACCAGAGTTACTCTTTTAATTAGTAAGATGCTGGAGTACTATTTAGTAAATTAGTCCTGCAGTGAATTAAATGACCTCCTTTTCTTTGGGAAAACAAAACCAAAACTTTGTCTTCTTGTGAACTTAATTTATACCTAATTTGTGATCAGAGTTGATTTTGATTTTAAAAACATGTACTTTTATTTAAAGCTCACTTGTGACTTTTGCCCTGATTGGCATTAACTAGATTTACAAAACTGCTTGGTCTTCATACCCACTAGTATCAATTAGTAACACCATTGTTAGTCCTAGCTGAACCGTATTGGATTATTTGGTGTTAACTGGACATTTCTGTTAGGACACTTTTCTTGATATTGCAAAATCTCTGAGTTATGGACAAAATTATGTCTGCCAAAATCATATGTTGGAACTCTAACCCCCTATAGGGGTGACTATATTTGGAGACAGGGCCTCTGAGGAGGTGATTAATGTTCAGTGAAGTCGTTAGTGTCCTTATAAGAAGAGGAAGAAATGCCAGGGAGCGCTCGCTCTCTCTCTCTGTCTCTCTCTCTCTCTCTCTGTCTCTCTCTGTATGCGTGTGTGTGTATGTGTGTACATAGAGAAGAGGCCATGTAATAACACAGTGATAAGGCAGTCGTCTGCATATCAGGAAGCGAGACCTCACTGGCAATCAACCCTACTGGCATGATCTTGGACTTCTAGTCTCCATGACTGTGACGGGTAAATTTCTGCTATTTAAGTCCCCCAGTCTGTGGTATTTTTGTTATGGCAGTCTTCAAGACAAACACATTCTTTATTTTAAGAAAGATGTTTGATATTTTTTATGCTTTTGAGAATGATGATCAGTGATGCTGCAGAGGACTATGTAGGAAAAATCATAGAGGAGTCCCTGAGAAGTTAAAACTATCATTGGAACATCTGAGAAGCCACAGACCAACAACTAGGAATAAATGCACAGTGAAGGCACATCAAAAAGCTTTCCACAAGTGATCTGGGTTTGATAGAAATGTATTTGTTTTAAATCATATTCAGAATGGTTCAGGTAATAAATTATCAGAAGAATTTTATTAAGAGCTATAGGATTTACAGCTAATATTAGCAAGAGCTCCCAAGGTACAGCTATAGTGAACTTTCAGTGTAATACATATTGATTCATAAAGGTAAGGGTGACCCTGCCGAGAAATGAAATACTGAGTCAGGTTATTTTCACACGGTCCTTGCCTGAGGTGAGTTTTAGTGTGGAGTGGTCACCGGTTGGTTATAACAATCTGGGATGAAGGAGTGATGGGTGCATCCTGTAGGGTCCCAAGATGGTTGCTTAGTTCCAGGATAGTTTCTCTGCTGATCCTAAGCTCTCTGCTAGAGAAGAATTGTAATTTGGGCTGCTTGGCTTTTTTCATTCATACCCTCTTAGAATTATTTTTCTTTCAAAGTTGTGTTGTAGGTGAAAATCGCTGAGTCTTAGAAATATAGCTGAGAATGAGTAAGGAGAGGGAGTTGCTCCCCCTAAGCACATTCTCCCTCCCTGAAGGCCTTTTGAAGTGACCTCAGGAAGATCACAGCATAGAAGTTCCCCCCAGCTTCACCCCCACTACAGAAATACAACCAGAAACTATTCAAAGACAAAAATGCCATCCTGAATCCACCAGAACCTGGAGAAGAAGTGGAGGTAACCACTGGGCACACAGTTGAGAGAAGTTGCCAGCAGTAAGAGAAGCCGCCATTTGAGACTGCACCACACCTCCCTCAAGCCGTCAGAACTCCACTCCTAGAGAGTCTCCACATGCAAGATTTCTGAGGGGGAAAGAGGGAATTGGAGGTAGACATTTGATCTCTCCACTAGCCAGAGAATCTTCCTGGGCAGCCCACTCTGGTCCTGTCCCATGGGAATCACTGGACGTGCCAGCAGTGCTGAAGCACCTGGGTAAATTGGGGGATGAAAAGCAGGGGTGCTGATTGCAGTAACTGGCATGGATACCTGGGCAGCTGCTCTGCAGTCTGATCAGCAGAAATACCATGCTGAGGAGACTGGCTGGTGCCACAGGGCTGCAGAGGGTACAATAAATCCCTGGCTGGATATCCCACAAAACCCAGATGCTTGAGTGCAGCCTTGCCCTGACTGGGAAACAATTGAAAGGTCAGTAATTAAGCTCCAGGTTTGTTTAAATCTTCCCGAGACAGGGCAATTAGTTCCTGTGCAGTGTTTTAGTTCTGGTGCTCACTAGAAGTCCTCCCCAGAATAGGAAGCCACAGCAGACCAATAATTAAGTTCTGATTTTAAGTAGTAAATGTCTAAAACCACCAAAGAACACCTGCAAAAGCTGGAAGGGGTGGCTGTCTCCTCCAATGCACAGGTATCAATGTAAAGACGCAAGAATTATGAAAACTCAGGGAAATATGACACTCCCTAAAGAAACCAACAAAGCTCCAGTAATGGACCCGGAATTAAAGATCTGTGATATGTCCAACAAAGAATTCAGAATAATCCTTTCAAATGCCTTTCAACTGTTTTTAAAAACTGTGTTGACTCCCCCACCAACCTGTCTTGCAAGCCTGCCTCTGTGGTCTGACTTGCTGATGTTAGGCCCTGCAGAGTTGGTCAAGGTTAGATTATGTGGGGGTTTGTAAATGACAGCAATGAGTTTGGATTTTCTTTCCTCTGTGCCATCAAAAAGAAGCACAATGACATTGTTTGGTTTACATTTTAAGTAAAAGTTTGGAATAGATCATAGCAGGTTAAGAATTAAATTAGGGAGACCAGTTATGCTGCTTCAGTAGAAGAGGCAAAAAAAACCATGGTACCTGGATAAAGGTGGCAGTGGTGAACATGGAAAACAGTGGATGGATGCGGGTAATAATTTGGAGACAGAGCCAATAGAAGTTGCTGCTGAACTGAATGAGAGGGTGGTGATACAAGAGAAAAGGCAGAATTAAGGATGACATCTGCATCCAGGGCTTCAGTAATTGGGTAGTGGTTCCATGCACAGAAATGTAAAGTGTTATGTGAAGCAGGTTTTCAGAGGAAGATTAAGAATTCCCTTTTGGACTTGTTAGTTTTCAGATTCCTGTTAAATATCCAAATGTCAGACCGTTAGAGTCACTAGCATGGAGTTCAATGAAGTGAGTTCCTTGAGATATAAATTTGGAAGTTACACTTTTAAATGCTCGACTGGCATTTAAAGTCATGGGTATGGATTAAATCACCTGGGGCGAGGAATTAGGTAAGGTGAAAAATAAACAGATTAATCCACCATCCTCGTTCTCAAATAATGTAGGTGAGAAAATATACATCTATATATCTATATGTATACCTATATATGATTATATAAGTAGTAGAACTCCAAAATCACTCACTGCCTCCAAGCTCCATTTTTGTTCTTCAAACTGCAGGTAATTTATTCCCTGATAAGGTAGTTGAATCTACAGCCAAACTTTGGCCTCTTTCCTTCTTTCCTTGTTTGAATCAGCTTGACCTTGAATTGGCAGGAATGGTTGAATCTTCCATTATTTTAGTAAAAAGAAACAAAACAAAACAATCACCATTACCCCACAAAGCTTTTCTTTTCTGCACAGCTAAAACATCTGAATATGGTGCTCCAGAATCCTCTTGTAATTCAGCAGATTTGGTGACATCAAAAATATTTTATACTTGAGAATAATAGTTTCTCTAGAACAAATAAAGAATTCTTGATTCAGTGTGATATACCGGTACTCTCCTCCCACCCCGCATGGATGTTTGCAGGCATCTGCCCAAATAATGGGCATCCTCATCCTGCCTGATTCATTAAGGAAAAACAAGTTCACCTGACAATGTAAATAAAGATGGGAGAAGCAGAAATGGCAAGGTCGAAGTAGCATTTTATAATTCTCAAAAAGTGAGAAACAGCATTTCATTTTAAAAAAGAAAAATGTGCTCTTCAAAAAATGATTTTCAATTTCACCTTTAAGATCTGCTATCCCTTCACAAAGAATAACTTCCCTCACCTTTGCTTTTGTTAAGTTTTATAATCTCACTATTTAATGTTTTAGAATTTGGGCTAAATAAAAGTTGCATTTTTGAGAAACTTGAACAAGGGCAAGGATTTTTCTTTTCTTTTTTTTTTAAACAACGATAACAGTAGCAAATATAACTGCAGAGATTGCTTTTACTTTTTTAAAAAAAAGTAATTTTAAGTTATGAGGTACATGTGCAGGACATGCAGGTTTGTTACACAGGTAAATGTGTGCCATGGTGGTTTGCCATACCTATCAACCCATCCCCTAGGTATTAAGCCTCACATCCTTTAGCTATTTATCCTGATACTCTCCCTCTCCACCGTGCCCCCTCAGCAGGCCCCAGTGTGTGTTGTTCTCCTCCCTGTGTCCATGTATTCTCATTGGTCAGCTCCCACTCATAAGTGAGAACATGCAGTATTTCATTTTCTGTTCCTGTGTTAGTTTGCTGAGAATAATGGCTTTCAGCTACATCCATGTCCCTGCAAAGGACATTATCTCATTCCTTTTTATGGCTGCATAGTAATTCTATGGTGTATATGTAGCACATTTTCTTTATCTGGTCTATCATTGATGGGTATTTGTGTTGATTCCATGTCTTTGCTATTGTGAATAGTGCTGCAAATGAACATACATGTATCTATTATAATAGGATGATTTATATTATTTTGGGTATGCACTCAGTAATGAGATTGCTGGGTCAAATGATATTTCTGGTTCTAGGTCTTTGAGGAACCACCACACTGTCTTCCACAGTGGTTGAACTAATTTACATTTCCACATGTAAAAATGTAAAACCTTTGCTATTTCTCCATAGCTTTGCCAGCATCTATTGTTTCTTTACTTTTTAATAATCACCATTCTGACTGGCATGAGACGATATCTCATTGTGGTTTTGATTTTCATTTCTCTAATGAACAATGATGTTGAGCTTTTTTCATATATTTGTTGGCCACATAAATGTCTTCTTTTGAGAAGTGCCTGTTCATGTCCTTTGCCCACTTTTTAATGGGGTTGTTTGGTTTTTTCTTGTAAATGTAAGTCCTTTGTAGATTCTGGATGTTAGACCTTTGTCAGCTGGATAAACTGCAAAAATTTTCTCCCATTCTGTAGGTTGTCTGTTCACTCTGGTGATAGTTTCTTTTGCTGTGAAGAAGTTATTTAGCTTCATTAAATCCCATTTGTCAATTTTTGCTTTTCTTGAAATTGCTTTTGATGATTTCATCATTAAATCTTTGCATGTGCCTATGTCTTGAATGGTATTGCCTAAATTTTCTTCTAGGACTCTTATAGTTTTGGGTTTTACATTTAAGTCTTCAATTCATCTTGAGTTAATTTATATGTAAGGTGTAAGGAAGGGGTCCAGTTTTAATTTTCTGCACATGGCTAGCCAGTTCCTCCAGCACCATTTATTAAATATGAAATCCTTTCCCTATTACTTGTTTTTGTCAGGTTTGTTGAAGATCAGATGGTTATAGATGTGTGGTCTTATTTCTGAGATCTCTACTCTGTTCCATTGGTCTATGTGACTATTTTTATCAGTGATATCAGACCATTGGTCTATGTGACTATTTTTATCATGATGTTTTGGTTACTACAGCCTTGTAGTATAGTCTGAAGTTGGGTAATGTGATGCCTTCGCTTTGTTCTTTTTGCTTAGGATTGTCTTGGCTACGTGGGCTCTTATTTTGTTTTGTATGAACTTTAAAGTAGTTTTTTCTAATTCTGTGAAGAATGTCAATGGTAGTTTAATGGGAATAGCATTGGTTCTATAAATTACTTTGAGCAAAAGCTGGAAGCATTCCCCTTGGAAACAGGCACAAGACAAGGATGCCCTCTCTCACCACTCCTATTCAACATAATATTAGAAGTTCTGGCCAGGACAATCAGGCAAGAGAAAGAAATAAAGTGTAGTCAAATAGGAAGAGAGGAAGTCAAACTGTCTCTGTTTGCAGATGACATGATCCTATATCTAGAGAACCCCATTGTCTCAGCCCAAAAGTTTCTTAAGATGATAAGCAACTTCAGCGAAGTGTCAGGATACAAAAGCCATGTGCAAAAATCACAAGCATTCCATACAGCTACAACAGACAAGCAGAGAGCCAAATCACAAATGAACTCCCATTCACAATTGCCACAAAGAGAGTAAAATACCTAAGGATACAGCAAACAAGGGAAGTGAAGAAACTCTTTTAGGAGAACTACAAAACACTGCTCAAGGAAATCAGAGAGGACACAAACAAATGGAAAAGCATTCCATGATCATGGATAGGAAGAATCAATGTCGTGAAAATGACCATACTTTTGCTTTTATTCCTCCTCACCACACTCTCCACACACTAAAGCATGAAGGAGGGAAATATATCCAAGTGAAGCTGAAAGGGATATGTCAGGCTACAATCCATCCATAGGAGGTAGATCCATAGGAGGGAGACAAGAAGCTTAGGATCAGCAGTGCCAAAGGGAGCTATATTTGTGTCCAACCACCCTCTCTCTTATTCCGTGAGAACAACTGGTGGATAAGAGAGAAAAATACATAATTTGAGTAATGTAGAAAAAGCTTTATATTTGATATTGCTTTTTTGTCACACCTGTAACAACTGAAACAACTCACCTGTAACATCTGAAAAACAGTACAAATATCATTGGTAAAATATGCTTTCCTAATAGGAAAACATCCTGTTCCTGAAATTAAGGATGGCCATAGAACTACATTCATTCATCTATTCTCTTCTCATTTTGTTTATCTTCTCATTAAATTTACCTAGCACTTGCCTGACAAAAATGCACTTAACTTCTTCTCTAGGCCTTCAGCTATGCTACTGGGGCCTCTTTGAGAAGTGTCAAAGTGGTTTCCAGGTCACCAGAGCACTGGATCCCCATGCTGATTCCATTCCAATAGGCTATGATAGCAGTCCCATAATCATAATTTATGAACACTAATGTCCTTGTCTAGACAGGAATAATTGACCTATCATTCCTAATCCCATTATTCACTTTCCAGGTCTATAAACTGTCTAAAAGTGAGTGAGTTTAAAAACATCACTGAATGTTCCTGATAATTAGTTAGAAAGGAGTCTATAATGCAAATGTGTGCATATTCAAAAAAATTGCCCCTCCTTCGTTATATAGATTATGTGAGACCATAGCCGTTGGCATTTATTGAAGTCTCTTTATTCATTAGAGAAAAGCTAATTAGTCTTTCATTATGCAAGAAATGTTTGGTTTCCCACTTGCACATAGAAAAATACAGAATCACTAGCAAAGAGACAAAATATCCCTTTACTGTATTTGGTTCCCACCCTTCACATGGTTCATGAGCTGATAGAGTAGAATATTGAGAAGAAACACCGGGGTTCTTTCCCCGACTCTCATGACATCCAATTATATTTCACAGTAACCCTGCAGGGTCTGCTTGAAATCCTCATGTCTTAATGCCATGCTCATTAACACAGAAAAGACAATGAAAACAATGACCTTTAAAATGTATATCTTTCTAATTGTCTGCTGACAATCTCTCTTTGCAGCTACACTGTTTGTTTGAGTAAAACCCATGATTGAAAAATATCTCAAAGTTCAGTTCCCTTGGGACTCTACCAAATGACTAGCAAAATGTGCTTTGACATTCTTAAGTCTTAGAGGTTTATGTCTTGTACCAAAATATTGTGTGAGATTTATTGAAATCAAATAGGACTTTGTTGGAAGAGATAGAGGTAAAATTACGTATCTATTGATATGGGACGGGACAGGGAAGTGCTGGGTAGAGACGGGCAGGGTCCCGGGCGAGTGCTCCATCCTCTGGTCTGTGCCCAAAGACATAAGTGAGAACAGGCACTTCTGTTTTCCACCCAAATGTTACATTTTCCAAGACCATTCTGGCCCACTACACACCCCCATCCTATGCCCATATAAACCCAAGACCTTTATAGCAAACACACACACAAGCAGCTAAAAGTCGAGACCAGCAGACCAGCAATGGCAGAACAATGCAGCAGAGCAAGAGAGAAGAAGAGGGACGTCTGTATGTCCAGAAGAGTTCAGCTGGGGCTTGTTGGAGAAGAGTCCAGCCACTGGGTGGCCTAACACCAGGGGAAGACCACCTTCCCACTTCATCCCCCTCTTCTGGCTCCCCATCCATCTCACCGAGGCCACCCCCACCACTCAGTAAAACTTTTCACTCATCCTTCGAGCCCACATGTGATTCATTCTTTAATGACACTGGACAAGAGCTCAGGATACAGAAGGATGTCACACTGGCCCTCTGCTCTTGCGAAAAGGCAAGGGTTTATTGAACTGATGAACATACAAGCCACCTGCAGATGGCAAATCTGAAAGAGCTTTATAACCCACGCCCACTTGGGCTTCAGGAGTTAGACACCCACCCCTAAATGCTACTTTGAGGCCAGAGCCCAGAAGCGCTGGCTCTAGCCTCTGCACTGCCCATCTGTATGCTCCCCTTTGAGGTTTGAGCTGCTGGGTGACTAAGCATGCCAGCCACACCCCTGTCGCATATCGTGCCAGGAGAATCAGAGAACTCTCCCGTTTCACTCTGATATGTCCTGAGAGCAGTAATCATTCTAGTTTAATCAATATAGAGATTATAAAGTCTTCTGGCAACTCATAGACATCAAGGTTACACCATTTTTGTCTGTTACTATGCAAAGGTTTTAAGGCAGCCTCTTTGGCTAGTAAGATTAATGCTCTCAGTCAGACAAACTGTAATATCCAGAATGAATTCTCTTCAGGACACTTTTAATTGGTACTTTTATGCCAAGTGTTATCATATATTTTATCTTGTTTCCATGGCTAATGCAATAACTGTCTGTAGCACTCATAGTTCAAACGTTGCTTCAAATAGGTTATTTTGTTTTGGAAATGCGCATGTATTATATTTGAAAAATCTATCAAATTTATTTTTGAAACATCTTTCTATCAGAAATTTTTCTTTCAGTAGACAAAAATTCAGTAAGTTTTAGAATAATTTATCCATATAGCTAACAAGCTCCTGTGCTCAATAACAAAGTAATATATACTCTTTTCAGAATATGTAAAAAAAATTTACCAAATTTTACTATAGAATAGGGAAAAATATTTCAAGAATTTTCTAAGGACAGTTAACATTCAGTACAACATATCTGAGACTATTACAATAAAATTAGAAGCCAGTTACAATAATCTAAATCTCTCTACCTTTCTCAAACTAATAAAACCAAGGAGGACAAACAAAATCACATATAACCTGCAGAGTAAAAGATAGCGAATTCTATAAACGTCCAGTTTCATGTAAATTTGAAAATGAATGAATATCAGAAGATCACTGGAACCTCCCAGAGTGGAGTTAGGTGGAGACTGCACAGAAGAATGAAAAGAGCAGTGGGTCCCAGCAGTGGCAGAACACACTACCTGAAGGAGAGAATCCCTCTCAGAAAGAGGAAATATTTAGGACGAGTCAAATAGAACAGGGCTACCTGAAAATCAAAATGAAGGGAGTTGATAGGCATGTGGAACAGAGATGAAGTATTGGCAAGGCATCACTTCTGGGGAGAGAATGCAGCTTAGAAGGGGGAATGTCCTATGGAGGCTTAGTCCAAAGGTAAAGATAAAGACGCCATCAAATGGTGGACGATTCCTAAGAAAGCAGATGACGTCACAGAATTGGACCTGTCTCCTTCAAAACTTGTGCCATCTATTTAAGCCAGGTTTTATTGAGGTGCAGTTTACATCAAGAAAAATTCATTCTGATTGCATGTTAATGTTTGATGAAATTTGACACGCCTACAATCATGTGACCCCCCCCCCCCCCCACCTCACAATTATGATACAGAATATTTTCCTCATCCTGAAAATTCCCTGTGCCCTTTGTGGTCCCTTCCCCAGCTCCTGGGAACCACTGACCTCTTTCTTGTTTCTGTTGTTTTTGCCTCTTTCAGAACATCATATAAATAGATCATAATATGTAGTCTTTTGAATGTGACCTTTTTCACATAGCATAATGCTTTCGAGATTTGTTTTATTTTAATTGCTAAATAGTAATTTATTGTATGCTTACACCCCAACTTGTTTACCTGTTCATCAGCTGATGGACATTTGGGTTGTTTGCATGATTATGAATAAGTCACTATAAATAATCACATATTTTTTTGATATGGGCATCTTTATTTTTCTTGGTAAATGAAAAAGCAGATTTTATGTGTCAATTTGGCCACGCACACGGTGCCCAGCTATTTGGTCAAATGTTATTCTGAGTGTTTCTGTGTAGGTGTATTTGGATGAGATTAATATTTATGTAAGTAAGTTGAGTACAGCAAATTGCCCTCCCTAATGTGGGTGTACTTCGTCCTATCAGTTGAAAGCTTGACTATAACAAAAAAATCAGCTTCCCTTGAGGGAGAGAGATTCCTCCTGCCTGACTGCCTTGGGCAAGGGAGATTAGCTTTTCCCTACCTTTCCACTAAAACTTTGGTACTTCCTGGGTCCCAAATCTACCACCTTTTGGACCGGAATTATATTATTGGCTCTCCTGATTCTAGGCCCTCAGACACACACTAGAACTAACTCATAGTTTTTCCAGGGTCCTAAGCTTGCTGATTCAGCTTGTAGATTTTGGGACTTGTCAGTCTCTCTAATTGCATGAACAAATTCCTTATAATAAATCTCTCTCTCTGTCTCTCTCTCTGTCTCTCTCTCTCTACACACACACACACACACATTATATTGCTTCTGTTTCTCTGGGAACCCTGATCAATACAGTAAGTATTTAACTTTTAAAACAACTACAAAACTGTTTTCCAAAATAGCTGTATTTTTCATTCCCATTCTCTGGGTCTTGATATTGTCCGTTTTTTTCTTTAATAGCTGTAGCAAATTGTGGTTTTAATTTGTATTTCCCTAATGACTAATGATGTTAAGCATCTTTTTGCTTATTTACTTACCATTTGTATATTCATATATCTTCTTTGGTGAGTTATATATTCAAATCTTTTGCCACTTTGGGGGTGGGGGAATTATTTTCTTATTATTCAGTTGAGAAAGTTATTTATATAATCTGAATACCAGTTTTTTTATTTGTACAAATTTATGAGATACATGAGAAATTTTGTTACATGCTTATGTATTCAAAAAACCCATTATTTAAAGTATCTGGAAATTGTTCTAGAGGCTTGTAGCCAATGGATAAACATTTATTCAAGTATGCCTACCAAATCTTGGGAATAGCAAAAGTTTTTGGCATTTCAGCCACAATCTGCTCCACCTCCAACCCAAGTTCTGTATTATGAAAACTCTCTATGTACAGTCAGAAGACAAGGGCTCTCTTACCTTTTAGCTCCCAGTACGGACCTATGGTTGATATCAGGAGGGGCAGGTTTCTGGCATTTTTCATCTCTGTCAAATCTGTATTGCATAAGCTCTATCTTGGCATATGAGGCTGAACAGACCAGATCCATCCTTCCCCAACTCAGTTGCCAGTCACAGGACAGAAGCTCTACCCAAGAATACTGGACCGAAAATCACCACCACAACCACTGGCTCGCCATTTGGAGGTTCCACCTTGCAAAAGGTAACCCAAGAAGGCTGGGGCTGCCACCTCTTCCTGTATCTACTTGTAGAGTAGTGATGTCACTCTGGGAAAAGCAGGCCCCCACTTCCAAATCTGCTGCAGTGTTTTGAGGGTTCTTCCTGGGGGAAAGGGAAGATCATAAAGGTAAAGAGTTCTATAGTTACGGCTGAAGAGACTGAATTTTTGGGATCAGAATGAGGACAAGTATATGTTTAAGAACTTTGCTAAAAACAAAACAAACTTTGAAGGAAAGCAATTAAGAGGAGTTGGTACTTCCATAATGCAGCAAAGTGGGTGAGCAGCCAGATGACTTACAGAGAGAAACAAGGAAACAGCAATTAAGAACACTCTTGGGATCACAGTCAACTCTGAGGGTTGGAAAAACCGGGCAACTAAGTGGTTGTCCCAGCTCTGGAGAAATCAGAACAGAAGATAGAACAAACTCAAAAGCATTTTCCAAGCCATATACAGACACATCAACACAAGGTAGAAGCCTCACTAGCACAGCCTTCTTAAACACAATCTCTGATGACCAAACATTTACTGAGCAATACGCTACTCTGGCACAGGTATGACTCCTGGGAAGCTAGACTTAAAAATAACATGACAGTCACTTCTGACAGTCTGGAAGGCTGTGTGTATGCTGAGAACTGTGCCCTCTCAGAAATAATCAGAGAGAGAACTTCCAAGCTACTAGTCCCTACCTGAATATGGGGCAAAAACCAAAACTCTTTTCACTGTGATCATAGCCTCCAAGTTACACACACATCCAATGGTGAATGATAAAGGTCTAGTAGTAAAAGGTTAAGGAGGCTTAAGCACAACATTCATCCAATAAATAACTTATACTGACTTGTAGTGACCATTGGTTGCCAGGCTAACACAAAAACAACAAAAACAATCTGAGCACACTGCAGGAGAAATAGGCTCTGCAGAATTAGCTCAGCCAGGTCATTAAACAAATAATCAAATGACCAAGCAAGCAACCACCACCTCCAGAGAGGGAGTTTAGTACCCAAAGCTTTTTTGTTTTGTTTTGTTTTGTTTGTTTGTTTGAGACAGAGTTTCACTCTTGTTACTCAGGCTGGAGTGCAGTGGTGCAGTCTTGGCTCACTGCAACCTCCACCCCCCAGGTTCAAGCGATTATCCTGCCTCAGCCTCCCAAGTAGCTGGAATTACAGGTGCCCTCCACCATACCTGGCTAATTTTTGTATTTTTAGTAGAGACAGGGTTTCACCATGTTGCCAGGCTGGTCTCAAACTCCTGACCTCAGATGATCCGCCCACCTTGACCTTCCAAAGTGCTGGGATTACAGGCATGAGCCACAATGTCCAGCCTCCAAAGTTTTTATAATATATCAATATATTATCTAAAATGTATAGTTTTCAAGAAAAATGTGAGATAAAAATTGAAAACAGGAAAGTGTAACACAAATGCAAGAAAACAAACAACAAAAGGGGGGAAAAAGAAAAAAGGAAGAAAAAGTCTAGGCAGTTGAAACTGCTTTTGAGGGATTCTAGATGGTATAATAAGCGGACAAAGCCTTCAAAAAAACTATTTCAAATGTGTTCAAAGAACAAAGGAAACAAGGTTTTAAAAATTAAAAAAAGTTATTATAAAATGTCTCATAAAATAAAGAATATAGATAGAAAGTACTAAAAAGAACCAAACAGAAACTCTGGAGTTGAAAAATTATAATACATGAAATAAAAAAATTGACTAGTAGGATAAAGTTTCTATATTTTTCTGGAATTAGGTTAGTAGAAACCTGAAATAGTTTTGAGCTAGTAGAAGAGAGCATCATGGAACTTGAAGATAGAGCAGTAAAGATTATTCAATCTAAAGAAAACAGAGAAAAAAAAGAATGAATAAAAATAAAGAGCCTCAGAGAAATGTGGAACATCACTAAATGTACATTAAAATATGTATGAGACGGAGAAGAGAGAGAAGAAGTGACGGGAAAAGGGAAATCAAAGGTATAATGACTCAAAACTTTCCAAATTTGATAAACACATTAATGTACTCATCCAACAAGCTCAATAAATTCTAAGTAAAATAAAAGCAAAAAGATCTAGATCCAGACATATTATAATTAAAATGTTGAAAGCTAAGAATAAGAGAAAGCCTTGAAAGTGGAAAGAGAAAAATAATTTATCACATACAAATGAACCTCAATAAGATTAACAGCTGACTTTTCGCCAGAAAAAAAAATGGAGACCAGAAGGCAGTAGAACAACATATTCAAACAGCTGAAAATAAAAATGTATTAACCAAGAATTTAACATCCTACAAATTTATCTTTCAAAAAAGGGAGTGAATTCACAATAGCAAAGGTGTGGAATTAACTTAGATGCGCCTTAACAATGGATTGCATAAAGAAAATGTGGGACATATATACCATCGAATACTACACAGCCATACGAAAGAATGAAATCTTGTTCTTTGCAGCAACATGGATGCAGCTGGAGGCCACTATCCTAAGCAAATTAACACAGGAACAGAAAACTAAATACCACATGTTCTCGCTTACAAATGGAAGCTAAGCATTGAGTACACATTGGACATAAAGATGGAAACAATAGGCACTGGGGACAACCAGAGTGGGTACAAAAGAAGGGGGTAAAATCTGAAAAACTACCTATTGGGCACTATGCTCACTACCTGTGTGAAAGGATCATTTGTACCCCCACCTCAACATTACAAGGTATACCCATGTAACAAACTTGCACATGTACCCCATGAATTTAAAATAAGCTAAAATTATGTTTTAAAACAGGAAGTGAAATAAATTCCCAGTTAAAAACAAATAAACAAATTTAAAAACCTTGAGAATTTGTTGCTAGCAGGTCTGCTTTCCAAGAAATACTGAACATCAGACAGTATTTCTAGCTCACATAGCAAAACAAGGTACAATTATGGAGATAATTGTAAAAGAAATTATAATTGCATTTATCTTTTCCTTTTTTCTCTGGACTAATTTAAAATTTTTATTAAAATATGCATGTCATTGCATTGTTGTGGCTGTACCTTATAGAAATGTTATATGCTTGATAATAACAGCTCAAGGGAGGTGGGTGGGAACAAAATTCTATTGAAGTAAGAAAATGTCATCAGATGGTACATCAAATCTACTTAAAGAAATGAAGAGAACTGGATATGAAGGTTAACATAAAAATGTAAATATATTCTTCTATTTCTCCTGTCAGCTTCTTTAAAGATTTAAGATTATACAAACTGATAATAATAAAATATATCATTGGGTTTGTGCCATATAAAGTTGTAATATGTATAACAGTAATAGCACAAAAAGGGGATGGGGTAAATGGGACTCTGTAGGAGGGTAAATGAGACTCTCTAGGAGGGTAAATGGGACTCTACAGGAGTAAAGTTTTGCTATTTCCTTGGAATTAATATAAATCTTAAGTAAACTAAACAATCAAAAGGCAGAGATTGTCATATTACATAAAAGAACAAGATCCAACTATATGCCATATACCAATACAAATACATTGATACAAATGAGTAAAAGGAAGGAAAACTATGCTATGTACCAATACAAATATATTGATACAAATAAGCTGAAGGTAAAAGGAAGGAAAAAGATGTGCCATGTAAACCACAACTATAAAAGGCTTGGAGTGGCTATACTAATATCAGACAAATAACCTTAAAAATATTACTAGAGATAAAAAAGGACATTTCATCATGATTAAAGGGCCAACTCACCAGGAGGATAAAACTTTGGAATGTATATACAACACAGTGCCCAAAGATGAAGCAAAAGCTAAAAAACTTAAAGGGAGAAACAGATAATTCAACAATAGTTGAAGAAACCAATATCCTACTTTCAGTAAAGAATTGACCAGCTAGGGAGAAAATCAACAGGAAAATAAAAAACTTGAACATTATAAACCATCTGTGCATAACAGATATCTAAAGTACATACAACGGCAGCAGCATGCATATTATAAAACTCCCATGGAACATTCTATAAGATAACTCATGTTAAGTGATACAAGCTTCAGTAATTTTTCTTTTGCAAGGGTGGGGAGGGGGGATCAAGGTTCTGGCTTTGTCATCCAGGCTGGAGTGCAGTGACACTCCACTCACTGCAACCTCCACCACCTGGACTCAAGCCATCCTCCCACCTCAACCTTCCCTGTAACTGAGACTACAGGCATACACCACCAAACCCATCTAATTTTTGTAGTTTTTTGGTAGAGATAGGGTTTTGCTATATTTCCCAGGCTGGTCTTGAACTTCTGAGCTTAAGCTATCCACCCACCTCAGCCTCCCAATGTGCTGGGATTATAGGCATGAGCCATCACACCCAGTCAAGCTTCAATACTTCTAAAATTAGTGAAGTTATACAATGTATGTTCTCTGACCTCCTGAAGTAAATCAGAAATCAAAAACAGAAGAAAATTTGAGAAATTCAAACTATATGGATATTAAACAACACATACCCTAAGTAACTAATGGGTCAAAGAAGAAATCAAAAAGCCAACTAGAAAATATTTTGAGATTATTAGAAATGGAAACGTGTTAAAAAACTTACAAAATGCAACTAACACAGTGCTTGGAGAAAAATTTATACCTATAATGGCCATATTATACATGAAGAAATGTTTCAAATTAATAACCTAAGCTTACACCTTAAAATTTTTAAAAAAGAAGATCAAAGTTAACTAAAAGCAAGTAGAAGGAAGGATATCATAAAGACTAGAGCAGAAACTAATAGAGAATAGACTAATAATAGGGAAAATAAAAAAAAAAAACAAAACCTGATCCTTTGCAGGAAAAAAAAAAAAAAATAGAAATGGCAAATGTTAGCTTGGTTAACCAGGAAAAAAAGAGAGATGACTCAAATTACAAAAGTTATGAATGAAAGGGGATATCACCACCACCTTTATAGAAATAGGATTATAAATAAGTACTATGAGGAAATATGTACCAAAATTTACATAAATAAAATGGACAGATTTCTACAAAGACATACATACACCGCTGAGACTTACTCAAAAATAAATTGAAAATTGGAGTAAATTTACAACAGGTAGAGTGATCAAACTAGTAATTTAGCATTTTCACACAAAGAAAAGCCCAGCACCAGATGGCTTTACTGATGAATTCTACCAAACATTAAAAAAAGAAAAAAAGTATACTAATCCTTCAGAAACATGTCCAAAAATAGAGCAGGAGGGAACACTTCCAACTCATTTAATGAGGCCAGTATTATTATTCTGATACTCAAACCAGACAAAGGTGAGAGACCATTTTGTATTATGTTTTCTCCCTGAGATAAAGACCAAGACAAAGATATATGTCCTAGCCACTTGTATTCAAATTGTTATGAAGGCTCTGCCGAGGGCAATTAGTCAAGGAAAAGAAATAAAGAACACCTAGACTTTTTAAAAAATGTGAACTATCTCTAGTCATGGATGACTTAATCTTGTATATAAAATTCTGAAGAATCCACTAAAAACTATTAGAACTAACAAACAAGTTCAGCAAGGCTTCAAAATCTAATAATGTAAAAAAGCCATTGTATTTCTATACAGGTGCAACAAACAACCTGAAAATAAAGTAAATAAAACAATTTCATTTATAATAGCACCCCTCTCAGGTGTTAACAAAAGAAGTGCAAGATTTGTACATTAAAAACCTCAAAAATTGTTGTCAAAAATTAGAGAATATTTAAACAAATCAAAAGACATTCCGTGTTTCTGGATAAGAAGACTAAGTATTTTTAAGATGACAATACTCAGCAAATGTACCTACAGTCTCAACAAAAATCACTTTCAAAAATCCTACCTGGCTTTATTGCAGAATTTGGCAAGGTGATCCTAGAATTCATATGCAAATGTAAAATATCCGCAATCATCAAAATAACTATGAAAAATAATTACAAAGTTGGGAGCTCACATTTTCCAATTTTGAATCTTGCCTCAAAGCTACTGTAATCAAGACAGTGTCATACTAGTGAAAGGACAGACATTGACCAATAGAACAGAATTGAAAGTCCAGAAATAAACCCATAAGTTCATAAATAAACCCATAAGTCCATAAATATTTATGGTTAACAGGTTTTCCAAAAAATGTCAAAACAACTTAACTGGAAAGAAGAGTCTTTTCAACAAATAGTGCTGACACAAGCACATGCAAGAAAATGAAGTTAGATCCCTATCTCACACCATACAAAAAAATTAACTCTAAATGAATCAAAGACCCAAATGTAGAGCCAAAACTATAAAACTCTTTGGGGAAAATATTGGGGTGAATCTTCGTGACCTGGAGTTAAGCAGTGTTTTCTTAGCAGCAATACAAAAGGAGTAACAAAAGAGAAATTTTTAATTGGATTTCATCAAAAATATAAGATTTTGTGCTACAAATGATACTATCAAGAAAGTTAAAAGACAACCCATAGAAGTGGAGAAAATATTTGCAAATCATATATTTGAGAAGGAACTGTTAGAATATGTAAAGAACTCTTACAACTCAGTAGTAAGACAAAAAAAAAAGAAAAAAAAAAAAAACAACTAAACGTGGCCAAAGGATATGGAGAGACATTTCATTTAAAAAAAGTATACAAATGGCCAATAAGCACATAAAGAGATTCTCAACATTATTTACCACTAGGAAAACATAAATCAAAACCACAAGATACCACTTCACACTAGTAGAATACGATAATTTTTTAAAAGACCAATAATAAGTGTTAGTGAAGATGAGGAAGAATCCTTGTGCACTGCCTTGTGAATGTGAAAGAGTACATCCATTTTAAAAAACATTGTGGCAAATCTTCAAAGAGTTAAACATGGAATTACCACATGCCCAGCAATTCCACTCCCTGGTATATGCCCACAAAAAATCAAAAACACATGTCCACTGAAAACTTGTACACAAATATTAACAACAGCATTATTCATAATAATCAAAAAGTAAAACAAATCAATTGTTTATCAAGTGATGAAAAGAGAAATACAATGTGGTATATTTATACAATGAAGTATTATTCAGGAGTAAAAAGGAATGAAATACAGCTACTACATGGTTGAACCTTGTAGTAACATTATAAGTGAAATATAATGTAGAAACATTGTAAGTGGAAGAAGCAAGTCAGAGAAGAATATATATAGTATAATTTCATTTATATGCAATGCTCAGAAAAGGCAAATTTATGGAGACAGAAAGTATATGAGTGGTTTCTCAGTGGTATGGGGGAGTGAGTGAAAAGGGTGGGGTTGGGGTGGGGTGCCACAGCTGATGGGTGTGAGTATTCTCTTTAAGGGAGATTAAAATGCTCTAAAATTAGATTGTGGTAATGGTTACATGACCTTAGAAAACACACTTTAAATGAATGTGAGTCATACACCTTAAATGAGCGAATAGTATGGTAAAAGAATTTTATCTCAATAAGGCTGTTTTTGAAAGTTCTAAATAAAGTTACTATTAGAAGAAAATAGAAAGTAAGCATAAAAACTTTCTAGCTGATGAAAATAGGCTATATAAAACAACCATGGGCCGGGCACTGTGGATCACACCTATAATCCCAGCACTTTAGGAGGCTGAGGTGGGCAGATTACCCAGGGTCAGGAGTTCAAGAGCAGCCTGGCCACCAAATTGGTGAAACTCCATCTCTACTAAAAATATTTTTTAAATTAGCCGGGCATGGTGGTTGGCGCCTGTAATCCCAGCTACTCGCGAGGCTGAGGCAGCAGAATTGCTTGAACCCGGGAGGTGGAGGTTGCAGTGAGCCAAGATCACACTACTTGCACTCCAGCCTGGGTGACAAGCGAGACCCTGTCTCAAAAAAAAAAAAAAAAAAAACACAAAAACAAAAAAAACATGTAGCAGAGGAATATCATTACACAGCACTTCACCTTGAATTAAGTATCATTAAAAAGTAAGTTTCACATATGAGAGAATAACATGAATCTGAAATTAACCATCTCAGAAATTGAGTAACAGAAAGGATTTGAAACAAGACCTGATTAAACTCAATAAAGAAATGAGTGAGAGAAGACAAAATTATTTTGCAAATGAAGGCTTTTTGTTATATGTCCCATGGTATTTCATCTTTTTTCATGTTGTTATAAATAGTAATCTCAAAGTAATTATTTTCTAATTTTTGTTGGTGTATTAGTCATTCTCACACTGCTATAAAGAAATGCCTGAGACTGGGTAATATATAGAGAAAAGAGGTTTAATTGGCTCATGGTTCTTCAGGCTGTACAGAGCACATGGCAGCATCTGCTTCTGGGGAGGCTTTAGGGAGCTTGCACTCATAGCACAAGGTAAAGTGGGAGCTGACATCTTACATGGCAGGAGCAGGACCAAGATAGGAGGTGGGAGAGGTGCTACACACTTTTAAAACAACCAGATCTCATGATAACTCACTCACTTCTGTAAGACTAGCACCGAGGGACTGGTACTAAACCATTCATAAGAACTCTACCCCCATGATCCAATCACCTCTCACCAGGCCCACCTTCAACCTCAGTAGGGACAGAGATCCAAACCATACCAGTTGAGATATACATTTAAATAATTTTTATATAATGACCTTATGTCCAGTGATATTGCTAAATTCACTTATTAATTTTAAATTGTCTACAGATAATTTTGAATTTTAAATGCACACAATTATCTTTTTGGCAAACCCTGAGAGTTTTACTTCTTCCTATCCAAACCTCCTGAATTTTGTTTTCATTTTTTCCTCATTGCAAAATTTTGTGACTGGTATGACGTTGCAAAAAAAAAAAGTGGAAATAGCAGAAATTTTTGTTTCATTGTGAATCTCAGGGAAAAAGCACTTAATGTTTTGCCATTATGGAAATTTTTATGTGGGATATTATTAAATACTGTTTTTCAGTTTAGGAAGTTCTCTTCTATTCCTAATTTGCTGCTTTCTTTCCAATTTTTATTTTATATTCACAGGGTAAACATGCAGATTTGTTATATGGGTGAATAGTGTGTCACAGGGGCTTGTCATTATTTTGTTACCCAGGTAATGAGCATAATACCCGATACGTAGTTTTTCAATACTCACTCTCGTCCCACCCTCCACCCTCTAGTAGTCTCTGGTGTCAACTTCTTTGCACTCATTTGTTTTCAGAGTTTAGCTCCCACTTGTAAGTGAGAACATGCAATATTTGGTTTTCTGTTCCTGCATTATTTCCCTTAGGATAATGGTCTCCAGCTTCATCTATGTTGCTGCAAAGAACATGATTTCATTATTTTCTATGGCTGCATAGTTTTCCATAGTGTGTGTGTGTGTGTGTGTGTGTATCACATACTCTTTATCCAGTCCACCATTGAAGGGCAGCTAGGTAGATTCCATGTTCTGCTATTGTGAATAATGCTGTGATGAACATACACATTCATGTGTCTTTATAGTAGAATGATTTATATTCCTTTCGGTATATACCTTGTAATGGGATGGCTGGGTCGAATGGTAGTTCTGTTTTAGATTCTTTGAGAAATCTCCAAACTGCTTTCCACGGTGGCTAAACTGTTTACATTTCCACCAACAGTATTTCAGCACTCCTTTTTCTCTGCAACCTCACCAGCACCTGTAGACTTTTTGACTTTTTAATAGCCATTCTGAACAGTATGAAATGCTATCTTATTGTGGTTTTGATTTGCATTTCTGTAATTATTAGTGATGTTGAGTGTTTTCTTCATATGCCTGTTGACTATGTCTTCTTGAGAAGTGTCTCTTCATGTCCTTGTCCAGTTTAAATAAGGTTGTTTGTTTTTTGCTTGTTAATTTGTTTATGTTCTTTATCAATTCAGGATATTAGACCTTTGTTGGATGCATAATTTGCAAGTATTTTCTCCCATTGTGTAGATTGTCTGTTTACTCTGTTGATAGTTTCTTCTGCTGTGCAGAAGCTCTTTAGTTTAATTAGGTCCCACTTGTCAATTTTAGTTTTGTCACAGTTGCTTTTGGATCTTCATCATGAAATATTTGGCAAGGCCTGTATCCAGAATGGTATTTCCTAGGTTTTCTTCTAGGGATTTTGTAGTTTTAGGTTTTACATCTAAGTCTTTAATCAATCTTCAGTTGATTTTGTATATGATAGTAGCAAGGGATCTAGTTTAATTCTTCTGCACATGGCTAGCCAGTTCTGCCAGAACCATTTATTAAATAGGGAGTCCTTGCCCTATTGCTTGCTATTGTTGCCTTTGTTGAAGATCAGATGGTTGTAGATATACATCTTTATTTCCAAGTTCTCTATTCAGTTCATTTGCTGTATGTGTCTGTTTCTGTGCTAGGACAATGCAGTTTTCATTACTGTAGCCTTGTAGTATCATTTGAAATGGGGTAATGTGATGTCTCTGACTCTGTTCACTTTGCTTTGGGTTGCTTGGCTATTTGGGCTCTTTTTTGGTTCCATATGAATTTTATAATAGTTTTTTTTTCTAATTCTGTAAAGAATGTCATTGGTAGTTTGATAGGAATGGCATTAAATCTGTAAATTGCTTTGGGTAGTATGACCATTTCATTTTGACAATATTGATTCTTCCTATCCATGAGCACGAAATGTCTTTCCATTTGTTTGTGTTGTCTCTGATTTCTTTCAGCAGCATTTTGTAATTACCATTACAAAGAACTTTCACATCCCTGATTAATTGTATACCTAGGTATTTTATTTTTTTCTGTGGTTATTGTGACTGGGATTGTGTTCTTGATTTGATGCTCATTTCAGATGTTATGGGTATATAGATATGCTACTGACTTTTTTACATTGATTTTGTATCTGAAACTTTGCTGAAGTTGTTTATCAAGTCTAGGAACCTTTGGACAGACACTATGAGGTTTTCCAGGTATAAAATTGTATCATCTGCAAAGAGATAGTTTAACTTCCTCTCTTCCTAGTTGAATGCTTTTTATTTCTTTCTCTTGCCTGACTGCTCTGGCTAGAAGTTCCAGTACTATGTTGAATAAGAGTGGTGAAAGTGGGCATCCTTGTCTTGTTCCATTTCTCAAGGGGAATGCTTTTGCCTATTCAGTATGACGTTGGCAGTGGGTTTGCCATAGATGGCTCTTATTATTCTAAGGTATGTTTCTCTGATACCTATTTTGTTGAGAGTTTTTAACATAAAGGGATGTTGAATTTTATCAAAAGTCTTTTCTGTGTCTATTGAAATGATCATGTGGTTTTTGTTTTTAGTTCTGTTTTTATGATGAATCACATTTATTGATTTGCGTATGTTGAATCAACCTCCCATCCCAAGAATAAAGTCCAAATGATATGGTGAATGGACTTTTTGATGTACTGCTGGATTTAGTTTTCTTGCATTTTGTTGAGGATTTTTGCATCTATGTTCATTAAGGATATTGGCCTAAAATTTTTTTTTTTTTCGTTGTGTTACTGCCAGGTTTGGGTATCAGAATGATGCTGGCCTCATAGAATGTGCTAAAGAGTACTCCCTTCCCAATTTTTTGGAATCGTTTTAACATGGTTCGGGTTTTTACCAGCTCTTCTTTATATATCCGGTAGAATTCAGCTGTGAATACATCTGGTCTAGGGTTTTTCTTGTCGGTAGTCTTTTTATTGCTGATTCAATTTTGAAACTGATTATCAGTCTATTCAGGGTTTCAGTTTCTTCCTGGCTCAATTTTGGAAGGTTGTGTTTCTAGAAATTTATCAATTTCTTCTAGGTTTTCTATGTTGTGTGTATAGAGGTGTTCATAATAATCTCTGAAGGTTTTTTGTATTTATATGGTGTCATTGGTAATGTCCCCTTTGTCATTTCTGATTGTGTTTATTTGGATATTATCTTATTCTTCATTAATCTAGCTAGCAGTCTATCAATCTTATTTATTCTTTCAAAGAACTAATATTTCATTTCATTGATCTTCTGTATGGTTTTTTACATCTAAATTGCATTCAGTTCTGCTCTGATTTTGGTTATTTCTTTTCTTTTACTAGCTTTGGGGTTGGTTTGCTCTGGTTCCTCTAGCTGTAATGTTAGGGTATTGATGTGGGATCCTTCTAACGTTTTGATGTGGACATTTAGTGCTATAAACTTTCCTCTTAACACTGCTTTAGCTGTGCCCCAGAGATTCTGGTATTTTGTGTCTTTATTTTCATTAGTTTCAAAGAATTTCCTGATTTCTGCCTTACTTCCATTGTTTACCCAAAACTAATTTATTAGCAGGTTGTTTAATTTTCATGTAATGGTATGGTTTTGAGAAATCTTCTTAGCATTGATTTCTATGTTTATTGTGCTGTGGTCCGTGAGTATGGGTGGTGTGATTTTGTTTTTGTTTTGTTTTGTTCTGTTTTGTTAAGAATTGATTTATGGCTGAGCATTTGGTCAATTTTAGAGTATGTGCCATGTTCAGATTAGAACAATGTATATTCTGTTATTGTTCGGTGAATTCTTCTGTAGACGTTTGTTAGGTCCATTGGGTCAAGTGTCACGTTTAGGTCCCAAATATCCTTGTTAGTTTTCTGCCTCAATTATCTGTCTAATGCCGTCAGTGGGGTGTTAGAAATCTCTCGCTATTATTTTGTGGTTATCTGAGTCTCTCCACACATCTCTAAGAACTTGCGTTACGAATCTGGGTTCTCTGATTCTGGGTGCATATATTTTTAGGATAGTAAAGTCTTCTTGTTGGATTGATCCCTTTACATTATACAATATTCTTTTTTCATTGGTTTAAAGTTTACTTTGTCTGAAATTAGAGTAGCAACCCTGTTCTTTCCTGTTTTTAATTTGTTGGGTAGATTTTTCTCCATCCCTTTAATCTGTGCCTATGAGTATCACCACATGTGAGATGGGTCTCTTGAAGATAGCATGTAGTTGGATCTTCTTTTTCCAACTTAACACTGTACCCTGTGTCGTTTAAATGAGACATTTAGCCTATTTGTGTTCACGGTTATTATTGATATGTGTGGATTTGATCCTGTTATCGTGTTGTTAGCTGGTTGTTTTGTGGACTTGATTGTGTAGTTGCTTTCTTCTGTCAATGGTCTATGTACTTTAGTGTGTTTTTGTGATGGCTGGTAATGGACGTTCATTTCCACATTTAGCACTCCCTTAAAGACCTCTTGTAAGGCATGTTTTTTGGTCATGAATTATCTTAGTATTTGCTTGTCTGAACAGGATTTTATTTTTCCTTTGTTTATGAAGCTTAGTTTGGATGAGTATGAAATTCCTACTTGTAATTTCTTTTCTTTAAAGATGCTGAACATAGATTCTCAATGTATTCTGGCTTGTTGAGTTTCTGCTTAAACGTCCGCAGTTAGTCCAGTGGGGTTCTTTTGGTAGATGACCTACCCCTTTTCTCTAGGTGCCTTTAATGTTTTTTCTTTCGTATTGATCTTGAGAATCTGATGACTATGTGTCTTGGGATGGTCATCTTATGTGGCATCTCAAAAGGGTTATTTGAATTTCCTGAATTTGAATGTTGACCTCACTAGTGAGTTTGGAGAAATTTCATGGGTAGTATCCTCAAATATGTTTTCCAAATTGCTTGCTTTCTCTTCCTGCCTCTCAGGAATACCAAAGAGTCATAGGTTTTTGTCTCTTTACATAATCCCAAGTTTTTCGGATATTTCATTCACTTTTTTTATTCTTTCTTCTCAATTTTTGTCTGAGTTGATTTGAATAACTAGTCTTTGGGCTCTGAGATTTTTTCCTCAGCTTGATCTATTCTGTTGTTAGTACTTCTGTTTGTATTATGAAATTCTTATAGTGAATGTTTCAGCTCTATCAGACCAGTTCAATTCTTTCTTAAAATGGCTCTTGTATCATTTTACTGGAAATGCAAGGAATTCTTGGATTGGGTTTCAGCTTCCTTCTGAATCTCAATGATCATCATTGCCATCTAGGTTCTGAATTCTAAGTCCATCATTTCAGCCATTTCAGCTTGGTTAAGAATGATTGCTCGGGAGCAAGTTTGGAGGTAAGAAGTTGCTCTGGCTTTTTGAGTTGCCAGAGTTTTTGCATTAGTTCTTTCTCATCTTTGTGGGCTGTTTCTTTAGCCTTTGATGTTGGTGTTCTTTGGATGGGGATTTTTACTTTTTTACTCTTTGAGACCCTTGAGGGTTTGATTGCAGTGTAAGTTGGATTCAGTCAACAGGCTTCATTTCTGGATGATTTCAGAAGACCTGGGCTCAGCTCAGCACTCCTGGCCTGCATACTCTGACTCTGAGGAGCTGGAACCAGGCTTATAGCTTTGTTTTCTGGACCCTCTAGGTTAAGAACCTGCTGCCCTGGAGGAGCCAAGGTATTTCCGGTGTGCCTGCAACAACACCCTGATGGGGGTGGCAGCAAAAGCACTTCATTGGGTTGGTGAAATCAACATGTGCACACATGCCATTAAAGTGGTGAGAAAAGGCTATGGGCAAGTGTGTGTCATTGAAGAAGCTGGGGAGACTGTGAATGTGTGTACATTGGTGGGGGGCTCATCTGCTGAAGCTCCTTGATGGTTAGACAGGGTCTGCCAGCAGAAGAGGTACAGTAATGGCCACTGGGAAGCACCCTGGTTGGGCATCTGAGGCTGCACTATAAGCAGGTGCCACCAGGAAGGGACCCCAGGAGAGGCTGGCAGACAGGGGAGCACTCAGATTAGACTGGCTTTATCCCATAGGCAAGACACCCCTACTCTGTCCAGACCCACCAGTCAACAGAGGCCAAAGCCATCTGGAGGAGCATGGTGAGCCTCAGGGGATGGGCATTTCTGGCCATGCTCTACTGCAACTACCAAACCCTCTGGGCTCTGCATGGAGTGCGTTCCTGTTCATGCTAGCTGTTTAAGCAGCTCTCTCTCTGCAAGCTGAAATGGCCATGGGAGTCATGAGGTCTTCTGCAGCTGGGATTCCAAAAGTCCATGGTGAGAAGGGGCTGCTTCTTGCCTATTAATTCACTTTTTACCCAGGACCTGCTGGTGGCCAGGAATGAGTCCTGGTGCTTGGCAGCCTCATATAGGGTCCCAGCTTCCTGTCTCTTTAGCCTAGGGTCTGTTTCCTCCTTGCATCCACTCTCAAGACTTCCTTCCAAAGATCTGCCTGGAGCGTTCTGACCTTTGGTCTGCTCTCTCAGTGGGAGATGTTCTTCCTGGCTGCATCTAGTCAGCCATTTTGTCTCCCTCTAAGACTGTTTTCCTTAATCATAAAAGGATGTTAATATTATTAAATACTTTTCTGGAACCTACTGAATTAATCACATAAGTTAATTCATAATTACATTTATCTTGAGTGTTAAATCATCCTTGAATTCCTGGAATAAACCCATTTTGTAGTAATGTATTTTCTTCTTACATACCACTGCATTCTATTTGCTAAGTAATTCTTTATTATTTTGCATCTAAATTAGTAGATTTCAGAAGAACCTGCTGTCTTGAAAGAAAGTGTTGGAAAGTATTTGTTCTTTTTCTACTCTCTGGAAGATTTTGCGTAACTCATTATTTCCTACATATTTTGAAAAATTCACTTTTAAAGCCCACTATGCATAGACTTTTGTGGTGTAAGAAGATTTTAAAATAATGTTCAATTTATTTAATTGGTATTGGACTTTAAATATCATTTATTTCTTCTTTCATAAATTTTGGTATAATGTGTTTTATTAAACTATTCATTTCATTCAAATTAGCATGTTTAGTGGCATGTATTTATTCATAATATCCTCTTGTAATCTGCTAAATGTCTCTAAGAGCTGTAGTAGTGTCTTTGTTTCTATTTTGTTATTGGTAATTTGTGGTTACTATACTTTTTCCTTCATTAATTTTGTAGGAATTTCTCAATTTTTAAATATCTTTAAGAATCGATTATTTGTTTCTATTTTATATCCATTTTCCATTTTATTGATTTATGGTCCTATTTTTTACTATTTCCTTGATTCTACTTCTTCGGTTTTGATTTGCTCTTTCTTTTCTAGTGTTTTGAGGTGGAAGATTTGGTCACTAATTTTTAATGTTTCTTCTTTTCTGTTATACTTATTTAAGGTTAGCCTCTCTCTAACCAGCATCTTATGTGCTGCACCCTACAAGTTGTAGTATGCGATATCTTCATTAGCATTCAGTGTGAAATAGTTTATAAATTCTACTTTGCCTTAGATCTATGGATTTAGTTATAAATGTATTGTTTAATTCTAAACACTTAGTAGTTTTTATTATTTATTTCTAGTTTAATCCCACTATGGTAAGGAAATGATGTTAATATTTTGAAATTTATCAAGGCTTATTTTACATGGTATTCTTTGTAAAATGTTTCATTGTGCTTTTTTAAAAACTGTAAAAAATGTGACTTTTATTACTAATCAGTGGAATGACCCCTGTATCATTATGAAATTTCTAGCAATATATTTTGCTTTTTATTTTTTAAAAGTATTTCTATGCCAACTTTTTAAAGTAGAGCATTTTTGACATTTATTGTTTTATATTCTTTTAATTTCAACTTTTTTCTCTTTATATAAATCTTGTACCTCTTATAAGCAGCATATACCTTTATTTGTTATTTGTTTATGTGTTATTGTTATCTTGTCTAAGAATCTTAGTACTTTACTTGGAGTATTTGGTCAGTTTGCATTTAGTTACTCATATGTTTAGGTTTGTATCTACAATCTTATCCTTTGTTTCTCTGTATATCTGGGACAAGTCAGAAACCACACAAATGATTTTAACAAGAATAATTTAATATACAAATTATTAGCTAGTAAAAGATAGCTGGGGGAAGGCTTTAATAGACACCCCCCCAAAAATATTCGTCTCTGGAACCTGTTAATATGTTACTTTCTATGACAATAAGGATGTTGCAGAGATGATTAAGTTAAAGATCTTGAGAGAATTATCTTGATTATCTAGATGGGCTCAGTATAATCACAAGCGTCGTTATAAGGGGAAGATGGAGGCAGGAGAGTCAGAGTCAGAGAAGGAGATGCAATGAAAAAATCAGGGTCATAGTCAGAGATTTGAAGATGCTATGGTTCTGGCTTTGAAGATGGAAGACGAGGTCATGAGCCATGGAATGCAGGCAGCCTTTAAAAGCTGGGAAAGGCAAAGGAATACTTTCCTCTTGATTCTCCGAATAAGCCTGCTAACACGTTGATTTCAGCCCAGTGAAATGCATTTTGGATTTCTGTCCTACAGGACTGTAAAGTAGTAGATTTGTGTTACTTTTAAGCCACTAAATTTGTGGTAGTTTCTTACAGCAACAATAAGAAACACATTTATTAGCTAACCTAACCACTAATGAGGCAAGAGGCAATTCTAAGGACTTTCAAAACAGCAAAGTAGGGAGCAGCTGCTACCTCTAGGGATGAGGGTGAGTACCTAGGAAAATATATCTTTGCTGTAGCTATTTTTAAATTTTCTCTATGTCTTTGGGTTTTGGCTATCTTACTCTGATGTGGTTTTTTATATGTTTTGTTTTATATATTTCATCTTGGGTTCGCTGAGCTTATTGAATTTGTGATTTATGTCTTTCCTCATATTTGAAAAATGTTTGGTCTTTATCTCCTAATGTATTACTTCTTCCAATTTCTCTTTCTTAAACCATATTTATATCATGTTAGATCTTTCAACTGCATTGCATTTATGTCTGACACTCTTCTATTTTTATTTTCTTTTTCTTTGGTTTAGGTTGTATATTTTCAGTTGCACCTGTCTTCCAGTTTCCTACTCCTAACTTTACTTGTCTCCGATCTATTGAGTGCTTTTTTCAATTAGTAACTTTTTAGTTTTAGAATATTCATTTGATTCCTAGAAAAGTAAGTTCCAGTTGACTCTTAAAATTCTCCTTCTTTGCATCCACTTGGTCCAATGTTTGCTCTATTCTACTGAACATATTAATCATAGTTATTTTAAAGTCCTTATCTGTTAACTGCAACAATACTGTGGCTCTGATTTCATTTCCTATTCTTTTTCTCTTGATTTTGGGTCATATGGATGTGACTTTTTCACATCCGTGGTGACCTTAGATTGAATGAATATTGGACATTGTATATTAAAAACAGGAGATGTATTAATCTGTTCTCACATTGCTAATAAAGACATACCCCAGACTGCATAATTTATAAAGGAAAGAGTTTTAAATAGCTTACAGTTTCCCATGGCTGGGGAGGCCTCACAATCATGGCAGAGGCAAATGGGGAGTAAAGTCATGTCTTACATGTTGGCAGGAAAAGAGAGAGCTTGTGTAAGGGAATTCCCCTTTATAAAACCATTAGATCTGTGAGACTTACTATCATGAGAACAGCATGCGAAAGACCTGCCCCCATGATTTAATTACCTCCCACCAGGTCCCTTTCATGACACATGGAAATTGTGAAAGCTACAATTCAAGATGAGATTTGGGTGGGAAAAAAACACAGTCAAACAATATCAGGAGAGAATCTAAATGATGTGGTCTCCCAACAGAGATAGTTCACCCTTTTTTCTGCTAGTCTGATGTGGTTGGAAGTTTGGTTAAAGATTAATTTGATTCAGTCTACCATTTTCCCCCTTTCTCTTGTGTCTCCATTATTGCCACTACAAACCTGTGCAACCACTAGAGTATGCGCTGGTTCCTCTGTGCCCTAGCATTAGACATCTGTGGCCAAGCCTTGTTCTCAGTCTCTATCTGCACCCATTAGGAAATTTCTTGAGGAAAGAAGCAGTTGGAGATCATCAAAGCAAATTCATTACTCCTTTTGAACCTTTTAGTTTTTACTCCTGTGTCTCAGATCTCCTAGTTAAAATTGTTACTTTTAGGGGCTAGGTGGGAATAAGGTAGAGAGGATGGATATGGGAGCAATTCTTCTCAACGTAGTTTTCAATTTTGGATAATGTTAATGCTTTATATATTCAAAATAAACTTAAAAGGAATCAAAAAGAGAACTCTAAAATTGAATACAGGCATATGCATGAACTCAACAGTATATCAACTTGATAATATAATCATAGAGAACAGAATAAGTTCAACTAATCTATGGGCAAAATAGTCTGATTGCATATCCTTAGTATATTAGTATGTTTAATGTTTAATAACATTAAACCTTATTGGATGCATTTATTGTTAGTACATATAATGCACTAAATATTAAAACTTATTGAGTATATATATTGTACAGTTGAAACTATTTTATATTGTAACATAAAGTAAATAGATTGATATTATAATAAAAGATTTTTAATTAAAAGGGGTACAAATATGTATGTAACTAACAATATGAGCTTGCTCTCTCTCACATGCACACACGCACGCACACACACACACACTCATACATACCTCAGCTCTTTCCACCAAAGTAGCCTAAAAGCAATGATCCTCCAGTGGCAGTGAGCATACATAGTGTTCAAATTCTGTTTTCTAAATAATAATTTTCAACCAAAGGGAATTAGGGCCCCCTGGAGAAAACTAATTCCAAATCTAAGGCAGGAAAGTGCAGGGTGAGCTTGGGACATGCTTTTGCATGTATTAGCAAAGGAATGTCCAAAGACAAATGAGATTATTTTAAAGACATGGAACCAGCTTGAAGTAGTTCCACTGTTTGGATCTGGGAACGTTTGAGCATTCAGGACAATAATTGGTTGAATTAGACAAATCCATGAGTCAGCTGTAATATTCTAAATCATTAAATAAAAGGAGAAAGATGGCTACGGGGATACTGAATAAGAAAAGCTCATTTTTATAGAAGGAATGATAGAATCAGAAAATATTCATTTTGCCATTCCTCCCAACTCAGGAGAAACTCAAAAATGGATACAAAAACCATTGCATGAAAAGTGACTGGATATGTGCAGTGTCAAAGTATCTCATCACACATTACTAGATCATTACAAAGGAGAAAAATGAACCTTCACAGTGGCAAGACTTCTACCTCTTTCAAACAGCGAGTAAATTTACTATCTCTAATAATTAGATTATATTATGTTATGTCCCCTGGTATGATACAATATGGTGTATACACTCCATTACCTATAAAATATTTTTTCTCTAAATATTAACTTCAATTTATACACTTCTAAACCAAGCTTCCAGTCTAGAGAAAATACAAGAGCTAGAGAAAACAGTTAAATAATAACATGAGAAAATAATCACAGTGATCTAGATTCTTCAAAAAGTGAAAGTAATTTTAAAAAGCAGGAGAAAGTTCAAATTTTAGGGAATAAAGAAACCTAACAAAGCAGTTTATTATAAACCGTGATTGAGACCTGTATCAGAAACAAATATATGTAATAGACATTGAGGCAACTGGGGAAATTAGACTATGGACTGTAAATTAGGTTATATTATCAAATTATGGTTATTTTTATTTGTCATGTTATAGTTACATAAATCCTTATTTTAAGGAAATGCATAATAAAGTATTTTGGGGCAAAGTCATGATGTCTACAATTCATTTTTAAATGGCTCACCAAAACAAATTGAATATTTGCATAGTGAGAGAATTAGGGCAAAAATGTTAACAATTTTTAAATTTAAGTGGGTGGCATATGGCTATACTTTCAATTTTCTCAATACTTAAAAAATTTCAAAATAACAAAGATTGGAAAAATTTTTAAATAATAGAAATAAAATATAAATATAAGTAACAATCACACACTTGAATAATTGATAACTTATGAACTAAAGAAGTACAATGAAAAATATAAAATGTTTAGCATGAAGGAAATTAAAAGCACTAAATATAAGATTTGTCGGATATACCTAAACATTACCAAAAGAGACATTAAATCCTTCAATATATTTATTAAAAGACAAGAGAAAATGAAAATACATGATTTGACCATTCAGGATAACAATTTATAAAAATAACTAAACCCAAAAAAAATGCAAAGGAAGAAAGTAATAAAGAGAAGAAACTTGTAAAATAAAAAACACAATAATAAGATTTATAAAGAATAAAGTAGGCTGGGCACCGTGGCTCACGCATGTAATCCCAGCACTTCGGGAGGCCAAGGCGGGCGGATCATGAGGTCAGCCTCACCAAAATGCTGAAATCTCATCTCTACTAAAAAAAAAATAAAAAATTAGCCTGGCGTGGTGGCAGAGGCCTGTAATCCCAGCTACTCTGGAGGCTGAGGCAGGAGAATCGCTTGAACCCGGGAGGCAGAGGTTGCAGTGAGCCGAGATTGCGCCACTGCACTCCAGCCTGGTAACAGAGTGAGACTCCGTCTCAAATAAATAAATAAATAAATAAATAAATAAATAAAATAGATATCTCTGATAAATAATATAAGAGAGAAGGCATAAGTACACAATTTAGAGAATAACAAAAATAAGAGTAATGACTTGAGAGAAAGTGACAAAATTATGCCTATCTGGATAATATGCTAATTTATTTTTTAATCAAAGCTGATCTACAAACTATTAGGATTAAATAAATTTTGTAATGATGTTGAATACAAAAATAAATATACAAAATCAGTAAAAAATAGAAAATCAGTATACTGTCATTCATTAACTATAACTAACTTAAAAAATAAGAAGAAAATACTGTTTATATTATTCATCAAAACTTTAGGTATCTAGAAATAGATCTAATGAAAGTCGTTCAAAGGATTTATGGAGAAAATTATTGTATAGGATTAAATGATATAAAAAGAAACTTGGTGACATGTTGGGTTTTAATATGTTAAGGGAGAGGAAGAATATCATTAAGGTGTTCCTTTCCTTCCCAATTGATCTATAAATTTAATGACATTTCAATTAACATCCCAACAGAACTTTTGTAGACTTTGTCCAACTAATTCTAAAATTCATATAAAAGAAGAAAAGTTTAAAAACACCAAAGAAAGTTCTTATTAAAACAAGAATATAAATAAATAATTGCCATACAAGATACTAAGGTTTAAGATTTGTAAAGCTGTAGATAGTGTGGTATTGGTACAGAAATAGAAAAATTAATACATTAACTAGAAAAATGAGTTAAGCAGATATACATGTGTTTCTATATGTGGTATATATCATGTATAATCTATAAATATATATGCTATATAAAATAAAATTATATTTAAATAGATATATTTGAATATATAAATACATATTTTATGTTATGCATTAAATGTAAATATTTAATATTTAATATAATATATAAACATAATGTATAATATAATATACAAACATAATATATAGTATGTTTATATGTAATATGTAATATAACATATTATATATTATAATGTAATTACATAATTATATATTTAATTACATAACATAATATTATATATAATATTATATATAATTACATAACATAATATATATTATAATGTAATTATATAATTATATATAATTATAATATATAATAACAATATATAATATATGAACATATATAATATATAAGACCTTGATACATGATTGCCCAAAATGTGTAAAATCAACATTAAAACGTTTACAGAAAGGTAGAGAAATCCATGTGATATCCAAATAAGGAAGGATTTCTTAAAGAAGATACAAAACAAAGACCTATTAAGAAAACTTGATAAATTGGGCTTTACTAAAATACATATCTACACCAAAAGCAACTTAAGATTTAAAAGCAATTCACCAACTAGGAGAAGATTTGCAACATAAAGAAAAAACACAAATAACTTTAAATCAATATGAAAACCACAAACAATATAATAGAAAAACGAGAAAAGGACACTTACATTAGAGGAGGAATTTCAAATAACCAATAACATGAAATGATAATTTCACTAATAATTGGACAATTGCATCCTGTAACAATAATGAGAAACTATTTTTATCTATTTACCTCAGATTAGCAAAACTCAAAAATTTGTCAGTACCAAAGTTGTACAGACCAGAAATGAAAACACTCATATACTGTTGGATAATGTGAAAATTACCACCACACTTTAGAAAGTATATGGATGTACAAGAGAAATAAGAGAAAAAAGAGAATAAGATTGTTAGATATAGAATTAATTTTTAAGTTTAAAACGTTGAAAACTAATACAAATCTCTATCAGGAGAGGAGTAGATAATTGTGGTATTGTTATATAACGGAATACAGTAGTCAGTTAATTTGAATAAATACGCTCTATAGACATGTTTATATGTTTTTACACAAATATATTTTTAAATGACATATAGCTACTCACTTGTACTGATTATAATTTCTATAAAAATTACATAAATTCTTCAAAAAACATTCTCTGGAGTTGGAGAGATTGGACTTTGGAGAGAACAATGGAGATTTTTGCCTGCACTTTAAAGTAAAAATAATAAACTAAAATAATAAATAATATAATAATTATTTGAAAGTCTCAAAAATGCACTCAATAAATATTATTTTCTGTGTTTTTAAACTAAAAATAATGAGAAATGGTAACATCTGAAATTTTATATGTAGCCTCCTAATTAATTTTTGTCAAGGTTATGGTACAGTCATTATTGACAAGGTAAGTCTAGGAGACTAAATTCCCATATCACATTAGACAGTTTCCTGAAGACTGGCTCTCTCTTGGTAAAGGTGTATCCTTTGGCAGGGAAAATATGATTAACTTCCAAGGAAATGAAAAATTTACAACCTTTAAATGTCCAAGACCCAGGAAGGGACCTCTACTCTCAGTAGATCCAGAGGAATCCTCCCTAATGGTAATGGCCACACCCCAGTTTTGAAACACCAAGCCATGAAAATAGAGGAACACCTACAATTCTATTTATTAAGTGCATTTTTGAGACTTTCAAAGCTCACTGAGCATGCTCTGATTTAAGTATAACAGATTCAAAATGTATCCCTTGTGCATTACCTTCCCCACATTCCAGTTCCTTTTCCTGCAGCCTTTCTGGCCTTCTAGCTCTAACTGAAGACCACCTAAAGAAAGAGAAGGATATGACTTAGGGGTAGTTTCTTCTAGAAAGATAAAGGAGGAGAAGAACGTCTGGGGTTAACTTGAAAGTTGGAATATTCAAGGAGAGAGAGAGAGAAAGAGAGAATTCGAACTTCTAACCTCCTTTTGAAACTCATAGGAGGTGAGTGGGGAGAGTTAAAATATCCTCGTAAGTCTGAGGACTATTTCTAGGGAGTCAGTGACACCATTTCGCATTCCAAGTAGCTTGGTATTTGGTTTGAGTTTCTTCAGAGAGATTTTACTCTCACTTGTCACCACTCGGAGCAGCTTATAGGATATCCTAAGGGCCCCCTTTGTCCTTATGGGGGAATGAGGATGTGGTGAGAAATTGGGAAACCTGGCCTCTGGTGGGAAAATGGTGGAGTGAATGCACCTTGCTGTGGGAGGCAAGGGTACAAAGGCCAGAGAGCTCATTGTGACATCTTTCTGGATGCAGTAATGTCCTAAAGGGCAGAATAAAGACCACAAGTCTTTCTTGGCTGCCATAACTTCCCTTGTACCCAGATCCCAACATACAGAGAGTGACAGGGAAGATGGGAGGAAGTAAAAAGATGATTTAAACTTTTCTCTTAGAGGGATTTGAACTGGGATTTGAATGGATATTTACCTGAAAGGACCCTTTTAACTTGGAAGACACTGGATTACTTTTAATTGGCAATTTCTAAAATCCCTCTCCCCATCCTATCCTCCTCTGATGCTGTCATGGGTATGGAAACGCCAGAGCAAGGTGAGATATAGAAAAGATACAGTTTTACACATGGATTTGTGATCCTTAGGATTTTATTCCAGTTAGATGATAATTCATTCCTACAAAGAAACTATCTTCTATATTTCCGAGGGGAAAAATCATAAAGACTCATTATTCTCATATTGTTAACTCTGTTCTGGGCACCAAGTTGAGGCTGCTTCACACTGGCAATGTTCTTTTTTTTTTTTTTTTTTTTAGACTTTAAATTCTAGGGTACATGTGCATAACGTGCAGGTTTGTTACATATGTATACTTGTGCCATGTTGGTGTGCTGTACCCATCAACTCGTCAGCACCCATCAACTCGTCATTTACATCAGGTATAACTCCCAATGCAATCCCTCCCCCCTCCCCCATCCCCATGATAGGCCCCGGTGTGTGATGTTCCCCTTCCCAAGTCCAAGTGATCTCATTGTTCAGTTCCCACCTATGAGTGAGAACATGCGGTGATTGGTTTTCTGGTCTTGCGATAGTTTGCTGAGAATGATGGTTTCCAGCTGCATCCATGTCCCTACAAAGGACACAAACTCATCCTTTTTTATGGCTGCATAGTATTCCATGGTGTATATGTG
>NC_045451.1:62121511-62212230 GCF_002776525.5 Piliocolobus tephrosceles | reverse complement strand
CTCTTTAGTTTAATTAGATCCCATTTGTCAATTTTGGCTTTTGTTGCAGACTGGAAATGTTCTTAGTATTTTCTTTAAAAACCATGCCATAGACACTGTAAATGTAATCTGGTACATTTCTTCCCTTATATGATATTTGGTCTTTAATTTGGTGGACAACGTTTTACATATTCTTAAAGACTATTTTGTCTGTGATGGTCAAATACATAAACATCAGATAACTTGTCTGAATTTTAATTTTTAGTTTTCTTTACTACTAAACCAACTCCTAAATCTAATATTACAGATGATTATGTTACCTATATATTATCTGTAATATTCTTATGAATAGTAAGAAGTCTTATTTTAAAAAATTATTGTCAGAATTTCAATTCAAATCATTTGTTTTGTGAATGATGCATTCAAAACACCCTTCAAAGCTTTATGGAGTTACACAAGGGAATGCAGTGTTCCAGTTCTGAGGTTTTATAATTACTGAGGAGAAAGGTGGACTCATGTCCCCACCCTCGCCCCATGTCTTCTTTTTTTTTTTTTTTTTTTTTTGAGATGGAGTCTCACTCTGTCCCCCAGGCTGGAGTGCAGTGGCGCTATCTCAGCTCACTGCAAGCTCCGCCCCCCAGGTTCCCGCCATTTTCCTGCCTCAGCCTCCGGAGTAGCTGGGACTACACACCCGGCTAATTTTTTGTATTTTTAGTAGAGACGGGGTTTCACCGTGTTAGCCAGGATGGTCTTGATCTCCTGACCTCGTGATCCATCCTCCTTGGCCTACCAAAGTCCTGGGATTACAGGCACAAGCCACCGTGCCTGGCCCCCTGTCTCCTTCTTAATGTCCATACAGATGCTTTGTGACAACAGTGGTTGTCCTAGAGTCACCTTTATTCAGACAAATATTGACATGCAATATTGACACTTAACTATATTAACATTTCCATTCCCAGATGACTCATTTACTGGGAACAAGTTCACTTGCCAATCTATAGTAGACATTTAATAAGTATTTGTTGCATGAATAAATGAGCATATGGGCCGATTTGCATGAGACCTTAAAAAAATGAAGTGTGGAATATCCTTGTGGTAAAATAAATAATTATGTGATAAGTTTCTTTTTTTTTCTTCTTGATATTCCTGGCATCAACTTTTTGCTTTTTTCTGGTATTTGATATAACATATGTATTAATGGAAGTTGCAGTAGAGAAGGAAAATGAGATATTTATTTTTATTTTTAGAAAATGGGAATAAATCATTGAAAAGTTTATGATTTATTAAGAGTTGTTTTATGAAGTTCTGATCTGAGCTATCACATTTCTGCAGTTCAGAATAACTCATTGAAATTGACATTGGCCAGTCTGAATTTCAAGGAATTACCTGCCGGAGACAAGAGGGATCTCTTCTTCAGATTTGCAGTCTGGGGAAGACAGCCTCTATTGTACTTTGGAACCTGAGATATGGTGGTGGCGGGAGCCCTGGGTCAGTAGGAGTGGGGTCGAGTAGTGAGATTCACCCTTAGGTTAGTATTGACATAAGGTGATGAGGAGCTATAGACAAAAGATTGTAACCATAAAAACTTCTTAGTCTTTGTATTTTCACCGAGTTTATATTTGGTGTGTGTGTGTTTTGTCTTTTCTTTATGATTATCCATAAAACGCTTGAAAGGAAATGAGTTTGGGGAATAATTTTTGGGAATACCACAGAAGACACTTTTGTGATGGAAATCCTTAAAAACACACAATCCATTACCCCATGGGGTTCAAAAGGCAATTGTGAACTACTGTGGAGTTTGGAAAGAAGCAATGAGGTAATCAAGGATACTGTTGGAAATCTAGTTTATCCTATGGATGGAAGGAAATTGAAACTAATGGAGAGGAGGCTGGTAAAAGAATGGGGTTTGAGACAATTCTGTGTCATTGGAAATGAAAGAGGAAGGTGAACCCAGGAGGCGGAGCTTGCAGTGAGCCGAGATTGCGCCACTGCACTCCAGCCTGGGTGACAGAGCGAGACTCCATCTCAAAAAAAAAAAAAAAAAAAAAAGAAGAAGAAATGAAAGAGGAAGTAATAATCTGTGAAATTTTTCCTTAGGAACTTATTGGCAATTTAAAAAATGAATTTGTTAAGCCATGCTGGTTCTGACCCAAAAGCCATTCACCAGCTTTCCTCACTCCCCTCTTTCACTACTGGCAGATTATCTCTCATTTTACAAGCTGAAAATGCCAGATGCTTGCTTTTACAGTCTTCCTTACACCCAGAGCATGTGCATATGTTGAAACGGTCAAGGAGTCATAACATGGGTGTCTGGGACAGCTTTTATCCCACAAAAACACTTCACTCAAAAAACAAACAAAGAAAAATTCTCCTTCCTGCCATTGGATGTGATCAGACCTCTAGCAACCATCTTGCGATCACAAAGCAACCAGCCTGAGGAAAAGTCCTACACACTGAGCATAGTCAGGCAGAAACACTGCTATCGCTGAGTTGCAGAAACAAATCTAGAAATGTTTTGCTTCTGTAATTATTTTTACGGGAGATTACAAGTGGGTTTACTGTTCACTTTTTAAATCTTATTTCTCTGTGGTGTTCAGCTTGGGTAAATTTTACATTAAATCCACTTTTTTATGTAAGGTAACATCTTTGTGGGTTTCAAGGTTTAATATGTGGGCATACTTGGAGGCCGTTATTTTGCCCACCACAGGTGAAAACGGGAATGTTATTCTGAAATCATTTGGAAGGACTTCTGTGTAAATGCAAAAGCCAGACAAGTAAATGCTGTCATTCTTTTGATATGAACTCAAATTTCCACTTCATGGTTGTCTGCTTCCTTTTTAGAGTATTGTTTATCCTCCTAACAAAAAGAAAGTGAAATTTCCCATTTCTTTACATTTGTTGGCTTTTGGTTAGTCATTTTGTAGAAGACCTTTGGAGAGGACCTAATATTGTAAAAGTGATAGATTGAGATTGCTCTAATTACAGAGTTAGTAGGCTTGAATGCAATCCTTTTTGTATTTAGAAGACACAGAACTCTGTTGCATGAGGTTTATATCCTTTTTGAAGCAGGAGAATTTGGTTATGTAGCAATAGAAAAATTTAGTAGGACAATTTATTTTCAAATTAGTGTAAGAGAAATGCTTTTTTCTCTGTTAAGTAGTTAATAAAATGATTAATTTTATTAACTCACTAGAGAGTAAGATAAATTTTGAGAAAGTCTCCAGATTTTGTGTAGTTATTGCCTAAAACACTTTACGTTGCTTTGGAACCTTGTGCTATACGGATTACTTAGCTATGGCTTTGATAGCTTTATGGCTAGGAGAGACTTTAATAGTTAAACTGATAATTGCTTTAATCTGGGCTTTGTTTTTATATCTGGGCTCCTGGCTTCCACTTAATGGAGGTAGAGATAGCTAGCAGTCAAACTACTTATGTTATATGTGTTGGGAAAAATAATTTTTTATTTCTGTTTAACAAACGTTTTAAAAATCAATATTTCTCTGGAAATTTACAGTCTCCTTGGAGATGAATGTCTATAACATTAAATTCACTGTTGGTTTTAACCTCATGCAATCCATATACATGACTCTTGCTCATCCTCCATTACTTTATTTTGTTGTTATTATTGTTTTTACACAGAGCTCACTTCTGTGTGCATGAAGAACAAGACTATTTTAAGCAACTGAACAAGATATCACTGCAACCTGGGAAACAAAGTCTGATCCTTTCAATTTCTACACAATTAATTCTGTGGCAGGTAGCTTAGGAATCCCAAACAGGCAGAGAAACCATGATGAGGTCTCCTGTGCAACCTCTCCAGATCTGAAACAGCCCCTGCAAATGCTGATTGCTTGCAAATGCAACTGTCTGGGTTACATACAAAATGAACATAATAAGTTTTTATTTCCCATGGTGATACACCAACAGCTACATTCGGCTTCTAATAGTCTGCAATTCAGTAATAATAGCTTGGTTCGGTTTAGTTTATTGAAGACATAAAAATACTTGGCAGCCAGAAGCTGGAATGTGTGGTTCAAGGGAACGAGATTCCAGCAGGGACCACAGGACCTGTCCATGGAACGTGGGTATACTCAGCACTTAGCAGCTATGATTTATTCATTTGGTGAAAAGCAGTGTTCCATAAATGTGATTTATGTAATTACTGAGGAGGGAATTCAATCTCTAATTTTATAGAAGGGTACCTCAGAATTTTGTTGCACACACCTCACCTTTTTAATAACATTTCTTTTGGCAGAAAATATTTCAGTGTCTCACTTTTCTCGGGAGAAAACTCTTCATTTTCATCCTTTAGAGAGGAAAGAAAGAAAAAATATCAAGTTGCTTTTCTCAGTAACTGGCTTGAGAGCTTAGGCATTACAGATGTCTGCTGTGAAACTGAAGGATTTCTTGAATTCAGCTCAAATATCTTAAGCACAGCTATCTGAGTATAATTTTTTAATCAAAAATGTATCTTCTAGAGGTGAAAATTTAAAACTTCAGACTGGAAAATATTCATTTAATATAAGATCCTGTTATTAGGTGCTAGAAAGTTTAAATAATGTTGGTAATGAAATCCACCATATTTTTATTTATCTTCCACATTAATGGAACTCGCTCAATATTTGGACTGAGAAGACCTGGGCACAATTAGCACTGTATCCCAACTCAACTATGCAACCCACTTGACTGTATGAGCTTCAGAAATCTGTTGGCTTCCCTACGCTTTGGTTTATCCATTTACCAAATAAATGAGTTTGTCAGCCATCTGCCTTATCTGCTACCTCGCAGATGTGTTGCAACTGTACCTGAATATCAAATAGAATAATAAATGCAGAAATGGCAAGTACTCCGGTGACACCATGAAGATATGTTCTTTGAGGTGTTCCTACGTTGGTAACAGCGGCATTACACAATTCCACATACTCTACCAGCCTCCTTATTGCTTGTGATGTGGTTGTAACTAGTGATGAACCAAGGATTTAAGGTAGTCTGTTACCATTAGTCATGGGAGACAGTCTGGGAATGACACATAGAATGCTGGTTCAAGATGGATGTCTTTCAGTGTGAGATTTTGGGTAACTCATTGAATTTTTTTAAACCTCAGTTATCTCATCTGTAAAATATATGAATAAAACCCCTTGACACTGTGCCACCAGACTGCCCCATCAAAAGAAGCAATGCAAACTCTTTAGAGACCTAAAACCCACAAATGGAAATTGTTATCATTTATCTTACATTTGGACATGGTAACCTTTAGCATCATTGATAAATGCCCTTATGTAAAATACAATTATTTCCTCATGAAAGCTTAATGCTATACTGGTGAAGGAGATAATCCTTTCTGTTTGTTTTCTATGAGAAAGAGCTTTCAATATAATTGCAGTAAATAAAATCTGTAATGTCTTTATAAATCTTTATTTAGTCAGAACCATGACTATTTCATATAGTGACCTTTTCTTTTGAAAATGACGAGTCTTCTTTGTCAATAAAGACTTCAGGAGTTTACAAACAGACAATGGAATCATCACTTTTAAGAAAGCTCAAACAAACTGTTTTAACAATAACATAGGTGTTTTAACTCCACACATGAAAACCCATATTTGCAAAATAGATTAGTTGAGGAAAGAGGTGATGGGATAATGACTTTACATAATTATTCATTGCCTCTTAATAGTTTTCAAATATTTTTAGCAACAGCTATATTATCTCATGAAATGTGAAATAAGTGCATTGATATAATGTAGAATTAAAACAAAGGGTTACAGAAAGACTTAGGGACAGGAAGTGGCTTTTTGTTGGTTTTTACTTTAGTAAGATAAAAAACTTTTACATGGTGTGAAATTATTTAAATATATATAGATATATAGAAAAATATTGAACTAATACAGTAGATTTTTTCCTGTATTTTTTATGGTGGTAAAATATATGTAACATAAAGCTTACAATTTTAACCATTTTAAGTGTATAGTTCAGTGGCATTAAGTACATTTACACTGTTATGTAACCATCACTATTCTCCATCTCTAGCACATTTTCATCATCCCCATCTAAAACTCTGCACTCATTAAAGAGTTGTATTTTGAATAATTTTGTCACCTTTATCTGTTTACACTACCATAAAATTTATCGTTGGTATTCAAATATATTTACAGCAGTGTCTTATATTTTAGCAATAATTTAAATAAAGAGAGGCTTTTTCCAAATATATTTAATTAATTAAGTTGAATTTATATACTCATATATTAGGACCTGTTATAACAAATTTTTGTTATAAGCTAATTTGTAATTTTATTTTTGACCATTTATTTGATGCCAGAATCTTGCCATAACAATAATACTTTTTGGCTCTGCATTAAGAAATTTTCCCCTAAAAACTTAACAATGCTTTGCTACATCCAATTATTTCAATGATTTTATCTATATTATATGAAGTAATGTGGAAGAAATTCTACCCCATGTGCATTGTGTACGCATTTTTTAAACACATCTAATAAATAGAGATGATATCTATAAAATTTGAAAATTAATTTGAACTTTATAATATTGATATTTTTGTTCTGTCTCCTACATTGTTAAGGGTATTATATGTTGGTAGAGTTTCTATAGAGGGTAATTAATCAGATCTCTCAAAAGTTTAAACAGTGCATTCTTGACAACTTCATCTGTAAGAATTTATCCTGTGTTTATACCCAGATGAATTCACCAACGGATAGATAGCTATGAAAACTCTTGAAACACATTATTCAGAAGGCATACAACCCAATAAATATGGGGAAAATGCATAAAAAGACTCTTCCAAAAGTGTACATATGGCCAAAAACCCACAAAAAGATGTTATCAGTGAAATGCAAATTAAAGCCACAATGAGATACACACTCACCAAGAATGGCTGATTATAAAAAGGACAATTCTAAATGTTCATGAGGATGTAGAGCAACTGGAACTCATATATTGATGGTGGGATTAAGAAATGTTACAGTGACTTTGGAAAACAGTTTGGCAATATGTTATAAAGTTCAATAAATACATATCAAATAAAACATGTTCACGCAAAGACTTGTTTACAAATGTTCACAGCAATTTTGTTCAAGATTGCTTCTAAATAAGAAAACCTAAAATGTCCATCAACTGGAGAATATATAAATTGTGGTATATCCATATATTGAAATTCTACTCAGCAATAAAAAGGAGTGAGCAATGGATACATGCAGCAACAAGGGTGAATCTCAAACACATTATGTCTTAAGAGTACATACTGTATGGTTCCTTTTATATAAAATTCTAGAAGAGGAAAAGTCCAGGTATTTTGACAGAAAACAATTAAGTGGTTAAGTAGGTTAACCACAAATAGTTACCAGGAAACTTTTTAAGATGATGAAAATTTTTGAACCAGGCACAGTGGCTTACATCTGTAATCCCAGCACTTTGGGAGGCCGAGGTAAAAGGATTGTTTGAGCCCAGGAGTTCAATTCCAGGCTAGACAACATAGAAAGTCCCTGTCTCTACAAAAAATAAAAAATTTAGCCAGGCATGGTGGTGCACAGCTGTAGTCTTAGCTACTTGGGAGGCTGAGGTGGGAGGATCACTTGGGCCCAGGAGGTCAAGGATGCAGTCAGCTGTGATTGTGCCACTGCACTCCAGCCTAGGCAACAGGGTGAGACCCTGACTCAAAAATAAATAAAAAGGGCAGGGCGTGATCGCTCACGCCTGTAATCGCAGCAGTTTGGGAGGCTGAGGCGGACGGATCACGAGGTCAGAAAATCGAGAACATCCTGGCTAACACTGTGAAACCCCATCTCTACTAAAAGTACAAAAAATTAGTCGGGCATGGTGGCGGGTGCCTGTAGTCCCAGCTACTCTAGAGGCTGAGGCAGGAGAATGGCATGAACCCGGGAGGCGGAGCTTGCAGTGAGCTGAGATAGCGCCACTGCACTCCAGCCTGGGCGACAGAGCGATACTTCACTCAAAAATAAATAAATAAATAAATAAACAAACAAATAAATAAAGGAAAAAGAAAAATTTCTATATGTTGATTGGTGTGGTGTTTACATAGGTGCACTTATTCTTAAAAACTCATCAACCCGTATATCTAAAACAGCTATATTTCATAATATGTAATTATGTCTTAGTTGACAAAGTTGATTTAAAATAATGATAGCAGTGGATCATAACCCATTAAATTAAATAGAAAACCATGAACCCCTTACTGACACAAGTGAATTCATTAACAGTTTGATGAAGAAGAGGAATCTTACATAGTTTCAAAGCACTGCTACCCACAATGCCTATTCAGTGTAAAGTGGAAAAGGCTTACTTTTACAATGGAAAAGCTGGAGAGACACCATTTTAATCAAATAATCAAAATGAACATAATAAGTAATAGGATATGTCAAAATCAAGTGCCACCTGATAGGATGCAATGACAGGAAAACATCACTTCTGTGATATTCCTGCCATAGATGTACAGTCACACGCTGTATAATGATGCTTCAGTCAGTGACAGACCACTTACACACAATGGTAGTCCCATAAGATTATAATGGAGCCGAAAAATTCCTATAGTCTGATGACATCTCAGCCGTCATAACTTTGTAGTGCAACACATTAATGACGTATTTGTGGTGATGTTCGTGTAAACAAACCTACTGTACTGCCAATTGTATAAAAGGCCAACACATACAATTACATACAGTATATGATACTTGATAATAAACTACTATGTTTCTGGTTTATGTATATGCACCATACTTTGTATTATTATTTTTTAGTGTATTCCTACTTATTAAAAATATCTTAAATGTAAAACAACCTCAGACAGGTCCTTCGGGAGGGATCCCAGAAGAAGGCATTGTTATTGTAGGAGTTGACAGCTCCATGCATCTTATGGCCCCGAACACCTTCCAGTGGGACAAGGTGTGGAGGTGGAAGACAGTAATATTGATGATCTTGACCCATGCAAGCCTAGGCTAACAGGCTAATGTGTATGTTTGGTCTTAGTTTCAACAACAACAAAAAAAAATTAAGTAAAAAATAAAATTGTTATAATAATTTCAATTTTTATTATAAATTAAAGGGTACATATGCAGGTTTATTACATAGGCAAATTGCATGATGCTGAAGCTTGGAGTCCCAGTGATTTCATCTCCCAGAAAGTAAGCATAGTACCCAACAGATGGTTCTTCAGCCTACACTCCTGTCCCGCCCTCCACCGTCTAGTGGTCCCCAATGTCTATTGTTGCCATCTTTACATTCATGTGTATTCAATGTTTAGCTCCTACTTATAAGTGAGAACATGCAGTATTTGGTTTGCTGTTTTTATGTTAGTTCACTTAGGATAATGGCCTCCAACTCCATGTTACTGCCAAGGACATGATTTCATTCTTTTTATGGCTGTGTAATATTCCATGGTGTATATGTACCACATTTTCTTTATCCAATCTACTTTCGATGGGTACCTGAGTTGATTCCACTTCTTTGTTATAATGAATAGTACTGCAATGAACATACAGGTGCTTGTGTCTTTTTGATAGAATGAATTATTTTTCTTTAGGTGTATACCCAAGAAGTGAGATTGCTGGGTCAAATGGCAATCCCATTTCAAGTTATCTGAGAAATCAAATGGCTTTCCACAGTGGCTGAACTAGTTTGCATTTCCACCAACAGTGTATATGTGTTTCCTTTTCTCCTCAGCCTCACCAGCATCTCTTTTGTTTTGTTTTGTTTTTTGACTTTTTAATTCTTGCCATTCTTACTGGTGTGAGATGATATCTTGTTGTGTTTTTGATATGTATTTCTCTAATGATTAGTGATGTTGAGAATTTTTTAATGTTTCTTGAACAGTTGTACTTCTCATTTTGTGAAGTGTCTGTTCATGTCCTTTGGCCATTTTTTAATAGGATTTTTTGGTTTTTGCTTGTTGATTTGCTTCAGTTCCTTGTCTATTCTGGATATTGGAGATTTGTCAGGTGCACAGTTCGCAAATATTTTCTCCCATTCTATAGGCTGTCTGTTTACTCCATTGGTAATTTCTTTTGCTGTGCAGATCTTTAGTTTACTTAAGTCCTACTTATCAATTTTTATTTTGTTGAAATTGCCTTTGGGACTTAGCAATAAATTATTTGCCAAAGCCTGTGTTGAGAATGGTATTTCCTAGATTTTGTCTAGGATTTTAATAATTTGAGGTATCCCACTTGAACCTTTCATCCATCTTGAGTTAATTTTTGCATGTAGTGAGATGCAAGGGTCCAGTTTTATGCTTCTGCATATGGCTAGTCAGTTATGCTAACATCATTTGTTGACTAGGGAGTCCTTTTCCTATAGCTTATGTTTGTTAATTTTGTTGAAGATGGTTGTAGATGTGTCAGTTTATTCCTAGGTTCTCTACTCTGTTCCACTGCTCTAGGTGTCTGTTTTTGTACTGGTATCATGTTGTATTGATTCCTATAGCTTTAAAGTATAGTTTGAAGTCAAGTGATATGATGCCTCTGACTTTGTTCTTTTTGCTTAGGATTGCTTTGGCCATTCAGGCTCTTTCTTGGTTCCAAATGAATTTTAGAATAGAGTTTTCTAATTCTGTGAAAAATGACATTGGTATTTTGATAAGGATCGCAGTGAATCTGTAAATTGCTTTGGGTAGTATGGCCATTTTAACTATATTGATTCCTCCAATCCATGAGCATGCAGTATTTTCAATTTATTTGTGTCATCTCTGATTTCTTTCTTTCAGCAGTGTTTTTAGGTTTTGTTGTTGTTGTTGAGATCTTTCACCTCCTTGGTTACATGAATTCCTATACTCTTCATTTTCATTGTGGCTAGTATAAATGGGGTTGTGTTCTTGATTTGGTTCTCAGCTAGAATGTCATTGGAATATAAAAATGCTGCTGATTTTTGTACATTGATTTTGTATCCTGAAACTTTACTGAATTCATTTGTCAGTTCCAGGAGCCTTTTGGCAGAGTCTTTAGGGCTATACTAAGTATGGGATAATATCATTGGTGAAGAGTCATAATTTGACTTCTTCTCTATTTGGATGCCTTTTTTTCTTTCTCTTGCCTTATTGCTCTGGCTAGGGCTTTTGGTACTATGTTAAACAGGAATGGTGAGAGTGGGCACACTTGTCTTGTTCCACTTCTCAAGGGGAATGGTTTCAGCTTTTGCCCATTCAGTATGATGTTGGCTGTGGGTCTGTCATAGATGGCTCTTATTATTTTAAGGTCTGCTCCTTCTGTGCCTAGTCTGCTGAGAGTCATCATAAAGAGATGTTGGATTTTATAGAAGGCTTTGTCTGTGTCTGTTGAAATGATCCTATGATTTTTGTTTTTGATTCTGTTTATGTGGTGAAACACATTTATTGATTTGCATGTGTTAAATCAACCTTGCATTTTAGAAGTAAACCCTATTTGATCTTGATAAATTAACTTTTGAATGTACTGCTGGATTCAGCTTGCTAGTATTTTGTTGAGGATTTTTGCATCTACATTCATCAGAGATAATTAGCCTGAAGTTTTCTTTGTTTGTCATGTCTCTGCCAAATTTTGGTATTAAGCTGATGTTGGCTTCACAGAATGAGGTAGGGAGGAGTATATCCTCCTCGATTTTTGTTATAGTTTCAGTAGGATTTGTATCAGTTGTTTGTAAATCTAGTAGAATTCAGCTGTGAATTTATCTAATCCAAGGCTCTTTTTGGTTGGTAGGTTTTTTATTACTGATTCAATTTACAAATTTGTTTTTGGTCTGTTCAAGGTTTCAATTTCTTCCTGGTTCAAACTTGGGAAGTTGTGTATGCATCCAATAATTTATCCTTTCCTCTAGATTTTCTAAATTCTGTTCATAGAGGTGTTCATAACAGTCTCTGAGGATCTTTTGTATTTCTGTGGGATTGGTTGTAATGTCATCTTTACCATTTCCAATTGTGCTTGTTTGGATCTTCTCTCTTTTTTTTTTTTTTTTTTGTTAACTTATCTAGCAGTCTGTCAACATAGACTTCTGACATGCCTTGTAACACTTCAGAAGAAACAACTCTCGGTTTTATTGATCTTTTGTATAGATTTGGGGGCCTCAATTTCATTCAGTTCTTCTCTAATTTTTGTTATTTCTTTTCTTCTACTACCTTTGCAGTTGCATTGTTCTTTTTTTCTGGTTCCTCTAGTTGCATTGTTAGGTCATTAATTTAAGAGATTTCTAACTTTTCAATGTGGGCATATGTGAACATAGACTCAATATCCTCCTTCTATCTATTTGAAATTATATATTATATATGTGATTGTTAACTGTAGTTGTCCTACAGTGGTATAAAACACTAGAACTGGCTGAGCATAGTGGTTCGTGCCTGTAGCCCCAGCACTTTGGGAGGCCAAGGTGGGCGGATCACTTGAGGTCAGGAATTCGAGACCAGACTGGCCAACATGGTGAAACCCCATCTCTAATAAAATTACAAAAATTAGCTGAGCTGGTGGTGTATGCCTGTATTCCCAGCTACTCAGGAGGCTGAGGCAGGAGAATTGCCTGAACCTTGGAGGCAGACGTTGCAGTGAGCTGAGATAGCACCACTGCACTCCAGCGTGAGCAACAGAGAAAGACTCTGTCTCAGAAACAAACAAAAAAACCACTAGAACTTATTCCTATCTAGCTATAATTGTGTGTCCCTCAGTAAATCTCTCCATGTTCCCCCTTCTCTATACCTTTCCCAGCATCAAGTATCCTCTGTTCTACTTTTTATTTCTATAGGATTTATTTATTTATTTATTTATTTATTTATTTAGCTTCCACATATGAGTGAGAACATGCAGTGTGTAAGTTTCTGCTCCTGGCTTATTTCACTTAATATAATCCCTCCAGTTCCATCCACGTTACAGCAAATGATAGGATCTCACTTTTTTTTATGTCTGAACAGTATTTCACTGTGTGTGTGTGTGTGTGTGTGTGTGTGTGTGTGTGTCCGTATATCACCTTTTTAATCCATTCATCTACTATTGGACACCTAAGTTGATTCCATATCTTGGCTATTATGAATAGTGCTGCAATAAACATGGGCGTGCAGATATCTCTGTGATATACAGATGTCCTTTCCTTTGGATAATTCCCAGGAGTGGGATTTTTGGGCCATCAAAACTATTTGTAGTTTTTTGAGAAACCTTCATACTCTTCTCCATAGTGGTTGTACTAGTTTACATTCCCACCAACAGTGTGTAAGAGTTTGAAGGATATGTTTTAATATTATTTACAAGGCATGTCTACTGGTGATGTTTAACTTTTGAAGGATAATTTCACTAAATACAGAATTCTGACTTAGTAGTTTTTTCTTTTAACATTTACAATATTTTACTCGAATTGCTTCTTGTCTGTATAGTAACTGAAGAGAAATCTGATCTAATTTTTACCCTTGCTTTCCTATAGGTAAGGTTTCCCTCCAACCTCCTGGCTTCTTTCAATAGATTTCCTTTGTCTGCTAGGTGTTTTTTTCTTTTTTTCTGTTGAGTATGATATGCCTAGATGTAGATGTTTTTGGCATTTATTCTTCTTAGTGTTCACTGAGCTTCCTGGATCTGTGATTTGGTTTCTATCATTTGTTTTGTGAAATTCTCATTCATTATTGCTTCAAATATTTCTTTCATTTCTTCTTCTCTCTCTTTTCTCTCTTGTATTCCTAGTATGTATATGTTACAGCTTCTGTAATGGTCCCATAGTTGTTGGATATTCTGTTCTATCTTTTCCATTCTTTTTTCTCTTCACATTTCCATTTTAGAAGTTTTTATTGACATAAATTTAAGCTAATCATTTTTCTCTTTGGCGATGTTCAGTCTGTTGAGTAAGCCATCACAGGCAATCTTTAATTCTGTTAGAGTGGTTTTTATTTTATTTATTCATTTATTTATTTATTAATTTTGAGATGAAATCTCACTCTGTTGCCAGGCTGGAGTGCAGTGGCACCATCTCGGCTCACTGCAACCTCCTCCTCCCAGTTTCAAGCGATTCTCCTGCCTCAGCTTCCCGAGTGGCTGGGAATACAGGCGTGTGCCACCATGCTCAGCTAATTTTTGTGTTTTTAGTAGAGACGAGGTCTCACCATGTTGGCCAGGATGGTCTCGATCTCTTGACCTCGTGATCCACCTGCCTCAGCCTCCCAAAGTGCTGGGATTACAGGCATGAGCCACCACACCCAGTCGAGTGTTTTTGATTTCTTGCATGTGATTTTGATTTTTTTCTTACCCATGTGTTCTTGAATGTCTCCCACTTTGTCCATAAGAACCCTTAGCATATTAATTATAGTTGTTTTAAGTTCCCTTTCTGATCATTGCAATATATCTTCCATTTATGTGTCTGGTTCTGGTACTTCTTCTATCTCTGAAAACTGTGGTCTTTGTCTTTTATTGTGTCTTGTAATATTTTGTTGAAAGCTGGGCATAATGTACTGGCCAAAAGTAACTAGAAATAGGTTTCCTAGTGTAAAGTTTTATTTTTATCTGGTGTTTAGGGGTTAGGTTATGTTTACTGTTAGCTGCAGCTTTAGGTGTCAGAAGCTAAAGTTTCTTCTGGTGTTTATGATGTTGTCTCCCTTGATGCCTCTGGGGTTCCCTACTGACTTCTTAAATCAGATCTAAGATGCAGTTCTTCAGTTATGTTATCCTGTTAGTACACAGGAGCTCTACTGACGTGGTAGTAAGATACGGGGAGATGGAAAGCATTCTGTGTTTCTATACTTAGGTCTCTTGCCTTTAGGGAATCTCTACCCTTGGGCTAACCTTCATAAGTGCTTCTCAGTTCCCATCCCTCCTTCAGTGGGATGGGAAGTGGAGAGAGGCTAGAGCTGGGCAAACTGCTTCCCCCAAGTGAAAGGCTAGAGCAGGCTACAGCTGGTTATTTTCCTTCTCCCAGCCTCTGGTAAAATTAAAGTCAATTAGGCTCTAGTGAAGTTGTTTCTTTTGAGAACAGGTCTTATTAAGAAGAATAGAATTATCTGGTCATATTTCAAGATGGCTGCTTTCCCCTTTCCTCTTCCAAAATCAAGTAGAGGTTTTTCCCCAATTTTCACTTTGAGATCCTGAGAGAACTCCTGGAGGTAAAACTCGTAAAAGGATGGGGCCTCCCAGTACTGAGCCCACGGGAGTTTTTAACTCTCAGAATTGTACACACGTACCCTCTAGCAGTTTTCCAATTGTCGTTGAGATTTTCTGATTCCAGTACCGGTTCTAGTGGTGGTTTCTGCTCTGGGGTTTCTGCTCAAGCTGTGAGTTTCTGTATCTGCCTGTCTCTCTAATTACTGAGGCAGTGGTTTGCCCTATGATGTCAATTCTCTAATGGATGTAAAAAGAAATGGGTGACTTTCAGTTTGTTATGCTTTTTTATTGTTATGTGAACAGGAGTGATGCCTTCCAAGCTTCTTACATGCCAGACCAGAAAGTGGAAATAGAGTTCCTCTATTTAAAAAAATACGTTATTATTAGCTATTTTAAAGTTCTTGTTTTACTTATCAATGAGTCAACTTCTATTACCTATTTTTATTTTCATGGTTGGATATATATATACACATATGGATATTGTTGAATATATATATATGGATATTGTTGGATATATATATATACATATATCTGGATATTGTTGGATATATACATATCTGGATATTGTTGTGTGTATATATATACATATATATATAGCTTATTCATGTATCAGTATTTTTTATTATAAACCAGATATTGTGAGTTACAAAGATTTCAGATGACCTCGCTATTCATCAGAGAGTTATCTCACTTTCCTTCGCTAGGCATTTAGGATTAGGGATTGATCACTTCAAGCCCATCAGGGACTGAATTGTACTGAAGAGGGGTTATAGTTTTAGTAAGGTTCAGTTTACATCTATTTCTTCATGGGACTTTCCAGGCTCTTGATTAACTGCTATTAAAGTGTCTATGTCTACATTCTGGAATGTCTTGAGATGACTAAGCTCTGCCCTGATTTTCCTAGTACAGAGCTCCAGACTTCATCCCCATGCAACTTCAAAATAAGACAAATGTCTTGAAGGGGAGACTGGCATGTAGATGAGGAAGGCCCTCTCACCAGCACATTTGTATTTCCTCTGTACTGTGAGACTGTGGGAGATTTACTGCAACCTTTAGAAGCTTTCTTCCAAACTCCTGGGGCTCTGACACAGCTTCTAAACTCAGCAAATGTTCTTTGGGAAAAACAGACAGTGCATGTGAGGTCCCACAAGTTTGGAATTTATGTTTCCAGCTTCACATGGTCTCCAAAGTGCTTATGAGTTTCTTCCCTCTCCCGCCCACATCACCACATCCCAACCCCCAACCCCGCAACTTTCCTCCCTTCACCTTCCCACGGAGACATCTTGCCTGGGCTAAATCTGATCCTCAGCCCACTCTCAGAATCGATAAATGCCCCTAAGGTGATTGTAAGCTCACGTCAGATCTACTTTTTCTCCTCTAGAATTTTAGTTTATTAGATTTTTCTAGTTATCTTTGCAAAAGCGTTAACAGGCTCTGACTTCTGACATTCAACTAGATGTAGAAGTATCCAACCCCCGGCATTTCGTGGGATGTATTGACCAAGATAAAAATGTGTTCTTATGAAACAATGCCACTACTTGACCACTTCCGTTTTTAGGAACTGTAGTCTCTGAGTCATGGTGATTAGAAGTACTAATGAGGTAAATGGGGAAATGAAACTTCTACTAACATTTCATACAGTAGGGAGATGTCTGTGACGAGTTATCACTGGTACAGATTTTGTGTTTATAAACAAGGAGACAGAAAATACAGACAATAAAAAGTGTTTTATTTAGTTTTAAAGTGGTCAGAGTACTTTATTTCTAATCTCACAACATTAACTAGCAACTGATTGAATTTTTAAGCAAATTCCACTGACCTGGTAGCTACTAGGAATACCTACTGCATTGGCAAAAACCTTTTTTAAAATCCTTTAAAATGTAAAAATCATTCTTAACTTGAGGGCCATATAAAAAGAGGCCAGTGTCAGTCATTTGCCAACCCTTGATCCAGACCATGTATTGCTCTACTTCTAAACCATAGTTGCTCCATTGGCTTAAGTCTTTTCACATAATAAAACCCTTATTATAAGGAAGTGGTGCTGTTACCAGGACAACAAGGAACTGGGCCTCTACAATTTATTGTCAGCTGAATTCTCTGCTCTCTTGTCAATTCTCAACTCCATTTCTGGCTTACCTCAAACGGAGTCCCAAGAAAGTAAATGTTTTGCAATCTTCTTGTCCTTAGCTCTTCATTCCCCCAGAATGACATAGAGATTTGTAAATATTCACTGGAATTCAGTGGCTTCATGCATTCTATTTCCACAAAGAAATCCTGATACATTTCTCTCCTTCAATATAAAATATTTATTTTCTGATCTGTATTAGCCAACATCTTACGCTCCAAATAACCAGTAACAAAAAGTTCCATGGGTTGAGGTGAGATTATTGCTTTAGATAGAGAAGTATCTGAATATTGTTATTTACTTTGAAAACAGATATGTCAAAAAAGATAAAACATACATTATTGTCCCAAATTTGGTTTGACAGTTTACAAACCAAAATATACCATAATGCAACAAACTATCTGGGTTGTGGCTTATCTCCTCAGCTGAAACACTATTGCCAATGCTAAACAATGGAACACAGTATTTGGCTATTGGCTAAAGAAAATGATGCTCATACAGCTTAGATATAAATTAGTCATTGAAGCACTAGAGACTATAAGCAGCATATGAATGCCTGAAACTTACAGAAGAATCAATACAGGCTATTAAACTCTCATTTCTTTTTTTTTTTTTTCCTCTGTGAATGTCTTTTTTTTTTTTTTTTTTTTTTGTGACAGAGTCTCTCTCTGTTGCCCAGGCTGGAGTGCAGTGGTCGGATCTCAGCTCACTGCAAGCTCCGCCTCCCGGGTTTACGCCATTCTCCTGCCTCAGCCTCCCGAGTAGCTGGGACTACAGGCGTCCGCCACCTCGCCGGGCTAATTTTTTTGTATTTTTTAGTAGAGACGGGGTTTCACCGTGTTAGCTAGGATGGTCTCGATCTCCTGACCTCGTGATCCACCCATCTCCGCCTCCCAAAGTGCTGGGATTACATTTCTTAGAATACCGTACACTTAACATCTTGTTAAGATGTTTAAACTGACATCTTGAAAAGTTTTGTAAAGAGCAATTCAAACTCATAGCATGATGAATAATCTTTAGGTTTAATGAGACCTCAAGGACTAGACAGCCTGAAGCGTGTCATCTCATCTAGTTATTTAAGAAGCTAGTTTTTCCTTTTCTAACATGACTGCAGAAAAAATAAAATATAATCATTGTTCTAAGGCAATCCACAAACTCTGTTCTCACATTACATTTGCAAAACTGCAGACTCTCTGGGGGTGTCCGGTTCATGCCTGGGGCCGTGTGAGGCACCCACCGATGTGAGGAGCTTTCTTGACTCTGTAAACACTTGAAGACATTCCTAGCAGTGTGGGATAGCACACATCTATTGTCTGTCTTAAGTTTGGAATCATTTTTCCTCTTAAAAATAACACACTGAACCAATTAGCTTTTCTAAATCAAATTAACCTAATAGCATTCAAAAACTGACAAACATAATCTGCTTGTTCTAAGACAAAAGTGGATTAGTGAACAGAATCATATCTCTAGTCAGGTCCAAATCAAGTTATAAATTCTAACCAAACAGTGATTGCTGGAATAAGTCATATTATTAGTATGCATAGTCATACTGATCTCAAATGTAAGCAACATAGGCCTTTTCAGCAGGGAGATATAAAAGTTTTAAAGTTGAAGAATGCCTTTTCGTGTTGTGGTAGAGAGCTTGTTTCCTTTGACGTACATGGCTCCCTCAAGCCTTAGGCTATTTAGTTACATCCCTTGTAGTCACAGGAAGGAATAGCACTCCTCATTTTTCTATACCATCTTTTAGACATGTTATTGTTTAATATTTTTTTTATTGCCAGCCTGCTGCTTGTTAGAATATGCACCAAAGCAAATGAGGTAAGACTTAAATGCATCAAATGCTTTTCCTTAAAACAACATTTTTATTGAAATATGAAACAAATATTTTTATTACCTTCTTTATAGAAGTATTTTTTAAAGAATAGTGATTGATAATAGTGACAGAAAGGAGGACCCATGAATTATCTATAAATTTTCTTTATATTTGAACTATCCACAAATGCAGAAAACTTAAAAATCAAATACATTTTTCACTTGCTAATATGAGTTATCTTTTTGTGAGACACTATCCTATAAAATCCATTGAAGGATGTGTCCATTTCTATTCTCTGCCAATCATTTTGGTACCACCCATTGGACATAAAATTTAGGATTCAATTAAGGTTATCACTATTATTAAGTAAATACTAGTAGAGGCTAGACTGGCTGGACTTCAGAAATAACTCACACTTGAGCCGTGCCTCTCAGTACACACACTTCTGTATAGTCTCCTTTCCTTGAATCTGAGATGGCCCTGTACCTTGTTTTGAACCAGAAGAACGTGGTAGAAGTGATACTGCCTGACTTCTGAGATAAAATTATAAGATTCCTTGCAGATTTTTTACCTGGGTCTCTTGGAATGAGTACTCTGGAAGAAGCCAGCAGACACCATGCTGTGAGCAAATGCCCAACCTGGCCAAGCAGTGGAGCCACACGGGGAAAATGGAGATACATGGACATTCTCCAGCTATTTCAATCAACCCAGCCAAGGAGAAGACATGTGAGTGTAGATGCTATTGTAGATGTCTAGGCCAATAAAGCCTTTAGCAAGCTCCAGCCCCAGCAGCTATTTGACTTCAGTGAGAGACCCCAAGTGAGAGCCACCATGTTGACCCAATCAACACACAGAAGTGTGAGAGAGAATAATTTAGTGCCAGCCTAAGCCACTGGATTTTGAGGGTGATCTATTACACAGCAATCAACCAAAGCAAAGAGATTGGTTACTTGTTTTGGGGTTTCGTTTTTTAATTATAACATTCCATGGCTTCTAAACAAATTTTACACTTATAATTTTATCAATTTATTGATAATTCTGCTGTCCTTGTTTTGTATCTACAATACTTAGATTAGATAATCTAAATGGAGGTGTGTGTGTGTGTGTGTGTGTGTGTGTATTTCACTCTATCATATAATGGGTTGTGAGAAACAACCAGATTGGCTAAGAGACAGGGAATTGCTTCTGAATATTTTAAGTAAAATTTTGATCTACAACAACTCTGCTGTAAATTTTTAATATTATTTTGAGACTTTGCATGAGTTAAAAATATCTAAAGCTAATAAAGCCAGGCATTTAAAGAAAAAAAGAGTAATTATAGGTTGCCTGTAAGAAGCTCACTTACTTATTTATTTATTTATTTTTTAACTTATCATTTTAGATACCTTCTGAATTTTAATTGTAGTGTTTAGATGTTGATCTGCATTTACATGTCAAACATTTAAAGTAACTCTTTTGCCTGAAACAAGGAATACCAAGATAGATAAATTGAATAAGAGGAGTGGTCTTGAGCACCATAAAAAAAAAAAATAGTTTCGGCTGGCCATGGTGGCTCACGCCTGTAATCCCAGCACTTTGGGAGGCCACGGCAGGTGGATAACGAGGTCAGGAGATCGACACCATCCTGACTAACACAATGAAACCCGTCTAAAAAAAAAAAAAAAAAAAAAAAAAAAAAAAAAAATCAGGCATGGTGGCATGCACCCATAGTCTAGCTACTTGGAAGGCTAAGGTAGGAGAATTGCTTGAACTCGGCAGGTGAAGGTTGCAGTGAGATGAGATTGCACCATTGCTCTCCAGCCTGGGCGACAGAGCGAGGTTCCATCTTGAAGAAAAAAAAAATGATATTTCAAAATCTACACAGAAAAAAAAAGAGGGGAGAAGAAAACTAAAAAGAGACTCTAAGAAAAATACTGAATAAGAAGATGGTTGGTGAAGGGGATATTGCTCTAGTACTAGTATTTCTTTAGGCAGCTGTTTAATGTTGTCTCTGAATAAGGAGATCTTTTATGGCAGTTAACAATCTAGTTTATGAAAAAAATGGGAAATTACTGTGTGTTAGTGAGCCAGGCAGATGTATATAGTGTGGATAGGGTTCTCTCTTTAAAATGCACAGAACTGGAAAGAGCCAAACATTTAGCATTAACTTCATAAGCACTTGATGGTCACGTGGCTGCTCACCAGGCAATACGCTCCAGCTATCGAACAGAATGCATTAACTTGCTGTATACTAAGAGTGCTCCCCTAGTAAGCTGGAAAAAGTTGTATTTATGTCATGTTTAATTTATATAGTGTAGACATCGTGAATAATTAAAGTTAATAACTACTCAATGTCAGTGTTTATATATGACTAGCAGCCAATTTTTTTGCTTCTTCAAGAAGAAAGGTACATGTCTTAGAAAAACTTGATACAGGAAAATATCAGTGTTCTCACTTCAGAGTCATTCCTTTGGGAAAAAATAAAGGCTACAAATTTCCTAACTACATGTTAAGCCTTGGTGTAGGCATTGATAAAATTTGGATGTTTGTCCCCTCCAAATCTCATATTGAAATGTAATGCCCAATGGAGACAGGTCTTGGTAGGAGGAGTTTGCGTCCTAGGGTCAGATCTCTCATGAATGGCTTGGCGTTTTCCTTGGGACAGTGAGTGAGTTCTTGCAAGATCTGGTTGTTTAAGAGTCTGGCACCTCCTCCCTCTCTCTTGCTTCGCTCTCACCATGTGACATGCTTGCTCCCCCTTCACCTTCTGCTATGATTGGAAGCTTACTGAGGCCCTCACCAGGTGCAGATGCTGGAACCATGCTTATACAGCCTGCAGAACTGTGAGCCAATTAAACCTATTTTTAAATTACCCAGCCTCAGGTATTTCTTTATAGCAAGGCAAGCATGGGCTAGCATGGGCATAGAGGGCATATAGCAGCTACATTTGACTGAGATGTATAGCAAAGGTGGTATCAGAGAAGGTTAGCATTGAGCTTAGTTCTTTAGAGTAAGTTACCAGGATAGTAAAGAAGTATGGGTGCAAAGTAAGGAGTAGAGAAGTACATTTTAAGTTGAGAAAATTATTTAGAACAGGGCCCGAATGTCTTCCTTAGGTGTTGCCATATATTGTATCTGAACATCTTATATAGTATTTGTCATTTGATGATGTAAAATCAGTTTCTTATTGTTTGCTTCTTTCTCTAGATTGCAAGCTTAGGGGACAGAAATAATACATCACTCATGTTTGAGTCCTAATTCCTCATACAATCTTTGGCATAAATAATAGGTACTCAGTAATTACTATAAATAAAGAAAATAATTATGTAAAAATGGATAACATTTGTTATAACAGTTTGATTTAGATATTGACGAGAGTGTTGGAGCTCCCTGTTAGATTGTAAGACTTTTTAGGGAAGGGATCTTGCATTAGTTTTATCCTTTATATGGTGCCTGACTCATAGTTAGAACCCTGTGGAAAGCAAATTATAGTCCTTTACATTTCTTTAATCAGCCAGGGCCTAATTTAAGCCTATAAGTTTATATCAAGTGCAGAAATTATTACAATAAATAATCTTGAAGACAGCAGAATTCTGCATTACAAATATGAGGCTGCCATATTTCTGTGTTTCTGGTTGCCTAGAAACAAAAATGTGAAGTCGTATGCAGCTAGAAGAGTTTGTACTCACAAGATATTTTATGCAAAGTTCAGCCTGCCTCTCTGGGTTTGGAAAGCATCAATTCTGAAGAGCTTCAGACAATAATGCGGTCTTCATAGTTGCAAGTTTGCAAAGTTTGGCTTGTTTTTTACGGTACTACCGGCATATCCAATGAGCTAAAGAAAATAATTCTTCATTTAAAGTATCCACAGCAGACCAATAACAATATTGGACAATAACAGCTGCTCTAAATTTACTGATTTTTAACAAACATTTTCAGACTTTACATAATGACTGCTATGGATTGGATATTTGTTCCCTGCAAACCTCATGTTGAAATGTGGTCCTCCGTGTTGGAGGTGGGGCCCAATGGGAGATATTTGGGTCATGGAGATGGATCTCTCAAGAATAAATAAATGTGGTCCCTCAGGCGTGAATGAGTTCTCACTCTAGTAGTTCCCACCAGAGCTGGTTGTTAAAAAGAGCCTGGCACCTCACTCACTCACTCTCTCTCTCTCTCTCTCTCTCTCTCTGTCTCTTTGTCTCTCGCTTCCTCTCACAACACGTGACACCTGCACACACTGGCTTTTACCTTCTGCCATGAGTAGAAGCAGCCTGAGGCCCTCATCAGAAGGACATGCTGGTGCCATGCTTCTCATACGGCCTGTGGAACCCGGAGCTAAATAAACTATAAACTATTTGTATTTAGAAATTACCCAGCCTCAGGTATTCCTTTATAGCAACACAAAATAGACTAAGACAATAACATTAAACATTGGAGAGTAGGGGAAAGGGAAAAATAGGGGAAATTTGATATTTGGCATCTGAGAAACCAGTATTGTCAAGTTAACAGAATTATAATTTGGACCTCTTGACAAGTAACTAGTGGGTAAGGAGAGGCAGTGGCAATGCTGGGTAGTGGACTGTTTAATTTCCAGTGTTAAGTGCCCATGTTTTCCCTGCTATAATTTTCACTGGATAGACAGATAAGCAGTATGACATTGCAAAAGTAATGGGCTAGGAGTCAGCAGTCTTAAGCTATATCTGCCGTTTTCCTGACCTCAGGAATTTATACACATAAGTAAAGATAATTTTATCCCCATGGAAAGAAAGCCAGTCTGCTGATTTGATCTGGTTTTCTGTAACTGCTGCAGCAGGAGAAGGGGTATCAGGAAGGGCAAAGAAGATTGAAATTAGCTTTTGAAATGAAAGCAGGAAAACTGGAGGATCCGTTCTGGGGAAATCAATGAACGTTTAGCTACTCTTTTGGACACAGCTGGGAGCAGCTTCCCAGCAAGAGTTTATATGTCCTCCAAGAGCAATTTCTCACGTGTCAACTCATTTTAACATTCACAACAGTGCTTGAGGTAGTCAGGCTAGGTGGTATATCAAGTGAACAACTTGAGGCTCAGAGAGATTAAGTGACAATGTAACACAGTGACCCAAAAGAGCTGACTTAGAAACCAGGTCTCTTGACATCAATGCTAGTGCTATTTCTGTTGCAACATCCTCCTTTATTTGTAGTGGTGGAGATCTTAACTATAATTCTCATGGACAAGTCTAGAGCTTATCAAATACTGCCTGGTGTGCCTTTTTGTGTATATTCCTACCATATTGTAAGAACCTGGAGAATATTTGTTAGGGTCACCCCGACTAGACCATTCCCTTCCCCTCCCACAGGCCTTACAATACAGTCTCTGGCGCTCTCCACACAGCTACCCCAGGGCAAAAGACAAACCCCCTCTTCACTGACGCCCTCCAGTAACTGTTTGTCCAGACAGTTACAGGGCGGTTAACAAGTCTGTTCACCACGCATAACAAAGCTGACATAAAACATCTCCAGGGTGCAGTCAAGACACCTGTACCCCCGACTCAGCTCCCGAACCCCAACTCAGCCCTCCTTCACACCGAGCTCAGCTCCCCGACCCTGACTCAGCCCTCCTGCACACCCAACTCAGCTCCCCCACCCTGACCCAGTTTGTCGCCCTATAAAGCCCTGCTGTGGTCTGTAAGTGGGGCTGCCTCCTCTGCTTTTGTCAGGAGGTAGCCTAGGAGGACTGACAATAAATCGGCTTGCCTGAAACTTGGGTCTATTGGCCTCATTCGTTTCTCGGCTGTCCTTCCAATTATCCCTTACAATACTATTTTGTAGTACCCAGAATTTAATAAGTGTTCAACAGAGATGTATTAATTGCTTGATTAGATGCTAACAGTATTCAGTCATGGAGTTTATAAAATAGTAAACAGGATTGTTATAGAAACATACATTATGACACTATTGGTGAGCAAGGTGTGGTTGTTAATACTTTTTTGATTAAAGGTTCCTTGAATGATTGTTTTAATTATTTCATAAATCTGTGTTAAGATGATCTACCCTTAGCTTCTCTGGACTGTGCTTTATAAAGTTTAGATAATAAAGCTTGGTGCTTTTCTGTTGTCTTCAGAAATTCTCTTTTTGAGCTAATATAGATAAATGGACCTCAGGTTCCAGCTCTGTATTATCAACCACACACCAGGGCAATAAATGATAGCTTTCCTGTAAGAAAGATTTTTTTTGTAAGAAAGCTATCATTTATTTAGATTCATGGTGCCAGAAACTACACTGAGTCCTTTGAAAATTTAAACTAATTTAATTCTTACAACAGTACTGTATTATAGATACTATTCTCTACCTCTCAGATCAGGATGCTAATGTTCAGAGAACTGAAGATGCCCTAAGTCACAGAGCTAGTTCTGGTGTTTGTGTTTGACTGAGTCTTTTTTATTCCATAATCGTGTGTGTGTGTGTGCGTGTGTGTGTGTAAGTACAGAGAAATCCAAAGGATTGTGTATTGACCATCTAGATTCAATAAGTATTAACATCTGGTCTCTTTCTTCTTCAGAGCTTTTATTTAACTTTTCACGTTAAAAAAAATAAAAATCTTTTGTTGATAACATCCAGCATTAATATATTTCTATATCCAACAGCATCCAACATTAGTATACTACTAAGCATTAATACATTGCTAAGTAATATACTATAGTTTTTTATTTATACACTTAAGACAACATATATTGACTTTTTACTGTGATAGACTAGAATTTAATTCAGTTATATCAATCCTTTTTCTACCAATATCATTGTATCATCTTTTGTTTTCATAAATATTATTCTAATTCACTTTAAATTTTATATCAAGCCCCATTAAATAATGCATTTAAACTTCTATCTGTTCCTTCAATTAGAGCCATAATTCTTTAAGATAATGGTATTAGTATCTTTACCCTTCCTTCCATTTAATGTCTCCCTATACCAACAACCTCTCTACTTCTGTCATTTTTACTTTTACCTTATGAAAATTTATAATATTTTCAATTATTGTGACCATAATTAAGGCTTTCAGGCTCTGTACATAGGTAGATTTTAAATGTTGAAATGGCAAACTGTGTTTAAGTTATCATGATGATCTAACTACCACAGGGCTATTTAGTGAGATATTATCATTTCCATCTACATTTCTATTACAGATACCACTCACTATTTTGGAGATATCCAAAGGAAGGTACTCTTAGCATCATGTTCAAATGATGAGTGTCTTTTCATACCCAACCCTATGCTTAAAACCATGATATAATTTTTATTTACTTCATATTTTGACAGTGTATTTCTTGAGTTTTATTTGGCTTTCTATAATTTTTGCTTCTATTTTTCACTATTACTGGTAATAGAAAATCACAGTATTTTTCCAATTCATATTTATTCTCTCAATTGCCTGTCGCCCATGCTGTTCTACTTGACTCTCATTGACTTTTGTTTCCGGAAATTTGAGTAGTCTTTATTTTTTTCTTGCATTTTGTAAAATTTTTATCCAGTTCTTGATATTTCTAGTCTCTCTCACACAGTTACTATTACTGTATGGTGTTCTCTTTATTTCCCAGAGGTTTATTCTTGCAGAGTTTTGCATCTTCCTGCTCCAATATTAACTGGTTGCTTCCTAGATCTGCTATGCAGTTGCAGTCCTGGCACTTCCATTCACTCTTCTCCTGGGCATTCAGCCACTGTTTCCTGAATCTCACGACTTCCTCTTTCTTATATTTTGTCTTATTTTTTAGAATACACCCTCAAGAAGCTTCCTAGGAAAGTGAGTGTGGGAGGTAAATTTTCTAAATCCTTGTATGCTGAAAATGTAGGCAAGTTGTCTCTCTCCCAGTAGATTGGTTGTTTTACTAAGTATATTTTTCTAGGTTAAAAATCATTTCCCTCAGAGCATTGTTGTTTTCAAGCATTGCATGCTGCTTATGGGAAATCTGACATCAATTTGATTCTGCATCTTTTTAAAACCATTTTATAAAGTATGTTTCTCTCTGGAAATTTTAAGAATACTTAATGTGAGAAGATTTCACGACGATATGTCTGAGTACATTTAATTTGTCAGTATTTGGTCAGCCTCTAAATTGCAAGGCTCATTGCTTTGTTTAATTCTAGAAGGTTCTCTTTACTTTCCTAATTTCCTTCCTACCATTTCTATAAAAAAGTCTATTAATTTGATGTTAGAACTCCTGTTTTATACATTTTATTTTCTTCTTTCTCATATTTCTGTCTTTGTCCTTATAATAGGTTCTGGAAGCTTTTATCAATTTTTATATTTTAATTCTGGATTTCTTTTTTGTAATCATAAATTCTGTCTTCTGTTCCTTATTCGTGACATCCTTTTCTTACTTGATGTATAAAACATCTTCAGAATCAAAGTGGATCTAGTTAGAATTATAATGTAACTTTTTTTTTTAACCTTTCCTGATAAATGTTTTTTTCTTGGATTGGTTTGTCTATCTTACATTTTCTCATGCAGGCTTTCCTCAAAAGGCGGTATTGTGTTGTTGCCTGTTCAAACTTAAATGTGAAGAAATAAGATAGATGGCTAACTCTGCCCTCTGGGCCAACAGCAGGATTTGTTTCAGCTTGAAAGGGCAGGAAATTGTTTTGCTAGAGTTCCTCAACATGCCAGAATGCAAGACTTTCTTCCAGATACCAGCATCCAAATAAATTTGCCTGGTTCTCTCTAGACAGCATATTCAATTTCAGTTTTAAAAAGAACTGTGCTTTTTTGGAAACTGGATGTGAATGTCTGGCTGGAGGTCATCCTGCATGTAGAAGCAAGAGGGGCTTGAGGACCCTAAGTGAACATTGTAGAAATCTTTGGTAAATATTCATCTTGTTAGTCCTGTGTATCACTCCTTTCCATCCATCACCACCGCTTCCCTCTCAGATTCTCAAGTTTCTCTTATATTCTTCTTGGCACCCATGCCCTTTCACAATTCAGCCTCTTCTGCATATATTTATGTCCCTTTATCATCTACCAGAAATCTATTGACATTTTTTGTCCATGCTATCCCTCCTATTTTAGTTGTTATAGTTGAAAAACTAAGATTTCTTATGTTTAGTGGAGATTTAGGAGAAAAATATATAGACACATATGTTTTATCTACTGTGTTAATTTCCTATGCCTGGAAAATATTTGTAGTTTAGAACAACAAAAAAATTATCCTTTCACAGATCTAGAGGACAGAAATTTAAAATAAGGATTATTGAGCTGAAATGAAAGTGACAACAGGTTCATGCTCCTTCAAGAGGATTGAGGTGAGAATTTACATCCTGACCTTTTCCAGTGTTTAGAACTTCATTTCTTGTATTCTTTAACCCATGGCCCCTTCCTCCACCTTCAAAGACAGTTGAAAAACATATTCTCTTTTGACTCTACTTCCCTCTGCTTCTTTCACTCGTTTCTTTCTATTCTGTGTCAAGTTTCTCTCTCTGCTTCTCCTTATAAGGATTCCTGTGATTGCATTAGGGCCCACCTGGATAATCCAGGATACTCTTCTCATCTTAAGATCCTGAATTTAATTATACCTGCTTAGCCTTTTTATTTGCCATGTAATATGCCATTTACAAATCCTGGTGATTAAAAGATATCTTTTGTAGTGTCATTATGCAGCCTACCATATCGACCATTTTGAATGCCATGTAAATTGCCTTTTTAAAGCTCTTAAGAGAGAAAATAAATATAGTAAGGGATTTCTCCAGTATACATTTACTGAGGAATGTTTAGACTTTTAAAGCTGGGCTTGTCTTTTTAATGTCAAAAATGATTTGATTTCCCACTGACCTTTGGCAAAAGAATCCCTTCTGTTACCATTTGCCTCTGTGAAATTTTCCTGGAGAAAATGAGGTAATAATTGATTTTTCACTAAATAAAAAAAAACACTGATGATTTTATATTATGAACAATTATTCCTATACACCTGTTGCCTCTTCTATTCATTTTTTTCTCTATTATATATTATTTTGTGATACCACCTACATAATTCAGGGTCTATAAGCTAAAATTAACCACACTTTCTCAATACCCCCGCCACAATTTTTTCATATGCTTTGAGTGATGATCAGTTTTTTCTCTAATAAAAATAATAATAACTATAATTAAAGAGCTCCTTTTAATTTCCACTTGACATTTACTGTTTGATATTTTAAATTATTTTAATATCTTTATTAAATTTCTCATTCTGGTTACATTGTTTTTTTCATTTCATTAAATTGTTTCTCTATTTTATTGAAGTTTGCTGAACTTCATTAAAATAGTTATTTTGAATTATTTGTCAGTCATTTTGTACATATCCATTTCTTTAGGGTCAGTCACTAGCACCTTACTTTGTCCATTTGGTGATGTCTTATTTCCCTGATTGTTCTTGATTCTTGTTATTGTACACTAATGTCTGGACATTTGAAGAAGTGGGTACAGAACTGGGTTATTCCAGTTTTCACAGGCTGGCTTTTTCTTGGAAAACCCTGCAGCAGGTATAGTACTGGTATAGATGGTAGCCTGGAGCAGATACTGCTGTTGTAGTATTGCCAGAAGCCTGTGGCCTGCTATGACAAATGTGTGCTAAAGCAGATGATAAGCCTGAGGCAGCTGTGGCTAATATAATACTGAAGTGCCTATAGTCAGGGGCCACTTAGAGCTGTCCAGAGCCCAAAGCTGCTGACATTGGTCTGATGTTCGTGCAGGCCACAGGTCAAGTTCACCATACAAGCTTAAAGCCTGGGGCTGTGTGATTCCACCTCATGCCAGGGTGGGTCTAGGGGCTCAGTCTGTGATACTGGCCAGTATATGGGTCCTTGGTGAGTCTGCCCAGTGCTGGGTTTTACTCTGGTGGGCCTAATGTGGGTCCAAGACAAAGTCCTGTGCTCACTTCCCTTTCTTTCCCCCAAGCAGATGCTATCTCTCTCCATACTGTGCTGCCTGGGACTGCAGAAAGGGTGATGTGGGTAATGTAAAATTGTCCTTTCTACCCTATTCAATGCATCTTTTTACATCATTGTGCCACAACCAGAAACTGTGATTTCTCACCTGGTTGTCTTAGCTCTTGTGAAGGTATTTTCATCTGTGGACAATTGTTTAAATTGGTATTTCTGTGTATGTGGAGATAATGCTTCAAAGTCCTACTCTACTATCTTGTTCCATTTACCTTTACATATACTATCAAATATGACCCTTATAGACTCTGTGTGATCATTATTTATTATTATCCCCAATTCACAGATTGGGAAATAGACTCTGGGATGAGAAGTGATTTCTTCAAAGCCATGAAGTTAGTGAATGGAAGACCCATATTTTAAACTAAGTCTAAATAGTACCAGAATTCAGTTTTTTCAATTACACACCACTATTGGAACTGTTTTCGAGCTAAAAATGCTACAGATTTGAATCTTTTGCAAAACCTGCTTATTTGTGGCTGCATTTAAATAATGTGACTCTAAATACAGATAACAGCAGCAAAATTTAAAATGTGAAATATAAAAAAAGCCAAAGAGATTGTGTAAGCTCTTGAAAAGACAGCTTCAACAACCCCTTCCACATATGAGGTAATTTATAAAATGCCTGTGTTTGGAAAAATTCATTCTTCCTTCTTTGTTTGTTGCAAGCAACTCTCTTCTGTCATAAAGACTCCCTTGCTTTGGCAAAATAACTCAGAGCAAAAATTTAAAAGTGTATTTAAGATCATGTTCATTCTGCTGTAGGAAGTAATATTTTAGAAGTTCGACAGTTGGGCATCCAGATTTGAAGAAGAAAAAAATAGTAGGCATGCCAACATTTCATTTCGAAATAGAAAACACATTCCAAAATTAGGAAAAGGTGACAATCAATTCAGAAAATTACTTATGAGCTGATACATAATTACATGCTTTGAATTCCATTTTGAGTATGCAATATTTTACAGGGTTCTAAGTAGAGATCTGAAAAGATACAATGGTCCAAATAGTCCCCACCCTTCCTGCCAAAAAATATTCAGAATTGGCACAGATTTACCAAATATTTCCAGAGAAAATATTTCTGATACAACTGAGAAATTAATGTGTTGGTGATTCGAATTAACAAGACTACCAAAATTTTCAATATACCTTAGTCTAAAACAAAAGAGAAAACAAGTTATTTATTTATATCCTAAAGTTTGACATTTTACATTTATGTTTTGCTTCTCCTAGAAATATCTGCGCACTTTATTTTAGTCTGTCCAGATCCTTCTCATCTTCTAATTCAACTAACGCTGATCACATGGCTTATTTATGTCACGCCTTACATTTCTAGTGCCTCTTCTTTTATCTTCCAAAGAAACTTCTGACATAAGTACTATCACTGACTTTTTCAGATGAGGAGACCAAGAGTCAGAGAAATGAGGTGATTTCCCTAAAATCATACCACTGGGAAATAGTGGAAGCCAGATTTAAAACAACATCTTCTGATTTACAGGGTAATTTAAGATTTGATTTCTTAGCTACCTCAGCATACAATGATCTACATTACTATGTGTAATAGATTTGTGTTATATTCTATATGATTATTATTATTATACTTTAAGTTCTAGGGTACATGTGCATAATGTGCAGGTTTGTTACATATGTATACTTGTGCCATGTTGGTGTGCTGCACCCATCAACTCGTCAGCACCCATCAACTCGTCATTTACATCAGGTATAACTCCCAAGGCAATCCCTCCCCCCTCCCCCATCCCCGTGATAGGCCCCGGTGTGTGATGTTCCCCTTCCCGAGTCCAAGTGAGCTCATTGTTCAGTTCCCACCTATGAGTGAGAACATGCGGTGTTTGCTTTTCTGTTCTTGCGATAGTTTGCTGAGAATGATGGTTTCTAGCTGCATCCATGTCCCTACAAAGGACACAAACTCATCCTTTTTAATGGCTGCATAGTATTCCATGGTGTATATGTGCCACATTTTCTTAATCCAGTCTGTCACTGATGCACATTTGGGTTGATTCCAAGTCTTTGCTATTGTGAATAGTGCCGCAATGAACATACGTGTGCATGTGTCTTTATAGCAGCATGATTTATAATCCTTTGGGTATATACCCAGTAATGGGATGGTTGGGTCATATGGTACTTCTAGTCCTAGATCCTTGAGGAATCGCCATACTGTTTTCCAGAATGGTTGAACTAGTTTACAATCCCACCAACAGTGTAAAAGTGTTCCTGTTTCTCCACATCCTCTCCAGCACCTGTTGTTTCCTGACTTTTTAATGATTGCCATTCTAACTGGTGTGAGATGGTAACTCATTGTGGTTTTGATTTGCATTTCTCTGATGGCCAGTGATGATGAGCATTTTTTCATGTGTCTGTTGGCTGTATGAATGTCTTCTTTTGAGAAATATCTGTTCATATCCTTTGCCCATTTTTTGATGGGGTTGTTTGTTTTTTTCTTGTATATAATTGCTCTTCTTTCTTTTCTTAACTTCTTTAAAAGACATAAAGTTGTATAAAGTAATAATTATAACAATATTTCATTAGGTCTGTAACATATATAATCTACAAAACACTAATTTAGTACAAAGAAGCAGAAGAGTAGGAATGAACAAAACTTCTGAGTAATATAGGATCATAAAAAGAGGCCAAATCTATGAATCACTGGTGTCCCTGAAAGAGACAGGGAGAATAGAAGCAATTTAGACAATATATTTTAGGTTATCATCCATGAGAATCACCCCAACCTAGCTAGAGAGGCCAGATTTAACCAGGAAATGTGAAAAACACCTGCAAAATACTTCACAAGAAGATCAGCCCCAAGACATATAATCATCATATTCCCCAAGGTCAGGAAGAAAAGTTAATGGCATCTAGAATGAAAGACCATGTCACCTATAAAGAGAAGCACATCAGACTAACAGTAGACCTCTCAGCAGAAACCCTACAAGTGGGAAGATACCGAGGTACTATATTCAACATTCTTAAAGAAGAAATTCCAACACAGAATTTTTTTTTCTTTTTCTTTTTTTTTTTTTATTATAAGTTCTAGGGTACATGTGCATAACGTGCAGGTTTGTTACATATGTATACTTGTGCCATGTTGGTGTGCTGCACCCATCAACTCGTCAGCACCCATCAATTCATCATTTATATCAGGTATAACTCCCAATGCAATCCCTCCCCCCTCCCCCCTCCCCATGATAGGCCCCGGTGTGTGATGTTCCCCTTCCCGAGTCCAAGTGATCTCATTGTTCAGTTCCCACCTATGAGTGAGAACATGCGGTGTTTGGTTTTCTGTTCTTGTGATAGTTTGCTAAGAATGATGGTTTCCAGCTGCATCCATGTCCCTACAAAGGACGCAAACTCATCCATTTTTATGGCTGCATAGTATTCCATGGTGTATATGCGCCACATTTTCTTAATCCAGTCTGTCACAGATGGACATTTGGGTTGATTCCAAGTCTTTGCTATTGCCAACACAGAATTTTGTATCTAGTCAAACTAAACATAAGTGAAGAAGACATAAGATTCTTTTTAGACAAGCAAATGTTGAGGGAATTCATTGCCACCAGACCCACCTTACAAGAGCTCCTGAAAGAAGCACTAAATATGGAAAGGAAATATTATTACCAGCCACTATAAAAATTCACTTAAGTACACAGACCAGTGATACTGTAAAGCAACCACACAAACAAATCTGCGTAACTCAGAAAACAACATGATGATAGGATCAAATCCACACGTATCAATACTAACCTTGAATTTAAATTGACTAAATGCCCCAGTTAAAAGGCACAGAGTAGCAAGCTGGATAACGAAGCAAGACCCAATGGTATACTGTCTTCAAGAGACCCATCTGACTTGCAATGATATCTATAGGCTCAAAATAAAGTGATGGAGGAATATCTAGGAAGCAAATGAAAAAGAGGGAAAAAAAACAGTGGTTGCAATCCTAATTTTACACAAAACAGACATTAAACCAAAAAAGACAAAGAAGGGCATTACACAATGGTAAAGGCTGCAGTTTAACAAGAAGATGTGACTACACTAAATATATGTGCACTCAATACAGGAGCATCCAGATTCATAAAGCAAGTTCTTAGAAACTATCAGAGAGACTTGGACTCCCACACAACCCCACTGACAGTATTACACAAATCATTGAGGCAGAAAATTAATAAACATATTCAGGACCTCACCTCAATACTGGACCAAATGGACCTGATAGAAATCCACAGAACACTCCACCCAAAAACAACAAAATATATATTCTTCTCATCACTGCAAGGCACATACTATAAAATTGACCACACAATTGGACAGAAAACATTCTTCAGCAAATGTAAAAGAACCAGAATCATACCATCCACTCACTTGGACAACAGTGCAATCAAAATAGAAATCAACACTAAGAAAACCACTCAAAACCATGCAATTGCATAGAAATTAAACAATCTACTTCTGAATGACTTCGGGGTAAATAATGAAATTAAGGCAAAAATCAAGAAATTCTTTGAAACTAAAGAGAACAAAGATAAACCATACCAGAATCTCTGCCACACAGCTAAGGCAGAATTAAGAGGGAAATTTATAACACTAAGTGCCCATATCAGAAAGTTACAAAGATCACAAATTAGCAATGTAACATCACAACAAGAAGAACTAGAGAATAATGAGCATACTAATCCCAAAGCTAGCAGAAAACAAGAAGTAACCAAAATCAGAGCTGAACTGAAGGAAATTGAGACTCAGAAAACCATTCAAAAGATCAATAAATCCAGGAGTTGGTTTTTTTGAAAAAATTAATAAGATATAAGGCTAGCTAGACTAATAGAAAAGAGAGAAGATCCAAAAATAGCACAATTAGAAATGACAAAGAGGATGTTACCACTGACTTCAAGAAAATATATAAATAACTATCAGAGACTACTATAAACACTTCTATGCAGACAAACTAGAAAATCTAACAGAAGTGGATAAACTCCTGGAAATATACCCCTTCCCAAGACTGAACCAGGAAGAAACCGCATCCCTGAAAAGACAATAACAAGCTCCAAACTTGAATCAGTAATAGCCTACCAACCAAAATAAGCTTATGACCAGATTCTAGAAATTCTAGCACATGAACAAAGAAGAGCTGGTACTATTTCACTTGAAACTATTCCAAAAAATTGAAGAGGAGGGATGCTTTCCCAATGCATTCAATGAGACTTTCATTATCCTAATACCAAAACCTTTCAGATAAACAACAAAACAAGAAAACTTCAGGTCAACATCTTTGATGAGCATTTTTGCAAAAATCCTCAACAAAATACTAGCAAACCAAATTCAGCTACACATCAAAAAGCTAATCCAACATGATCAAGTGGGCCTTATCCCTGGGATGCAAGTTTGGTTCAACATACACAAATCAATAAATGTAATTCATCACAAAAACAGAATTCAAGACAAAAACTACATGATTATCTCAATAGATGCAAAAAAAAAGGCTTTTAATAAAATTCAATATCCCTTCATGTTAAAAACTCTAATAAACTAGGTATCAAAGAAACATATCTCAAAATAATAAAAGCGTCTATGACAAACCCACACCTAACAACATACTGAATGGGCAAAAAGTGACACAAGACAAGAATGTTCTCTCTCAATACTCATATTCAATATGGTATTGGAAGTCCTGACCAGAGAAGTCAGGGAAGAGAATGAAATAAACAGGATTAAAATAGGAAGATAGGACATCATACTGTCGCTGTTTGCAGACTACATGAGTCTACATCTAGAAAACTCCATAGTCTCAGCCAATAAAAAATCCTTAGGTTGTTAGACAACAACAGCAATGATAGATTGGATAAAGAAAATGTGGCACATATACACCATGGAATACTATGCAGCCATAAAAAAGGATGAGTTCATGTCCTTTTTAGGGACATGGATGAAGCTGGAAAACATTATCCTCCGCAAACTAACACAAGAACAGAAAACTAAACACTGCCTGTTCTCACTCATAAGTGGGAGTTGACCAGTGAGAACACTTGGACACAGAGAAGGGAACATCATACACCAGAGCCTGTCAGCAGGTGGAGGGCTAGGGGAGGCATAGCATTAGGAGAAATACCTAATGTAGATAACAGGTGGATGGGTGCAGCAAACCACCATGGCACATGTATACCTATGTAACAAACCTGCACATTCTGCACATGTATCCCAGAACTTAAAGTAAAAAACAAAAGCAAAAAAAAAAAAACACTACAGCAAAATCTCAGGATACAAAATCTATATACAAAATAACTACCATTCCTATAAACCAACAACAGTCAACCTAAGCGCCAAATCAGGAACGAACTCCCATTCACAACTGCCACAAAAAGAATAAAATACCCAGAAACACAGCTAACTGGGGAGGTGAAAGATCTTTACAATGATAATTACAAACACTGCTCAAAGAAATCAGAGATGACACAGTCAAATGGGAAAACATCCCATGCTCATGGAAAGGAAAAATTAACATCATTATAATATCCATATTGCCCAAAGCAATGTATAGATTTAATGCTATTCCTATCAAACTACCATTGAAATTCTTCACATAATTTTAAAAATCTATTTTCAAATTCATACGGAATTTTAAAAGAGCCTGAATAGCCAAGGCAATCCTAAGCTAAAAGACCGAAGCTGGAGGCATCATATTGCCCAACTTCAAACTATTCTACAGGGCTATAATAACCAAAACAACATGGTACTGGTACAAAAACAGGCATATAGATGAATGGAACAGAATCGAGAGCCCAGAAATAAAGCCACACACCTACAACCATCTGATCTTCAACCAAGCTGACAAAAACAAGCAATGGAGGATGGACCACCCTATTCAATAAATGGTGCTAGGATTACTGGCTAGCCCTATGCAGAAAACTGAAACTGGGCCTCTTCCTTACACCATATACAAAGATCAATTCAATACCCAGGTGAACATGTTCTAGAGTAGACCCCAAGCAAACTGCACCAGACCTGCAGAAGAGGGACCTGCCCATTATAAGAAGAAAAAACAAACAGAAAGCAGCAGCAACAACAGCATCAACAAAAAAGACCCCATAAAAACTCCATCCAAATAGATTGAAAGTAAAAGGATGGACAAGGAGATACATATAAACAGCAATCATAAGAAAGCTGAATGGCAATAAATCATGCACAAAAAAAGTTTGTACCTGAAAAAAATACATCCCTAAATACACAAAGCAAAAGTTAACAGAATAGAGGGGGAAAAAAAAAACAATTCAACAATAATAGTTGAAGACTTCAATGATCTCACTTTAAAGAATATATCAGCTAGGGGCTGGGCTCAGTGGCTCACACCTGTAATCCCAGCACTTTGGGAGGCCAAGGTGGGCAGACCACAAGGTCAGGAGATAGAGACTATCCTGGCTAATACAGTGAAACCCTGTCTCTACTAAAAATACAAAAAAAAATCAGTCAGGTGTGGTGGCAGGTGCCTGTAATCCCACCTACTCAGGAAGGTGAGGCAGGAGAATCACTTGAACCCAGGAAGCAGAGATTGCAGTGAGCTGAGATCACGCCACTGCACTCCAGCCTGGGTGACAGCATGAGATTCCATCTCAAAAAAATAAATAAAAACAATATATCAGCGAGGAAGAAGATCAACAGGAGTATACAAAACTTGAAAAACAGTAAACCAACTAGGACTATCTATAGTCTATATCCATAAACACTGCATATAGACTACCTCTACAGGCACTACCAGAGAAAGCAGAATGTACATTTTTTTCAAGAGTACATGAAAAATTCTCTAGTATAGACCACATGCTAGGACATAAAGCAACAGATAAACCTCAACAAATTTAAAATGATAACAAAGGTGTTCTCCAACCACAATTGAGTAAAATAGAAATCAATAATCAAAAATATTTGGGAAACTCAAACATACTTGGAAATTGAACAACACACTCTTACATAAGCAATAGGTCAAATTTTAAAAGTCACAAATTAAATTAGAAAATTCTTTGAGATTAATAATGTTTTTAAATATCAATACTTATGTAGTTAAAGCAGTCATAGAGGGAAATTTTTAGCTGTAAATATCTACCTTAAAATAATCAATCACGCAGTCTTCTGAGACAATGATGAAAGAAGAACAAAACACAGTAAAGATTACAATGGAAATAACTAAACAGAAAAGAGGAAAACAATGGAAAAAAAACAAACCAAAAGTTGGCTCTTCAAGAAGATCAACAAAATGGAAAAATCTTTAGCTAAACTGACCAAGAAAAAAAGAGAGAAGTCTCATGTCACTAAAACAGGACTAAAAAGTAGACATTACTACCAACCATACAGAAATAATAAAGATGTTAAGGGAATACTACAAACAAATGTATGCCAACAAATTCACTAACTTAAATGAAATAGGAAAACTCCTAGAAGGACACAAACTAATGAAACTTACACCAGAAGAAATAGAAAATTTAAATACATATTTGCTAAGCAGATACATTTAATTAGTCATTAAAAATCTTCCTAAAGAAAATAGCCTAGCCCAGATTTACTAGTCATGTAGTAAATTATTATCAAATTAATAGTCATTTGTTATTAGTAACAATTAGTAAACTATTAATTTAAAGAATAATTAGTATCAATTACTCAACAGCTCTTCTGAAAAATATGAGGGAGCACATTTTCACTTATTCTATGAGTCTAGAATTACCCTGATACCCAAAAACAGACAAATAAATCATAAAAAGAAAGACTACATACCAATATGTCTTATGAATGTAGGCAAAAAAAAATCCACAAAAAAATATTAGCAAATAAAAGCAATATTTAAAAGGAACTATGTACCATGCTAAAGGGGAATTTGTCTAAGGAATGTAAGGTTGGTTTTGCACCTGAAAATCAATTAATGTAATCTACCATATGCACGTAATTTTAAAAAGAACCATATAATCATCTAAGGGGATGCAGAAAAAGCATTTGACATAATCCAAAGGCCTTTTATGAAAAAAATTCATCAGATTAGAAATAGAAGAAAACTTCCTTAGCCTGAAAAAGCATCTACAAAAATCCCACAGCTTACCTTAAAATTAATGGTGAAACTGAATGCTTTCTGGATAAGATCAGAGACAAGGCAAGAATGTCCACTCTCGCCACTTCCATTCGACATTGCACCTGGATAGTCTAATTAGGGCAATTATGTAAAAAAAAAAGTCATCCCACTTGGGAAGGAAGAAGTAAAAAATAATAATAATAATGCCATCCTAATTAGGAAAGAAGAAATAAGACAATTTCTATTTGCAGATGACATGACCTAGTGTATAGAAAATACTAGAGAATACACTAAAAGCTTTTATAACTAATAAGTGAATTCAGCAAGATTGCAAGGTATAAGATCAATGTAGAAAACTCAGCTGAATGTCTCTATACTGGCAATGGACAATTCTAAAATAAAATTAACACCATTAACATTTACCACAGCATCAAAACTAACAAATACGTAGGAATAAATTTAACCAAAAAAGTGCAAAACTTGTGCACTGAAAACTAAAAAATATTGATAAGACAAATTAAGGAATGCCTAAGTAAAAGGAGCACATCCCACATTTATGGATCAAAAATCTTATAATAGTTAAGATTGCAGTAGTTGCCAAATTGATCTACAGATTCCAGACTCATCACAATCCCTATCAAAATTTTACCTGTCCCGGACTTCTACTGTGCAGAAATTGGCAAGCTGATCCTAAATTCACATGGAAATGAAAGAAACCAGAATAGCCCAAACAATCTTGAGAAAGAAGAAAAAAGTTGGAGGACTCACACTCCCTGGTTTCAAAATGTACAAGAAAAGTACAACAGTGAAGATAGTGTGGTACTGGCATAAATATACACATATACATCAATGATATATAATTCAGAGTCCAGAAATAAACTCTCACGTTTAAGATCAATAAATTGTCAACAAAGATTCCAGGAAAATTTAATACAGGAAAGAATGGTGCTGGGACAACTGGATATCCACAAGCAAAATAATGTAGAAGGATTCATTCCTTACACTCCACACAAAAATTAACTTCATGTAAACTGTAGACTTATATGTAAGACCTAAAACTATAAAACTTTGAAGAAAAAAGAGGAGCAAATCTTAGTAACCTTGGATTAAGAAAACCTTCTGTAATCCCAGCACTTTGGGAGGCCGAGATGGGCAGATCATGAGGTCAGGAGTTCGAGATCAGCCTGGCCAACACAGTGAAACCCCGTCTCTACTAAAAATACAAAAAAAAAAAATCAGGCGTGGTGGTGGGTGCCTGTAGTCCCAGCTACTCGGGAGGCTGAGGCAGGAGAATGGCTTGAACCCAGGAGGTGGAGGTTGCAGTGAGCCGAGATCATGCCATTGCACTCCAGCCTGGGTGACAGAGGGAGGCTCTGTCTGGGAAAAATAAAAAGAAAAGAAAAAGAAAACTTTCTGAGATATGACCCCAAAAGTGTAACAATAAAATAAAAAATTGAAACATTGAGTTGCAATAATATTAAAAACTTTTGTACTTCCAAAGACACTATCAGAAAAGGAAGAAGACAATCACAGAATGAAACAAAATGTTTGCAAATTATATATTTGATAAGTTACATGTATCCACAATATGAACAAACTCTTATAACTCTTACACCTCAATAATAAAAAGATTACAAAATTAAAGGTGAACAAAGTATCTGAAATGACATTTTTCAAGACATTGGCTCTTACATAAAGAGCCAGTAAGAACCAGAAATAATGCTCAACCTCATTAGCCATTAGGGAAATGTAAATGAAAATCACACTGAGATACAACAACAACAATAATAAAAGACAAATAAAAAAGTATTGGTGAGTATGTGAGAAATTGTAACCTTCATAAACTGGTGGTGGGAATGTAAATGGTGCACAGGCTTGAAGCACAGCTGGGCAGTTCTCAAATGTTAAACATGGAATTACCATGTGGTCCCTCAATTCCACTCCTAGGTATACACCCAAGAGAAATGTAAATGTATATCCACACAAAAACTGGCACATGAATGTGTACAGCAGTATTATTCATAATAACCAAAAAGAACAGCCAAAAAGAAGAAACAAGCCAAGTGTTCATCACTGATTAATGGACAAATAAATAAAATGTGATAGGTCTATACTATGGAATGTTATTAAGCAATAAAAAGGGATGAAGTACTGATATGGGCTACAACTGGAATGAACCTTGAAAACATAATACTGAGTGAAATCAACTGGTCACAAATGTGTGATTCCATTCGTATGAAAATCCAGAATAGGTAAACCTATACAAACAGAAAGTAGATTCGTTGTTGCTATGTTGGGTGGTGGGTGGTGGGTGGAGCTGGTGGGTGGAAGGTGGAGGAGTGGGTACAGGATTTCTTTTTGGGATGACATAATGTTCTAAAATTAGATTGTGATGATGGCACAACTCTGAACATACTAAAAGACATTGAATTGTACACTTCAAATGGTTGAATTGTTTGGTATGTGAATTATATCTCAATAAAGCTTCTTTTTCTTTTTTTTTTTTTTTCCAAAAAGAGCCATGCCCAGAGGGAAAGTTGGAATCTAAAGCCAAGTTTTCATTTAAAAGGAAACATTAATCTAAAGAGGTTAGCCAGAGAAACTTGAACCAAAGATAAGACAGCACACTGTTCAGAATGGTCAATAAGAGACTAAAAACAGTACCCTTGGAATGAAGCGAAACTGAAGTCCCAAAGATTAAAACTGTTAGACATACAGTAAATTACAGAGTACTGAGTTTTACTAGAGTCTGAGGCAGGAGAATCTCTTGAATCCGGGAGGCCAAGGTTGCCATGAGCCGAGATGGCGCCATTGCACTCCAGCCTGGGCAACAAGAACGAAACTCCATCTCAAAAACAAAAAAAAGAAACATGAGCGAAAGGATATCTGGGAGACCTAACTCTTTCAGATACCACTCTTTGAGCTTCTTTTCCAGCACTTGGATGCAGTTTAATTTGGGGATGAGTAATACTAACTGCATAGAAGGCAAGCTGGTAGAGGGAAGTCTTTGAGTTTTGGGATCTCTTACTTTCTATATTTTGCAAGTCCATAGCCCTGTTTAATCAAGTAACTATCTATTATTCAGTCTAGTGGCAGCCCATAAATTATAGAATAATTTATTTTTAAAAATCTAGACAGACCAGATATATGCAGCTAAAAGCAATCCTAGATAAGAAATTATTACACGGCCACTCCTCAGGTCTCTCGTTCATCATTTTGCCAGTGAATTCCATCAGTCAATATTTGCAAGGAGCTCTGGTTGGCATGAAAATGGCCTTAGGCATCCCTGAGGATAAACAAGTTTCAAACTAATGAGCCCTTTTCTTCCTCATAGCCATGAGTCCTATTTATTAGGGTGTCTACAACTCTGCTGGTTGGTGGAGAAGAGGTTTGAGCAGCTCAGATAATAATACAGCCTTTATTCTCCTAACAAATCTTTACTTAAATGTTGTGCATATATTATTATATATCAAATAATAATCATTACAGGATCCTTACATTGGCTCTGCCTTATAAGATGGAATAAACAAACATGAAAATCTTCATATGTGAGCAACCATAAAGATAAGAAAACTTTTTGGAGGCTGAGGCAGGTGGATCATTTGAGTTCAGTAGTTTGAAACCTGCCTGGCCAACATAACAAAACCCTGTCTCTACTAAAAATACAAAAATTAACTGGGCGTGGTGTTGGGCGCCTGTAATCCCAGCTACTCAGGAGGCTGAGGCAGAATGGTTTGAACCCTGGGGGCGGAGCTTGCAGTGAGCCGAGATCATGCCATTGCACTCCAGCCTGGGCAACAGAGTGAAACTCCATCTCAAAAAAAAAGATAATATTCAAAATTACAACATGAGACAAGTCCTGAAAAACTGAAGAGTATTTAATCGGGAGGTGAAAAATTTGGCTTCAGAAGAGAAAATGCTAAGGAAGGAACATAACACACATCTTCAAATATCTTAAGGGCCTGTCTCTGGAAGAGGAGTTAATCTTTTATGGGTGAACTCAGGAAATAATGGGTAGAACTGATAGAGAGTATATTCTAACTGTTAAAGGATATAAAATGTTGTCTTGGGAGATAAGGAATTTTCTTTTGTGTAGGTAATAATGTGTAGACTGAACTATCTCTTATCAGAAACACTGTAGATATATTTAGCATTGGAAATGAGGTAGGTGACCCTACGTCCTAGTTTGCCCATGGCAGTGGCGGGTGTAATTATTTACGGGGCTCCTTTTACTCTCAAAAGTGCTCCAGCACATGACATGGCGACTTAGAGCAGCGATTTCTCACCCCACAGTTATATATTACAGTAATCTGGAAGTATTTTTAAAATTACTGATACATAAATGTGGTTCCTACATCATATAAAACCAGAATCTTGGGGATGAGATGCAGGCATCAGTAATTTAAAGGTTCCCAAGTGATTCTAATGTGCAACAGGTGTTGAGATTCCTTTACCTGGAGGATCTTTTCATCTATTTCAGTGTTAACTGAATCCTTTTATTCTATTTTATGTTAATATATGTTTTACTCCATAAGGAAAGCAAAACTTGAAACTGCTACTATTATAGTAATAGAGGGAATAAAACAAATAGTAGGGATTAAGACAAACCGGAACATAGTCATATGTTTTTCTAATTCCATATATATATATATATATATGTATATATATGCTTTTATTACCCCCACCGAAAAAAAAAGAGTTCCTTTTCATTCCCCTCCCAAAAACCTGATGACATTTTTAAGCTTAAGTGTTCTTTTATCAAGTGGAAAATGGATTCTATAAAGCTTTTATTTCTTTAGGAAAACCTGAGTCCACCAAGATTTCTACACTACACTTACATCCTTTCTTTAATGAGGTAATTATTCTGTCAAGTATTGGGCTAAGAGGTTTACCACGTGTGCAACATTGAATTAAATTGGTGCACATAGAGATGGCAGTCGTTGAGCTTTCTTATTAGTTTATTAAATTTGATCCTTTGAAATATTTTACCACTTAGCCATGAGCCTCTGAGTTCACTTTAATGAGTCTAGTCCTTTTTCAGCTGCTTCTTGAAAATGGTTTCACTTTTTATCCTGCTGTCAAATGAGCTACAAGCTAATAATGCGTTTTTCTTTTTGTAATTCCTAGGAGGAAAAACAAAACCCACTCCAGTCCATTGTTTCCATGGAACTTTCATTTAAAGGATGAAGATGAATGATGAGGATTGGAAAACACCACGTGTGAGTCCCAACTTTACATTTTTTGAGATAAAATTCAGCCAAGATTTATGAAATGTTATTACACAGGAATATATTTGATAAAGTTGATACCAGTTTGTACACATTTTAAGAGATGCATAATGCCTCTGTTTCACTTCATTATGAAACATAAAGTGAGGACTAAAACTATTGAATTTTAAGAGAAGGGTGAGTATTGTGTGTAGTTTTCCATTGTGCTTGGGAATCATCGTTCTCTAACCTGGGATCTTAGGCTGAAAAGCGGAAAATCCTTCACTTACTAACATCTGGCTTGAAAAATGGGTAACTCAATACAGAGAAACTAACTCTGTTTCCAATTCCTGCTATAAATGATGTGTTCTCGCCATCAGCTATGGCAGGCAGCTGACACGCCTCCTCTCTTTCTCTATGTGCTCCAATGTACCTCATTTGCCCAGAGCCTCAGAAAGCATGTTTGCAGACTAGAAATCATACAGTATAATTATTTAACAAAAAAGAACAAAATTAGTCACCAAAACAACTGACACTAAGTAATAAATTTGCATAGGAAAGGCGTTTCATCCCTATTTGTCTTTCCGATGTCTAATCCTTTTCTGACTCCTTCTGTCTCATCTGATGACAGAGTGGATCTTTTCCTATAAAAAAAAAGACAAACAGGCTGGATAACCATGTGAAACAAAGGGAAATAAGTCATGTCCACACTAAAATTTTGTCTTACAGTTTGGTCCAATTCAGTTGCTATAATTTTTTTGCTTCATAGATTTAACTCAGGCTTTGGTAGAAAAGCAGAAATAGTATAACCAGAAAGATCATGTATATTTATGATTACTTATATTTAAGTTGTTTGAATAATATGATATCAGTTCTTTGGTTTCAAGAACCTTTGGCAGGCAATCTAATATATTTGTGTTCAGAAATCTTTTTTTAAAATTATTTTTTATTTTTATTATACTTTATGTTCTAGGGTACATGTGCACAACGTGCAGGTTTGTTAAATATGTATACATGTGCCAAGTTGGTGTGCTGCACCCATCAACTCATCATTTACATTAGGTATATCTCCTAATGTTATGCCTCCCCACTCCCTCCACCACACAACAGGCCCTGGTGTACGATGTGCTCCTTCCTGTGTCCAAGTGATCTCATTGTTCAATTCCCACATATGAGTGAGAACATGTGCTGTTTGGTTTTCTGTTCTTGCGATAGTTTGCTGAGAATGATGGTTTCCAGCTGCATCCATGTCCCTACAAAGGACACGGACTCGTCCATTTTATGGCTGCATAGTATTCCATCATGTATATGCACCACCTTTTCTTAATCCAGTCTGTCATTGATGGACATTTGGGTTGGTTGCAAGTCTTTGCTATTGTGAATAGTGCCGCAATAAACATACGTGTGTGTGTGTCTTTATAGCAGCATGAATTATAATCCCTTGGGTATATATCCAGTAATGGGATGACTGGATCAAATGGTATTTCTAGTTCTAGATCCTTGAGGAATCACCACACTGTCTTCCACAATGGTTGAACAAGTTTACAGTCCCACCAACAGTGTAAAAGTGTTCCTATTTCTCCACATCTTCTCCAGCACTTGTTGTTTCCTGACTTTTTGATGATTGCCATTCTAACTGGTGTGAGATGGTATCTCATTGTGGTTTTGATTTGCATTTCTCTGATGGCGAGTGATGATGAGCATTTTTTCACGTGTCGGTTGGCTGCATAAATGTCTTCTTTTGAGAAGTGTCTGTTTCATATATTTTGCCCACTTTTTGATTGGGTTGTTTGTTTTTTTTCTTGTAAATTTGTTTGAGTTCTTTGTAGGTTCTGGATATTAGTCCTTTGTCAGATGAGTAGATTGCAAAAGTTTTCTCCCATTCTGTAGATTGCCTGTTCACTCTGATGGCCGTTTCTTTTCCTGTGCAGAAGCTCTTTAGTTTAATTAGGTCCCATTTGTCAATTTTGGCTTTCGTTGCCATTGCTTTTGGTGTTTTAGACATGAAGTCCTTGTCCATGCCTATGTCCTGAATGGTATTGCCTAGGTTTTCTTCTAGGGTTTTTATGGTTTTAGGTCTAACATTTAAATCTCTAATCCATCTTGAATTAATTTTCATATAAGGAGTAAGGAAGGGATCCATTTTCAGCTTTCTACATATGGCTAGCCAGTTTTCCCAGCACCATTTATTAAATAGGGAATCCTTTCCCCATTTCTTGTTTCTCTCAGGTTTGTCAAAGATCAGATGGTTGTAGATGTGTGATATTATTTCTGAGGGCTCTATTCTGTTCCATTGGTCTATATCTCTGTTTTGGTACCAGTACCATGCTGTTTTGGTTACTGTAGCCTTGTAGTATAGTTTGAAGTCAGGTAGCATGATGCCTTCAGCTTTGTTCTTTTGGCTTAGGATTGCCTTGGCAATGAGGGCTCTTTTTTGGTTCCATATGAACTTTAAAGCAGTTTTTTCCAATTCTGTGAAGAAAGTCATTGGTAGCTTAATAGGGATGGCATTGAATCTATAAACTACTTTGGGCAGTATGGCCATTTTCACGATATTGATTCTTTCTATGCATGAGCATGGTATGTTCTTCCATTTGTTTGTGTCCTCTTTTATTTCATTGAGCAGTGGTTTGTAGTTCTCCTTAAAGAGGTCCTTTACATCCCTTGTAAGTTGGATCCCTAGGTACTTTATGCTCTTTGAAGCAATTATGAATGGGAGTTCACTCATGATTTGGCTCTCTGTCTGTTATTGGTGTATAAGAATGCTTGTGATTTGTGCACATTGATTTTGTATCCTGAGACTTTGCTGAAGTTGTTCATCAGCTTAAGGAGATTTTGGGCTGAGACGATGGGGTTTTCTAAATATACAATCATGTCATCTGCAAACAGGGACAATTTGACTTCTTCTTTTCCTAATTGAATATCCTTATTTCTTTCTCTTGCCTGATTGCCCTGGCCACAGCTTCCAACACCATGTTCAATACAAGTGGTGAGAGAGGACATCCCTGTTCTTGTCTTGTGCCAGTTTTTAAGGGGAATGCTTCCAGTTTTTGCCCACTCAGTATGATATTGGCTGTGGGTTTGTCATAGATGGCTCTTAATATTTTGAGATATGTTCCATCCATAGCGAATTTATTGAGAGTTTTTAGCATGAAGGGCTGTTGAATTTTGACAAAGGCCTTTTCTGCATCTATTGAGATAATCATGTGGTTTTTGTCTTTGGTTCTGTTTACATGCCGGATTACGTTTGTTGATTTGCATATGCTGAACCAGCCTTGCATCCCAGGGATGAAGCCCACTTGATCATGGTGGATAAGCTTTTGGGTGTGCTGCTGGATTCAGTTTGCCAGTATTTTATTGAGGATTTTAGTATTGATGTTCATCAGGGATATTGATCTAAAATTCTCTTTTTTTGTTGTGTCTCTGCCAGGCTTTGGTATCAGGATGATGTTGGCCTCATAAAATGAGTTAGGGAGGATTCCCTCTTTTTCTATTGATTGGAATAGTTTCAGAAGTAATGGTACCAGCTCCTCCTTATACCTCTGGTAGAATTCGGCTGTGAATCCATCTATTCCTGGACTTTTTTTGGTTGGTAGGCTATTAATTATTGCTTCAATTTCAGAGGCTGCTATTGGTCTATTCAGGGATTAAACTTCTTCTTGGTTTAGTCTTGGGAGAGTGTAAGTGTCCAGGAATTTATCCATTTCTTCTAGATTTTCTATTTTATTTACGTAGAGGTGTTTATAGTATTCTCTGATGGTAGTTTGTATTTCTGTGGGGTCAGTGGTGATATCCCCTTTATCATTTTTTATTGCGTCTATTTGATTCTTCTCTCTTTTCTTCTTTATTAGTCTTGCTAGTGGTCTATCAATTTTGTTGATCTTTTCAAAAAACCAGCTCCTGGATTCATTGATTTTTTGGAGGGTTTTTTGTGTCTCTATCTCCTTCAGTTCCGCTCTGATCTTAGTTATTTCTTGCCTTCTGCTAGCTTTTGAATGTGTTTGCTCTTGCTTCTCTAGTTCTGTTAATTGTGATGTTAGAATGTCAATTGTAAATCTTCCCTGCTTTCACTTGTGGGCATTTAGTGCTATAAATTTCCCTCTACCCACTGCTTTAAATGTGTTCCAGAGATTCTGGTATGTTGTATCTTTGTTCTCACTGGTTTCAAAGAACATCTTTATTTCTGCCTTCATTTCGTTATGTACCCAGTCGTCATTCAGGAGCAGGTTGTTCAGTTTCCATGTAGTTGTGCAGTTTTGATTGAGTTTCTTAGTCCTGAGTTCTAGCTTGATTGCACTGTGGTCTGAGAAACAGTTTGTTATAATTTCTGTTATTTTACATTTGCTTACGAGTACTTTTCTTCCAACTATGTGGTCAATTTTGCAATAAGTGTGATGTGGTGCTGAGAAGAATGTATATTCTGTTGATTTGGGGTGGAGAGTTTTGTGAATGTCTATTAGGTCTGCTTGGTGCAGAGTTGAGTTCAATTCCTGGATATCCTTGTTAACTTTCTGTCTTGTTGATCTGTCTAATGTTGACACTGGGGTGTTAACGTCTCCCATTATTATTGTGTAGGAGTCTAAGTCTCTTTGTAAGTCTCTAAGGACTTGCTTTATGAATCTTGGTGCTCTTATATTGGGTGCATATATATTTAGGATAGTTAGCTCTTCGTGTTGAATTAATCCCTTTACCATTATGTAATGGCCTTCTTTGTCTCCTTTGATCTTCGTTGGTTTAAAGTCTGTTTTATCAGAGACTAGGATTGCAACCCCTGCCTTTTTTTGTTTTCCATTTGCTTGGTAGATCTTCCTCCATCCCTTTATTTTGAGCCCAAGTGTGTCTCTGCACGTGAGATGGGTCTCCTTAGTACAGCAAACTGATGGGTCTTGACTCCTTATCCAATTTGCCAGTCTGTGTCTTTTAATTGGACAGTTAACCCATTTACATTGAAGGTTAATATTGTTATGTGTGAATTTGATCCTGTTATTATGATGTTAGCTGGTTATTTTGTTCGTTAGTTGATGCAGTTTCTTCCTAGCATCAATGGTCTTTACAATTTGGCATATTTTTGCAATGGCTGGTACCAGTTGTTCCTTTCCATGTTTAGTTCTTCCTTCAGGATCTCTTGTAGGGCAGGCCTGGAGGTGACAAAATCTCTAAGCATTTGCTTTTCTATAAAGGATTTTATTTCTCCTTCACTTATGAAACTTAGTTTCGCTGGATATGAAATTCTGGGTTGAAAATTCTTTTGTTTAAGAATGTCAAATATTGGCCCCCACTCTTTTCTGGTTTGTAGAGTTTCTGCCAAGAGATCTGCTGTTAGTCTGATGGGCTTCCCTTTGTGGGTAACCTGACCTTTCTCTCTGGCTGCCCTTAACATTTTTTCCTTCATTTCAACTTTGGTGAATCTGACAATTAGGTGTCTTGGAGTTGCCCTTCTCGAGGAGTATCTTTGTGGTGTTCTCTGTATTTCCTGAATTTGAATGTTGGCCTGCCTTGCTAGGTTGGGGAAGTTCTCCTGGATAATATCCTGCAGAGTGTTTTCGAGCTTGGTTCCATTCTCCCCATCACTTTCAGGTACACCAATCAAACGTAGATTTTGTCTTTTCACATATTCCCATATTTCTTGGGGGCTTTGTTCATTTCTTTTTACTCTTTTTTCTCTACACTTCTCTTCTCCCTTCATTTCATTCATTTGATCTTCAATCACGGATACTTTTTCTTCCAGTTAATCGAGTCAGTTACTGAAGCTTGTGCATTTGTCATGTAGTTCTTGTGTCATGGTTTTCATCTCTATCAGGTTGTTTATGGACTTCTCTGCATTGGTTATTCTAGTTATCCATTTGTCAAATCTTTTTTCAAGGTTTTTCATTTCTTTGCACTGGGTTCATAGTTCCTCCTAGCTCTGAGAAGTTTGATCAGCTGAAGCCTTCTTCTCTCAACTCATCAAAGTCATTTTCCATCCAGCTTTGTTCCATTGCTGGTGAGGAACTGCATTCCTTTGGAGGGGGAGAGATGCTCTGAATTTTTGAATTTTCAGCTTTTCTGCACTGCTTTTTCCCCATCTTTGTGGTTTTATATACCTTTGGTCTTTGATGATGGTGTCATACAGATGGGGTTTTGGTGTGGTTGTCCTTTCTGTTTGTTAGTTTTCCTTCTAACAATCAGGACCCTAAGCTGCAGGTCTGTTAGAGTTTGCTTGAGGTCCACTCCAGACCCTGTTTGCCTGGTATCAGCAGCAGAGGCTGCAGAAGAGAGAATATTGCTGAACAGCAAGTGTTGCTGTCTGATTGTTCCTCTGGAAACTTCATCTCAGAGGTGTACCCAGCCATGTGAGGTGTGAGTTGTCAGTCTGCCCCTAGTGGGGGATGTCTCCCACTTAGGCTACTCAGGGGTCAGGGACCCACTTGAGCAGGCTTGTCCATTCTCAGATCTCAACCTCTGTGCTGGGAGAGTCACTACTCTCTTCAAAGCTGTCAGACAGGGACATTTACATCTGCAGAGATTTCTGCTGCTTTTTGTTTAGCTATACCCTGTCTGCAGAGGTGGAGTCTACAGAGGCAGGCAGGCCTCCTTGAGCTGTGGTGGGCTCCACCCAGTTTAAGCTTCCCACCGCTTTATTTGTCTGCCTAAGCCTCAGCAATGGTGGGCACCCCTCCCCAAGCCTCGCTGCTGCCTTGCGGTTAGATCTCAGACTGCTGTGCTAGCAATGAGGGAGACTCCGTGGGCGTGTGACCCTCTAAACCAGGCACGGGATATAATTTCCTGGTGTGCCGTTTGCTAAGACCCTTGGTAAAGCGCAGTATTAGGGTGAGAGTGACCTGGTTTTCCGGGTGTTGTGTGTCACGGTTTCCATTGGCTAGGAAAAGGAATTCCCTTCCCCCTTTCACTTCCTGGGTGAAGCAATGCCTCGCCCTGCTTCGGCTCTCATTCACTGGCCTGCATCCACTGTCCTGCACTGACTGTTGGACACACCCCAGTGAGATGAACCTGGTACCTCAGTTGGAAATGCAGAAATCACCCGTCTTCTCTGTTGCTCACACTGGGAGCTGGAGGCTGAAGCTTCTCCTATTCGGCCATCTTGGTGCCCAATCCCCAGAAATCTTTTAAAGAAGGATCCTCCTTATTTCTGAACTGACCCTGGAAAATAAGTAACAAATGCCATTCTTGTTTCCTACTGATACCAATTTTCACAACCTTCTCTCAGATTTTTCTTTGACACTGAAACACAGATGAGCCTTCTTTAATCTTTAGACATTTTCCCTTTTAGTCTGTTCTGTTTATGTTTGTGCGTATATATGTATGTGCATATGCATTTATTTAGTGGTTAGGTTATTTATTTATTCCCTGCCTTATTCTGGAATGAATGAAAGGTGGCTTGTGAGAATATAGTAAATATACCAAAATTATAGCAGTTAATAATGGCAAGGAAAGAATAAATATGAGACATAGATTGGAGCTTATAGTGATCACAATATGTTTAACCTAATAAGTTACTTATTAGTTAATGATTGAGCTGTTAATTTGATTCTAAGGAGACTTTTAAAAAAAAAAAAAGTAAACCTGGTTAGGTACACAATTCACAGGGACCACAGGACAAAATCAAAGTAATTTCTCAGGAGATGCACAATTAATCTTGATGCTGAGACCACTCAGCCCTTTTCTCCTGGAGTTTTTTAAAAGTGAATATGGTACAATTCAATAAATAAATAATGCTCTCAAGACACTATATCCACAGATAAATCTATTTACTTTTTGAACCAAGAGGTTTTGAGGATATCAATTTATAGTAACATTGTTAATATTGATAGTAATGTTTCAACATATTTTAGTGATACTGTTTATTATTCATGTATCTAATGAAAATTAAATGCCTAATGTATACAGATCAAGGAAGGCCCAAATATTCCAGACTTATGAGGGGTTTTGAGTTAGGACAAGTTTCTTTATTCTTGGATTAATTGTTATCAGTTGTGTCACATATATCCAAAAGGTCAAGTGAGAGGAGAGCTGAGAATTAACCATTAGATTTAGCAGTGTGGATGTCATTGTCATACTGATTAAAAAAAAAAAAAAATGGGAGAAAAGCCTGCCTGAAGAGAGGTTAAGAGAAAACGGGAGGAAATGAATCTGAAGTGGTAAATATCAACAACCTTGAAGGAAGTTATATTATAGAAGGGGGCAGAAAGGTGGAGTTATAGCTGGTCAGAGATGGGACCAGGAGAAAAGAAACTTTAATATTGGAGGAATTTCAGCTGATTTTTATGCTGATAGGAATTTTTGGTGGAGACAATTGATCAAGGAGGAATTTCTGGATGATGTGCTTGAGTAAGCAAGAGGGATGGGCTCTAGTGAAAGCATTGGCCTTAGTGGGGTACAATCACTCTGTCTATGATACAGAGAAGAGAAGGGACTTGTAGGCAATAGTTGTGGTGAAATAGGAAACTGAGTCATCAGCTGAGAGTAGAGATAGGGGAACGGATGTTGCATATTTGAGGAGACAGGAGAAGGTATTTAATTGTCATCTAAGGTAATACAGTATGATTGCCAGGTTCCCTTGAGGACACAATTCAAATTAATTCTCATAAATTTCAAGTGGGACTAGTCAGCGTTCTTTTGTGCCTTTCTCCAGCCATATCAGCTGTCTGGTAGGGTGTTGTGTCACAGAAAGGAGTTGACTTTAACCAATATTGGGATTTTATGTATGTATTTGTTATTTTTAGAGTTATTATCTTTTAAAAAGTTCAGAACTGATGTATTGCACACTGTGCTTTGAATGACATCAACTTTTATTCATTCAGTAACTATTAGTGTGAGACTCCATGGTTCCTGCTCTCAGGGAGTTCACACCTAGTCCATGTGAATTAATGTTTGTAGAAGGAAAGGTAGAAAGCCTAGATGACATAGGTTTGGCATGCAGAACGCAGGGAAAATCCACTTAGACTGGAAAATGAGTAACTGTTTTGAAAATGTTATGCATAAGTATAAAGATATTATATGACACACCCCGATTTACAATATTTTAAGTCAAACGATTTCAAACTTTTATCTGAGAACCCTTTCATACTCTTAAAAAAATTTTTAAGGGCCCACAGAGTTTTTATTTATATAGGTCGTATCTATTGATATTGAAATATTAGAGATTAAAATCAATATATTTAAAAATGATTTTAACTTAAAAATAATTAAAGCCATTATACATTATTTATGTTCTTATAAACAGCATACTTCTTATGAAATATAACTTTATTTCTCAAACAAAAAATGTTCAGTATCAAAAGTAGCATTGTTGTTCTTTTTCTACAAATCTCTGATTTAGTAGATGCAACTGGATCTCGTCTCTGCTTCAGCGTTTAATCTGTTGTAATAGCATGCATCACATAGCCTCTGGGAAACTCCACTGTACACTTGGGAGATAATAAGAGCAAGCAAGGCAAAGAGCAGTTTAGTATTATTATAAACATAATTGTGACTTTATGTACTCTTCAAAGGGTCTTGGGGGCCCCAGTGGTCTCTGGAGAACTTTGATAATAACTACTCTCAGTAATAGCTAACTAAAAAGTGAAACAAACATGGACATTAGCTATAACAGTTGCCTGTGGGCATTGCATAAAAAAAAAAAAAAAACTTGGCCAACAATTTAATTAGAATAAAAAAGCATTGATTGATAATTTTTAAGTTGTGTGTTTTTTTGTTGTTGTTGTTTTTATTTTGCCTTTTATTTAACCAGTGTGTTTTTTTAAGACACAGAACTGGTGAAACTTAAGGAATCTGAAATTCAACTATTTTTAATTCTTCATTGTTCAATCCTGGAAGCTGAGGTTCAAAGAAATAATAATCTATGTCTCAATGATAGTTAGGGATAGCTACATGTTTTAAAATAAAAAATGGAAATCCATTAAATTGAGTCGTCAAAACAATTACGTGCAATTAGTTTAAAAACTGAGTATTTCAAATAATTTAAGTTAGCATCCAGTTTCGATCATTCTGAAACTATCCTTTTTGAAATAATTCTAATTTTTTGTCAAACCACGTTATTTATACACTACTATTTATCCACTGGTGGCTGCCTGCAGATGAGGCATAAGGTCTGGAAGGGATTAAGAAGTGTTCTTGTTCTTGGATTTTCTTTGTAATTTCAAATCGTTATAAGTCATGGTGACATTGTGGTATATTAGACACTTGCTTAAAGAACATCAAAGACAAAAAGGAAAGAAAAGAATGGAAAGCCATTATAGAGTTTAGAGTTTTCTAAAATCCATTTTCTTTACTAACCATAGTAATAAATACTCCTTTGACAACAAATGTTATTTAATGGGCAATACTTGGAGCTGCTGTAAATCTTCACTATCAATTGTACACTTTAATTAAAAACTAAGAAACAGCATAAATCCCCATGCATCTTTAAAAGAAATGCAAATTCAATTTGTTATTATTTAATGCTATAAACAGCTGAGCTATATATCCATATCAATTTATATCAATTCATATCAATTTATATATCAAACATATCAATTTAGTGGAGATACATATTTGTTTATTCATTTCACATTTCAGGAGTATGCCTAGAGGGACGAAAGATATTACCTGCTCTGTCAAACAGAATAGATATGTATTATTCAGCATATTTTCATAGTGGAGGAAATATACAACCATAAACCTAGCTAGAAATTTAAAACTTACAAACAGAAATTTGAGAAAAGAAAAGACAAACATGTCTTCAGTATCCTTTGCTCCCCACTTTTTAAGATAGGCAGTTCTCATTTTGAAGCCCATGCTACTCACACACTACTGGTTATCCAGGGGCAGCTGCTTAGAGATGAAGCATAATGTCTCCTCACGAGACAAAAAAGGAATAGTCAACAGTAATCAACCTTGTTGAGCCTTGAGCTCCTTGTCTATTACATTTGTTTCTTCCAGTGTGCATCAGAGTAATATATCTCATTAAATGGTCACCTTTGCTTAGATTATAGGCTTTTCCTAAAGTTAAAGGTAAAAATTTTATATAAGTGAAACATTTAGTAGAGCCTTAGAAACGCCTTGTAGAACAAACAACATTCATTCAACAAATATCTGAGCACCTAGGACTGTGATTCTCAATTCTGGCTGCACATTAACACCACAAGGGAAGCTGGCGTTTTAAAACACCAATGCCCTGGCTGCATCCCCCATCAATTAAAGCAGTGTCTCTAGGGTAAGAATCAGCAAGCAGAACTGGTTTTAACTCCCCAATTCTAATGTGCTAGAAACAGCTGTACTCACTGAAGATGAGTAAAACATGGTACTTACCCAGGAAACTTGAAGACTACTGTAAAAGACAAGTATATATGTAGAAAATTGCACTATAATATAATATGAGATATAGAATATATATTTTCTAGCTATTACAGACTATGTTCTGGGACCTATACATGCATGCTGTTGTTTCTAATCTATAAAAACTTGCTAATTTGTCATTATTATTATCATTTTACAGATGTCGAAATTAGACTTCTAAGAGATTAGTAAATTGACCAAGTTTACATGCTAGTAAATGGTACAATGGCTGTTCAGCCTGCATCTCTCTGAGTCCAAAGCTTGAACCCTTTACAACTAAGGCACACTGTCTCTGGGGAGGTTCTCAGAGGTAGTAACACTCGAGTTGAGTCTCTAGGAATGAGTCGACTTGGGTACATAGGCAATGAGAAAAGGGCATTCCATGTTGTGCCAAATACATGGAGGCATGAAGGAGCATGGCTTGTTGAAACACTACATATCATTCCACATAGCCATCTAGAGTGGTCACTGATTATGTTTAATGAATGATGCATCGTGAAACTGTGAAAGTAATCAAAGATTATATAATAGATGTTAAATATTTTTATTTAAACACCAAAATGTTAAGGAGGTGTAAATTAAATTCACAGTAACTTGGAGTAGATGTTCATTATTTTGTCTGTTCAGCAACTTCTTTTGTCCTGGAAACATTACTCTGCCATTTTGGGGATATGCCTTACTCTCTTCCCAATCATGTGGTTACATGATTCTTACATGCTCTTATCTGTCATTTCCTGACTCTGAACCACTGATCTCTCTTTATTGGCTCAGGAGAGCAGCCACAGCAATAAGTGTTTCCCCAGTTTCTGACCTAAAAATGAGGAAGAAAGTTGGTGCCTGTCTTCAGACAGATGACGTAGCTACTGACAACTACCTTGCTGCTGCATGTTCACAGAAAAGAGAAATGGGAACTCAGACAGAGAGTCTCTGATTCTGACTGTCCTGTAGGTCCAGCTGTATGCCTAATTGTATTAGGATGGCCAACATTATTAGGATGGTTAATAGTAACAAATAACCTCCAAATCACAGCAGTTTAAATAATACAGGTTTATTTCTTGTACTTGTTTGTATCTATAAGGGATCAGTTGAGGACTGGATCATCACAATCATGTAGGGACCCTGGTGTATGGAGCAGACCTTCTTCCATGTTGTTGTTCCCATGTCAGAGGGAAATGAACGTGCTCTGAAGGGTCTCTCACCAATAATTAAATGCTCTGGTCCAGAAATGCCACTTACCACTTCCATTCACAAATCATTAACCAGGAGTGGTTGGTTAAATTGCCCTACCTAACCATATGGTGGGGGCATGAAGTACAAACCATATGGCTACATTGGGGGACAACCAGGAAGTAGTTGATCAAAAAGCACTACTGACTAGCACAGTAACCTACCCACAGATATTTTTTTCAATCTTTCGCATTCCATGAGAAGTGCTATTATCTTTCCAATAATTTCCTTTAATTTAAATTTAATACATTAGTTTTTACTTTCATGAAGTTAATACATTTCTATAAAGTATGTGGTGCTAAAAGACTTAAGGAAAAAACAGGAGTCCTCCCCACCACTCTCTGTCCTGGCTCAAAAACACAATCACTTCCCATGCTTTAAGGAGCTTCAACCTCTGCTATGTCAATTACTGCTTCATTAGCTGCCTTCATTCTGCCCAAAATATGTTGACCATTCTTATGTAAAATACTCTCATGGGCTAGGAGTTTTCTTTTAATATGGATATGCCTAGAAACAAATGTGATATATTCCGGTGTTTCCTCTTCCCTCCTTATATAATCTTAGAGTGTTTATCCCTTTAAATATATACATTTACTGTTGTTTTGATGGGGTTTCAGGAGGAAACAAATATGCCACCTATATTTACACCTTCCACCCCCTATACCCAAGTTCTAATTGGGTTTCACTCCATTGACATTAAAGAAGTTCCAGAAAATGTGAAGTTCTTTAAGTCTCTCGTCCTCAAACTGCACTAATAACATAGGGTTGCAAACAGTGCAGAGACATGTGGAATGAAATTTATTTGAAAGTGAATATTGCAAACACAAAAATATTTCCAGGAAGCGTGGCATATTTTCATGTGACATTAGCAAAGTCAACCTTGAATTTACAGGTAGAAATTACATTTGGAGAATCTATGAAGTATTCTGAAATTACACTTACAGTGGTCCCCACTTAATACATGGTTTTATTTTCTGTGGTTTCAATGTAGTCTGAAAATAGGTGGGTGCAATTCAATAATATATTTTGAGGAAGAGAGAGAGACCACATTCACATAACTTGTATTATAACATATTGTTATAATTGTTCTATTTTATGATTGTTAATCTCTTACTCTGCTTAATTATGATAAACTTTATCATAGGTATATATGTATAAGAAAAAAGGTACATATAGGGCTGATACTATCTGAGTTTTCAGACATTCACTGGGGATCTTGGAATGTATGCCCCTTGGAATAGAGGGGACTACTGTATTTGTATTTTAGCATTTCCGGGATCCTTTCTACCTAGCTCAAGAATTACAATACAAAAGCTAACCTAGTACTGAGACTCAACAGAGAGAAATAAAAGTTTTAGTCTTGTCAGCTCGTTGATTTTATGACACTGACTTATTTTTCTCCAGGCTTTAGAAACCTTTGCAACTCTTATCCCTGTTTTTCTCTGTTTTGTTTTGAGAATCCTCTGGGGATCTCTTATAGATTTTTTTTCCCAATAAAGGTTAGGAGCCTCTTGGGAGTCTTTCAAGAGCACACAAGAATGACAGAGTATAGGACAGAGTTTGTTCTCAGAATAATACACACTATTGTATGCACAGAAACCATTATTTAGATTATTATAGGTATATGTGAATATTCCACAGATGATAATTAAGATAAATGTTATCCTTTTATTATAGTCACCATGATGCAGACAGAAAAAAAACCTGTGATTGACTGTTTTCTCAATTCTCAGAAAAAATTTTAGCACTAGGAATATGTTTTTATATCTTAGGAGCTTTCTTGTGTTGATATTTTATGTCTTGCTTTTCTGTTTCCATTAGGAGTATTGTATTAATACTTGACTCAAAGGTACTGAAATGTAAATATCTATTGCATTTGGAGTACTTCTAGCTTAACCAGAATTTTCAACATCCTGCAGTAGGATGAAATGCACTGCAATGAATTATATGTACACCTACAACTTCACTTAAAACATTTATTAAAGTGTTGAGACACTAATCTCCTTTAGAAATTAAAATAAAATGAACTTAGATGACAAGAATTTTTTCTGTCATTAGACAAATCCTCATGCCCCTTTGTCCCATAACACTTTTGTTAGGTGCTATTAACCTAGTACTTCATACTGAGTTTAGGAGATTTCTTAAGAGTGATACTTAAAAGAAAGAAAAGAGAACTACTTTTATGTCAGATCAATAAGGCCAAGACATTACACAGGCATTATACATTTTAGAGTAAGGAAACTGTATTTTAAGAAAGATAAATCTAGGTGGCAATCTAATCCCACATGTATTTCTTGTCTTACAAAATCTCCATTTATTTGTATGAGTAGAAAACAATTTCATGTGTGGTATGTTAGGTCCTCCAATAATCATCTCCAAAGAAATAAGTCCCATATAATTGCAAAACTACAGCAAACTAAAATGATTTCATTTTAAATGAAGACTTTTAATGTGGGGTAAAAGGAAAAACAAAAATTGCATCAATTACCCATTCCCTTCATTTTACACCCTGGCATACAAAATAAAATATGCTTATTGTTGGCTGGTATGGAGGGGTTCTCTTTTAGTATATTTTTTGGTGATGGGTATGACCTGCCTTCTCTTGGACCAATCACCACAACTTGTCTTCTGTAATTTATTTGCTGGGTAAATTATGAGGGTTCAAGCTGGAGCTCACAATATTAGCCGAATTAGCCGGTGAGCATCACAGTGGCCCATACTTTTCAGGAGCTCCGATGTGTTATAGAGTTCTTCCCACACTCATGTCCACCAAGTGTAGGTCTCTTTTTCACTGTTCCGTTTTCCCAAATCTGCTAAGTCATTATTAGGTTTTTATTTTCCTTATCAGCTTGTTTATTATTTTGATTTTTGGGGGGAAGTGGAAAATTAATTAACACTGGGCTCCATTGCTTTAATCTACTTAGTGTAATAAAATTTGATGAATGTAAATTAGTAAATTTTCTGGCCATGTTTTCATGACTAGCTCAAATTATATTATCCCTGTTTTTAAAATGTATTCAATAAATAGTTATTGAGGCTTATCGTGTGCCAGGTGCTTTTCCAAGTGGTGGGCATACAACTCTGAACAAAAACAGACCATGTCACTATTCCAGTGGAGGTGCATTTAGGTGGGGGAGACAATAAACAGATAATCATGTATGTCAAGAGGTGATAAATGCCAAGAATAAAAAATAGAGCAAAGCAATGAGATCAGATAATGAATGATGCAGTGTGTGCTAATTTGAATAAGGTCACCTAGGAAGTCCTCTTTAATAACTTGTCATTTGAGCCAAAACTTAAAAGAATCGAAGAAGAAAGCCATACAGTTATCTTGAGGGAAAATGCTTCTGACAGAAACTACAAGTGGAAAGGCTCTAAGGCAGGTGTGTAATTGTCCTAGTGAAGGTTCAGCAAAGAACTCAATGTGGCTGAAGGGGAGTTAGAAAGGGTAGTGTGATAGATGCAGACAAGGGGAATGTGAGGTGGGAAGACAGCAGATCTAACCATGGAGGCCATGATAAAATTTTTGATTTTATTCAGGTGAGTCAAGTGAGATGACATTGGAGGCTTTAAATATTTTTTAATTGACATAATATAATTACACATATTTATGAGGTACATAGTGATGTTTTAATTACATATAATGTACAGTAATCAGACCAGAGTAATTAGCATATCCATCATCTCAAACATTTATTATTTCTTTGTGTTGGGAAAATTCATTATTATCTTCTAGCTATATGAAACTATATAATACATTATTGTTAACTATAGTCATCCTACACTGAAATAGAACACTAGAACTTATCCCACCTATGCAGCTGTGATTTTGTATCCTTCAACAGATCTCTACCTATGCCCTCCCTTTCCTCCTCTTCCCAGCCTCTAGTATCTTCTGTTCCACTTTTTGCTTCTATGATTTCAATTTTTTGTAGCTTCCACCTATGAATGAGAATATGTAATTTTTAATTTTCTGTTCCTGGCTTATTTCACTTAAAATAATGTCCTCCAATTCTGTCCATGTAGTTCACAAACTTAGAGGAAACAGATAAATTGCTTGATAACTACAACCTACCAAGTTTGAACTGAGAAGAAAGAAAACTTGAGAAGACCAATAATGAGTAATGATAATAAATCAGTAATAAAAAGTCTCCCAACAAAGAAAAGTCCAAAACTGGATGGCTTCACTGCAGAATTCTACCAAATATTTAAAGAAGAATTAATACCAATTATTCTCAAACTATTCAAAAAAAATGAAGAAAAGGATAAAGCTTTAGATTTTATTCTGGTGGGTGAAGTGAGATGAAATTGGAGGCTTAAAAAGTTTTTAATTGACTTATAATAATTGTACATATTTATGAGTTACATAGTGATGTTTTGATATATACAATGTATAGTGATCAGACCAGGGTAATTAACATACCATCATCTCAAACATTCATCATTTCTTTTGTGATATTTATTATAATTTCCTAATTCATTCTATGAGCCCAGCATAACCTTGCTACCAAAACCAGAAAAGAAAACTACAAGCCAATATTCCTGATAAATATAGATACAAATATCCTCAAAAAAAAAATGCTAGCAAACCAAATCCAACAACACATCAAAAGGATAACACATTATGATCAAGTAGAATTTAGCTCAGGAATGCAAGGATGGTTCAACATATGCAAATCAATAATGGTGATGCATCACATCAACAGAATGAAGGATAAAAACCATATGATTATCTCAATAGATGCAGAAAAGGAATTTGATCAAATTCAACATCCTTTATGATAAAAAAAAGTCTCAATAAATTAGGCATAAAAGGAAAGTAACTCAAAACAGTAAAGACCATATATGACAAACCCACAGCTAAAATCATACTGAATAAAAAAAAAACTGGAAGATTTTCCTCTAAGAACTAGAACAAGACAAAAATGCCCATTCTCACCACCCTTATTTAATATAGTACGATAAGTCCTAGCCAGAGCAATTAGGCAAGAGAAGGAAATAAACGGCATCCAAATTGTAAAAAAGAAAGTCAAATTGTTCCTGTATGCAGATGACATGATCTTATAAATATATAAACCTAAACACCCTACCAAAATATTCTTAGAATGAATAAGTGAATTCCATAAAGTTGTAGGGTACAAAATCAACTACAAAATCAGTAGCATTTCTACACATGAACAATGAACTAGCTGAAAAAGAAATTTAAAAGGCAATCCCATTAACAATAAATATAAAATACCTAGGAACAAATTTAACTAAGGAGGTAAAGGACCTCTAGAAGGAAAATTATAAAACATTGAAGAGCACATAAATAAATGAAAAGATATCCCATGCTTATGGATCAGAAGAAGTAATATTTAAATGACCATACTACCCAAAGCATTCTAAAGGTTTAGTATAATCCCTGTCAAAATACCAATGACATTTTTCACAGAAATAGGAAAAATCCTAAAAATCATTTGGAACCACAAAAGATGACAAATAGCCAAAGCAATGCTGAGCAAAAAGAACAAATCTGGAGGCCCTACCAAACTCAAAATATACTACAAATCTATATTAACCAGAAAAGCATGACACTGGCACAAAAACAGAGACATAGACAAATGGAACAGAATAGAGATCTCAGAAATAATTTGCTTCTCCACTAAGGCACTGATTTTTGAGAAAGGCACCAAGAACACTCATTGGGGAAAGGACAGTCTCTTCAATAAATAGATCTGGGAAATGTAAAACTCCATATGCTGAAGAATGAAACTATACTCCCACCTCTCAAATTACACAAAAATGAACTCAAAATGGATCAAAGACCTAAATGTAAGAACCAAAAAATTAAACTACTAGAAGAAAACATAGGGAAAATACTTCAGGACAGTAGTCTGGGGAAAAGATTTTATAAATAAGGCCTCAAATGCACAGAGAACAAAAGCAAAAATAAATAAATGAGATTATATCAAATCTTATGCACAGCAAAGGAAACAATAAACAGAGTGAAATAACAACCTGAAAGTGGAATAAACTATTTGCAAACTATTCATCTGACAGGGGATTAATCTTCAGAATATAAAAGGAACTCATACATACAAACAGCAAGAAAAAATTATTTAAAAATTGACAAATGATCTGAATAGAGATTTCTCAAAAAGATATACAAATGGTCAAAAATTTATGAAAAAATGTTCAACATTATTCATCATAAAGGAAACGAAAATCACCCACAATGAGATATCATATCATCCCAGTCAGGATAAATAATAGATGCTGATGAGGATGCAGAGAAAAGGAAACTCTTATACACTCTTGGTGGGAATGTAAACTAGTATGGATACTATGGATAAAGTATGGAGGTACCTTAAAAAACTACAAACAGAATGCCTACATAATTTAACAATTCCACTACTGGGCATTCATTAAAAGGAAAGACAATCAGTATATCAAAGACATGTCTGCACCCCCATGTTTATTGCAACACTAGTTACAATAGCCAAGATACAGAATCAACCTCGGTGTTCAATAACAGATAAATGGATCAGAAAATGTGGTTCATATACATAAGAAAGTACTATTAAGCAGTAAAAAAGGAAATCACAGAATTTTGAAATTAGAGACTTTTGGGTTTGGAAATGAGAGGTTATTATATTATTTATAAAAAGTTTGGTGGTATAATGAGAAACAGGCTGGTTAGAGTGGATTCAAGAAAGAATGGAATGAAAATAAACACAGAAAATGAATATAGACAATGCTTTGGAAGCGTTTTACTATAAAGGTGACAGAAAAATGTTAAAAGGATAGAGGAAAGTGTGTTTGTTCATTTAGTTTAAAGTGTCTATTTTTAAGATGGGATTATATTTTTTATAAGAAGCAATAATTTCCAGAGCTAGGTTTTTGAGTAGGTAAAATGGAAAAAATTCAGTAATCCAAGTGAAGGGCTTTGCTGTAGGAGCTAGGAGAGCACATCTGTCGTAACAAGAGGAAAGGAAGAGTATATGAGCATAGATGCAATTAGGTTAGTAGATGTGATGATTGGAGGACATTGTTGGCTCTTAGATACCTGAACATAGACTTGAAAATATGTTTTCTAACTTTTCTAGTTGTTCACAAAAAGAAGATTTTCATAAAATACACTGTCTGCCATTGCTATCAGCTTGTCTTCCATGTACATATTTTAAAGCATGTAAGGCAGTTAACAATTATGGGGTTGAAATTGTGTGATGTGCACCTGATAACTCTAGACTTTGAGAAGATTTTCTTTACAGGCTATCTGCCAATTTCGAAAGACATGGCTATGGGGTTAAACAATGAATAGAAATCTTGGCTACCTCATGGGACTGGGGGGAAATTGAGCAAGAGCTCTACTGACTGGCCCCTTGCCTAATCCCCTTTTGGGTAAGGACTGTGAAGGCTTTTGAGTTTCATGGAAGCTGGGTGAAACCTGTGATTGCCCGCTTTCCCCCACTTTCCTGACAACCTGCATGACACAGCAGAGGCAGTCATAATCCTCTTAGGAACATAACTCCATTTGCCTGGGAACCACAACCCCATCCCCCATAGCAGCTGCAGCAAGACCCGCCCCAAGGAGAGTCTGAGCTCAGACATACCTAGGCCTGCCACCACCTGATGGTCCTCCCCTACACATCCTGGTAGCTGAAGATAAAGGGCATACACTCTCAGGAGTTCTACAGCCCCGGACACCACCTGATCCTTCCCATACTACCACAGCTGATGCTCTCTTGAAAGTGCCACCTCCTGGCAGGAGGCCAACCAGCACAAAAAAAAGAGTCATAACCAAAACTAAGGACCCTAATAGAGTCTAGTTTACCACCCAGCAGCCTCCACTGTAGTCTCCACCGGTATCCACAGCTGAGAGATCCACAGATGGTTCACATCACAGGACTCTGTGCAGACAACCCCCAGTATCATCCTGGAGCCTGACAGACCTGCTGGGTAGCTAGATCCTGAAGAGAGATAACAGTCACTACAGCTCAGCTCTCAGGAAGCCACATCCCTAGGAAAACGGGGAGAGTACTACATCCAGGGAACACCCCATGGAACAAAACAATCTGAACGACAGTCTCAAGCCCTAGACCTTCCCTCTGACAGAGCCTACCCAAATGAGAAGGAATTAGAAAACCAACTCTGGCAATATGAAAAAATGAGGTTCTTTAACATCCCCCAAAAAATCACATTAGCTCACCAGCAATGGATCAAAACCAAGAAGAAATCCCTGACTCACCTGAAAAAGAATTCAGAAGGTCAGTTATTAAGCTAATCAAGGAGGCACCAGAGAAAGGCAAAGTCCAATTTAAGGAAATTTTTTAAAAAATGATACAAGACATAAGGGAAGAATCTTCAGTGAAACGGATAATATCAATAAAAAACAATCAAAACTTCAGGTAACAATGGATGCGCTTAGAGAAATGCAAAATGCTCCAGAAAGTCTCAGCAATAGAATCCAACAAGCAGAAGAAAGAAATTCAGAGCTCAAAGACAAGGTTTCTTAATTAACCCAATCCAACAAAAACAAAGAAAAAAGAATAAGAAAATATGAACAAACCCTCCAAGAAGCCTGGGATTATGTTACATGACCAAACATAAGAATAATCAGCATTCCCTGAGGAGTAAGAGAAATCTAAAAGTTTGCAAAACATATCTGGGGGAATAATCAAGAAAAACTTCCCCACCCTGGCTAGATACCTAGAAATCCAAATACAAGAAACACAAAGAACAACTGTGAAATTCATTGCAAAAAGATCATCGCCTAAGCGTATAGTCACCAGGTTATCTAAAGTTAAGATGAAGGAAAGAATCTTGAGAGATGTGAGGCAAAAGCACCAGGTAACCTATAAAGGAAAACCTATCAGATTAACAGCAGATTTCTCAACAGAAACCCTACAAGCTAGAAGTGATTGGGGCCCTATCTTCGCCTCCTTTAAAAAAAAACAATTATCATCCAAGAATTTTTTATCCAGCGAAATTAAGCTTCATAAGTGAAGGAAAGATACAATCTTTTTCAGACAGACACACACTGAGAGAATTCGCCACTACCAAGCCAGCACTACATGAACTGCTGAAAGGAGTGCTAAATCTTGAAACAAATCCTGGTAACACATGAAAACAGAACCTTTTTAAAGCATAAATCTCACAGGGCCTGTAAAACAAACATACAAAAAAAAAAAAAATGCCAAGGTATACAGGCAACAATTAGCACAATGAATGGAATAGTACCTCGCATTGCAATACTAACATTGAATGTAAATAGCCTTAATGCTCCACTTAAAAGATGCAGAATTGCAGAATGGATTAGAATTCACCAACTAACTATTTGCTGCCTTCAAGAGACTCAGCTAACCCCTAAGGACTCACGTAAACTTAAGGTAAACGTGTGGAAAAGACATTCCACACAATGGACACCAGAAGTGAGCAGTAGCTATCCTTATATCAGACAAAACAAACTTTAAAGCAACAGCCATTAAAAAGACAAAGAGAGACATTACATAATGATAAAAGGCCTTATCCAAAAAGAAAATATCAGTCTTAAATACATATGCACCTAAACTGGAGCTCCCAAATTTATAAAACAATTACTAATAGACCTAAGAAATGAGATAGACAGCAACACAATAGTAGTGGGAGACTTCAATACTCCACTGACAGCACTAGACAGGTCATCAAAACAGAAAGTCAACAAACAATCCTTAATGAATTTAAGAAAATTGAAATTATATCAAGCATTCTCTCAGACTGCAGTGGAATAAAACTGGAAATCAAATCCAAAAGGAACCTTCAAAACCATGCAAATACATGGAAACTAAATAACCTGCCCCTGAATGATCATTGGGTCAAAAGTAAAATCAAGACAGAAATTTAAAAATTTTTTTAAACTGAAGGACGACAGCAACACAAACTATCAAAACCTAAACACCTACATCAAAAAGTCTGAAAGAGCACAGACAATCTCAGGTCACACCTCAAGGAAGTAGAGAAACAAGGACAAACCAAACCCAAATCCAAACCTAGCAGAAGAAAGGAAATAACCAAGATCAAAGCACAACTAAATGAAATTGAAACAAACAAAAAAAAAATACAAAAGATAAATAAAACAAAAAGCTGGTTCTTTGAAAAAATAAATAAAATTGATAGACCGTTAGCAAGATTAACCAAGAAAAAAAGACAGAAAATCCAAATAAGCTCAATTCGAAATGAAACAGGATATATTACAACTGACACCACAGAAATACAAAAGATCATTCAAAGCTACTATGAACACCTTTGCATGTATAAACTAGAAAACCTAGAGGAGATGGATACCTTCCTGGAAAGATACAACACTCATTGCTTAAATCAGGAAGAACTAGATACACTGAACAGACCAATAACAAGCAGTGAGATTGAAATGGTAATAAAAAAATTACCAACAAAAAAAAGTCCAGGACCAGATGGATTCAGAGCAGAATTCTACCAGACATTCAAAGAAGAATTGGTACCAATCCTACTGATACTATTCCAAAAGATAGAGAAAGGGAATCCTCCCTAAATCATTCTGTGAAGCGACTATCCCCCTAATACCAAAACCAGGAAAGGACATAGCCAAAAAACAAAACTACAGACCAATATGCTTGATGAAAATAGATGTAAAAATCCTTAACAAAATACTAGCTAACCGAGTCCAACAACAAATCAAAAAGATAATTCACTATAATCAAGTAGGTTTCATACCAAGGTTGCAGGGATGATCTGTCATATGTAAGTCAATAAATGTGATACACCATATAGACATAATTAAAAACAAAAATCACATGATTATCTCAATAGATGCAGAAAAAGCATTTGGAAAAAATCCAGCACCCCTTTATGATTAAAATTCTCAACAAAATCAGAATACAAGGGACATACCTCAATGTAATAAAAGCCATCTATGACAAACCCACAGCAAAGTTAATATTGAATGGAGAAAAGTTGAAAGCATTCCCTCTGAGAACTGGAACAAGACAAAGATGCCCACTCTCACCACTTCTAGTCAACCTAATACTGGAAGTCCTAGCCAGGGCGATCAGACAAAGAAATAAATAAAGGGCATCTAAATCAGTAAAGAGGAAGTCGAGCTGTTGCTGTTTGCTGATGACATGATTGTATACCTAGAAAACCCTGAAGATTTCACCAAAAAGCTCCTAGATCTGATAAAAGAATTCAGCAGTTTCTGGATACAAAATTAAAGTATACAAATCAGTAGCTCTCTTATACACCAAGAGCAACCAAGCAGAGAATCAAATCAAGAACTCAACCCCTTTTACAGTAGCTGCAAAAAAAAAAAAAAAAAAAACTTAGAAAATAAATACAATAAATAATAATAAAGAAAAATAAAATACATAACTAAAGAGGCAAAAGATCTGTATAAGGAAAAGTGCAGAGCACTGTTGAAAGAAATCACAGATGACACAAACAAGTGGAAACACATCCTATGCTCATGGATGGGAAGAGTCAATACTGTGAAAATAACCATACTCCCAAAAGCAATCTACAAATTCAGTGCAACTCCCATCAAAATACCACCATCATTCTTCACAGAACCAAAAAAAAAAAAAAATCCCAAAATTTGTATGGAACCAAAAAGAGCCCACATAACCAAAACAAGACTAAACAAAAAGAAGAAATCTGGAGGCATCACATTACCTGATTTCAAACTATACTATAAGGCCATAGTCACCAAAACCGCATAGTACTGGTATAAAAATAGGTGCACAGACTGATGGAACAGAATAGAAACTCCAGAAATAAAGCTACATACTTAACAGTCAACTGCTCTTTGATGAAGCAAACAAAAGCATAAAGTGGGGGAAGGACACTCTTTTCAACAAATGGTGCTGGGATAATTGGCAAGCCACATGTAGGAGAATGAAACTGGATCCTCATCTCTCACCTTATACAAAACTCAATTCAAGATATATCAAGAACTTAAATCTGAAACTATAAAAATTCTAGAAGATAACTTTGAAAAAAATCCTTCTAGACATTGGCTTGGGCAAGGCTTTCATGACCAAGAACACAAAAGCAAATGCAATAAAAACAAAGCTAAATTGCTAGGATTTAATTACATGAAAGAGTTTCTGCACAGGAAAAGGAACAGTCAGCACAGTAAAAAGATAGCCCACAGAGTGGGACAAAATCTTCACAATCTATACATCTGACATACACATCAGACTAATATCCAGAATCTACAACAAACTCAAACAAATTAGCAAGAAAAAAAAAAAACAATTCCATAAAAAAGTGGGCTAAGGGCACTAATAGTCAATTCTCAAAAGAAAATATACAAATGCCCAACAAACATATGGAAAAATGCTCAACATCAGTAATGATTAGGGAAATGCATATCAAAACCACAATGTGATACCAACTTACTCCTGCAAAAATGGCCATAATCAAAAAAACAAAATAACAGTAGATGTTGGTGTGGATGCGGTGAACAGGGAACACTTCTACACTGCTAGTTGGAATGTAAACTAGTCCAACCACTATAGAAAACACTGTGGAGATTTCTTAAAGAACTAAAAGTAGAACTATTATTTGATCCAGCGATACCACTATGGGGTATCTACCCAGAGGAATAGAAGTCATTATACAAAAAATATACTTGCACATGCATGTTTACAGCACCACAATTCACAATTGCAAAAGGGTGAAACCAACCCAAAGCTCATCAATCAATGAGTGGATAAAGAAACTGTAGCATATATAGATGATGGAATACTACTCAGCCAGGAAAAGAATGGATTCATGGCATTCACAGCAACCTGGATGAGAATTGGAGACTAATATTCTAACTGAAGTAACTCAGGAGTGGAAAACCAAATATTGCATGTTCTCATGCATAAGTGGGAGCTAAGCTATGAGGATGCAATGGCATAAGAATGACACGATGGACTTTGGGACTTAGGGGGCAAGGGTGGGAAGGGGGTGAGTGGTAGAAAACTACATATTGAGTGTAGTGTATACCCCTTGGGTGATGGGTGCACCAAAATCTCATGCAATCACCACTAAAGAACTTTTTCATGTAACCAAACACCACCTGTTTCCCCAATAACCTGTGGAAATTTTTTAAAAAATTAAAAGTAAAATAAATTTTAGGAAACGGGTACTAAAAATAAAAAGTTCATAGATTATCCAGGTAACTGTGTCACCAGACACAGACTTTTAAACAATCATGCCAAATATATTTATTAAAATAGAGAACAGTTTAAGAACTCTCACAGAGGATTGCAAATAGTAAAGATAAAAATGAAATTCTATAACTATAAAAATCATTATTTGAAATTCAGAATTAAATCAATGCGATTAACAACAGATTCACTGGAGAGACAATTACCAAACTAAATGATAAGTCAAAAGAAATAAAGAAATTATCAGTCTGAAGCATAGTGAGACCAAAGAATGAAATATACAAAAAGAAAAACTGTAAGGGCATAAGAAATATATTGAATAGAACCCCAGAAAGAATTTAGGTACTATTTGAAAAATTATGGTTGGAAATTTTCTAAATATGATCAAGAGCAGAAAACTACAAATTAAAGAAGCCCTACAAACTCTGGTAGAGTAAATTAAAAGAAAGCTACACATAGAGGTATAATAATAAAACCTCAAAAAAATGAAAAAGATAAAAAACATTCAAAGCAGCCAAACGGAAAAGGACATATTACCTCTAACGGACAACAATAGAACTGACAGCTGCTTTCTCAAAACCAACAACGAAAGCCAATTGACTCTTTGAATTGCTGAGAGAAAATAACTGCTGAGTTCAAATTTTATACCCAATTAAAATAAAGTTCAAAAATGAATGGTGGCATAAATAGATATTGGACAAAGAAAAACAGAGAAGCTGTCAACATCAGACACTCCTGCTAGATTCTTGGAAGACTGATATAGGTAGGTACCTATGAGCTAAAATTGACCATATAACCAAAAATATATCTTTTAACACTTTAAGTATATATAGAATTAAAATAAACCACAATAAATAGAAAGAAAGAGTAAATGAAGGAATTCTAAGGCTTCTACCTTATTTGGGAAGAGACAGAAGTATCAATATATATTAGACTTCAATAAGTCAAGGATACATTTCATAAACTTAAAGATCACAGGTAAAAGATTAGTATAACTTCTAAGACAATGAATAAAGGGTAGTAACAATTGTTACAAGAAGGGTAAGAAAAGGAAAATAATTATTTAGATGTAAACATTTGAAAGCAAAAAGTAAGATAATAGATTTAAAATGTCATGTAATATAACTGAATGTAAATTAAAGGACAGATATTGTCATAAAGAATAAAAAAACCAAGTCTAATGATATACTGGTTAGAAGAGCTACTGAATATATCAGCATATTAGAAAGATTGAAAGTAAAACCATGGAAAAGGAATAGCATGCAAATATTATCCAAATAAAGTTACTTTAGTTATATTCACACTAGACCAAATGTACTTAAAGGCAAAAAACATTAGTAATAACTTATAACTCTGTAATACTAAAAGGTTTAGCTCACCAGAAAGACACAAATGTTCTAAATTTGAATGTATTTAATAAGGTAATCTCATGATATATAAAACAAAGAAATACAGGAAAAACAACTGCGTAATCGAAGTGGGATATTTTAATAAGCCTCTCTCAGTACCAGACAGAACGAATAGTTTACAAATCAGTAAAGTTATAGATTATTTGAACAAAATAATTTAGAAATATTGACATTATAAAACACTGGTAGTGACAACTATAGTAAGCATAGAAAATTTACCAAAACTGTCCATAAGCTGGGTCATGAAGTCTCAACAAATTTCAAAGAATTAAAAACAGAAGAAAGGTTCTGTGATCATTGTGGAATTAGGCTGGAAGCCAATGACATAGAGATAACTAGAAACTCACCATATGTCTGGAAATTTAAAAATAATTCACTTATAAATAATTCATGGATCTGGGATGAAATCGTAATGGTTATTAGAAAATATGTTGAGCTAAATTATAATAAAAATAAACACCAGTCAGGCGCTATGGCTCATGCCTGTGATTCCAGCACTTTAAAAGGTCGAAGTGGGCAGATAACCGAGGTCAGGAGTTTGAGACCAGCCTGACCAACGTGGTAAAATCCTGTGTCTACTAAAAATACAAAAATTAGCCAGGCGTGGTGGCACACACCTGTAATCCCAGCTACTCAGGAGGCTAAGGCAGGAGAATCGCTTGCGCCCAGGAGGCAGAGGCTGCAGTGAACTGAGAGCTTGCCACTACACTCCAGCCTGGGCAACAGAGCAAGGCTCCATCTCAAAAAATAAAAATAAATACATAAACAAACAAACATCAAACCTTGTGGATGAAACACAGCAATGATTACAAGGACAATTATTAGAAAAAAAAGCAAGACTACAAATCAATGATCCAACAGTCTAGAGAAAGACTGGAAGATAATGATAGCCGCCTAAATCCAACTCTCCTCTCATATCCTCTCCCCAGATCATAAGATCAATGGGTGCAAATAAAACCTCACAAGAGCCACACTTTTAGCATTAATCAGGAGGCAGAGACTACCATGAACTTTGTATTTCCTGTACCTAGAGAAATGAAAAACTTTTTCATTATTTCATTAGCATTATTGCTACAAACCCATGGGTGTGTGAAGTAAGGAAAGGAGACCTAGGGGTCTGAAAGTAAAAGAGGAGAGAGGGACAGAGGACACGGATGAGGCATAAACAAAATCACCCTTACAATGAGAAAGTCCAACACTAAGGGTGAAATACTCAACAGAGATCTGGGACTTAGTAATTCACAACACCAACTATAGGGAAGGAGTCTGGAAGTGACCAAAGGTGACAGCCTCAGAGAAACATTACATATGGGGAAATTAGATAACTACATAAAGTGTGGCAGGAGGGGAAGAAGGAAAGAAGAGGGGGAAATTAAGACAATATTGTCCACATGAGCCCCTCTTGAGGAATGTAATGAATGTATCCTCCAGCCTAGAGATAACCGCGGAAACAACAAAATGAAAAATAGTGGAGTAAGCATTTACTCTATTTAATTGTAGAGATAAGATTAAAACAGAAAGTGAGGGCAGGTTTGGAAAAATAATGTGTAGATATTGTATGTTCTGACAAAGTGGAAATAATGCAACTAAATGACTAGGAAGTAAATGCAGAGAGAAAGGGGAAAATAGACTACTCTTGACTGCTGTGTAGGTAGCAAGTGGGAGTCAAGGGATACCATTTGAATTGGCTTCCCAGACAGTAAAATGTTAAGTAAGAAAAGAAGGGGCTTAAGAGCATAGTAAAAGGTGTACACGTAAAGATAGCCAACAGAATAAAAATACAAAGCTTCCTACTACCAGAAAATTAAAAAAAATAATAATAAACACACCAAAGAAACACAGCATAATATACATAACACATATAAAGTATGATATGATCCACTTGAGACCAAGTATATCCATTATATCAATAAAGATGAAAATTCTTTGCTTGTCTATTAAAATAAAAACATTTTAAAGTTGGCTTATGAAGGAAAAGCCAACATTAGCCTGTATACAAGAAATATGGCCAAAACATAGCATTAAAAAGCTGAAACTAAAGGCATGGACAAAGACACAACAGATAAAACAAAGACACAGTCAGGTGGAAATAATAATAAAGCAGATGTTCTGACTCTTAGATAAAGTAGAATTCTGGGCAATAAAAATTAAATGAGACATAGGACACCTTCTAATACTAAAAGCTGTAATTCATTATGAAGAGGTAAGTTACAAATATTTATGCACCAAAAAGCACAGCAAGTCTTATAAAAAGTGAAAAGTAAAAATAAAGTTTTCAACTCAAAAAGCTAGAAGTAAAACAAAAGACACCCCAAAAAAGCACAAGGAGGCAAATACTCATGATATAAAGAAAAGAAATTAATAAGGTAGAGAATAGAAAAGCATATCAATCCAATAGGCCAAAATTCTAGGTCCTTGGAAAAATTAACAAACACATTACTATTAATAGCAAATTTATTCAAGAAATAAGGAGAAAAATATGAAATAATAAACGACAAGTGGAAATGAAGATTAATCCAGAGAAAAAAAATTTTTTTGAGACGAAGTCGCCCTCTGTCGCCCAGGCTGGAGTGCAGTGGCGTGATCTCAGCTCACTGCAACCTCTGCCTCCTGAGTTCAAGCGATCCTCCTGCTTCAGCCTCCTGAGTAGCTGGGATTACAGGCACATACCACCTGTATTAGATACGGCTAGTTTCTGTATTTTTAGTAGAGACAGAGTTTCACCATGTTGGTCAGGCTGGTCTTGAACTCCTGACCTCGTGATCCACCTGCCTTGGCCTCCCAAAGTGCTGGGATTATAAGCGTGAGCCATCACGCCTGGCCAGAAAAAATTTTTTAAATCATATGATGCTACTCTGTACACCTTTATGCAAACAAAATTGAAAACTTAAAATGAATATTTTCTTAGAAAGAGATAGTTTACCAAAATTGATCTTAGTAAAAATAGAAAGTTTAAATAGACTCACTTGTGTAGAAGAAATAGAGGAGTTATCAAGGAACTACCATGTAAAAAAAAAAAAAAAAGCAGAGCCAGATGGTTTTGAAGAATAATTTTATAAACTTTAGAGCCCAATTAGTGTCTATGCTATATAAATTACTCAGAGAAAGTTTTTTAAAGTATACAGTATTTTTACAAAACAAGTATAACATCTATGACTCAATTTTGTTAAATGTAACACAAAAAAGAAGCTAATAGATAAATATTACTTATAAATATTAATGAAAAACTCCTAAATAAAATATAAACTGAGCAACTTCGATACTTGGTTAAGAAAGTAATACACTATGACTGAGTGGAATTTATACTAACAATGTAAGAATGGCTAATATTAAGAAATCTACTGATACAATTTGCCATTTTAATTGGTGGAGAAAGAAACATCATATAATATTACAAGGATGCTAGAAAAGACTTTTACGAAATCAACCCTCATTCCTAATAAAAATTTCCAGAAAATAAGAATAGATATATTCTTCCTCAGTGTGATTATAGACTACATACACACACACACACACACAAACACACACACACACACACACACACACACTCTCCACACTAAATCCATCACTGTAATGAGAAATTGAAAAATGCCATTAAACTGAGAACATAAGTCACAGGGAGAAAATATTTGCCATATATAGGTCTGAAAAGATTAGATCCAAGATATAAAGACCTCTTACAATTCAATATTAAAAAGATAAACAGTTCAATAAGAAAATTGGAAAAAAAGATTTGACCAAATACTATACAAAAACCATACAAAAACATTTCTTGTTACTTCACATAAGAGGTGCTAAGCATCATTGGTCACAGTAAAATGCAAATTGAAGGCCACAATAAGATACTGTACATACCCATTAGAATGGCTAAAATTTAAAAAACTACTAGCAAATGTTGGTAAGAATGTCAAACAGCAGACACACTATACACTGCTGCTACGAGTGTGAAACACTACCACCATTTAGGAAATAGTTTAGTATTTTCTAATAAGTGAACATACTCTTACCTAATATAACACAATGATTTCATTCCCAGATATTTACTGGAGAAACAAAAACACATGTCCATGCAAACACCTGTTCATAACATTTCATTCATAACAGCTCCAAACTGGAAGCAGCTTAGGTGTTCATTAGGAAAATGGATAGACAAATTGTGGTATATTTGTACAACAGAATGCTACTCAGCATTAAAAGGAACACACTACTAATGCATGCAAAACATTAAAGAATCTCAAGTATTATGTGAAGTGAAAAAAATCGGACGTAAAGAGTATACATAGAGAGTTATATGAAATTCTACATCAGACAAAAGTAATCTATATTGATACAAATCACATCACTAATGTATGTTAATGTTAATAGTGGTTGGTTTGGGATAGTGTGATTCTTTTTAGTTAGTTATTTAAATATTTTGCTTATTTGTATTTTTGACTTTTTCTGTAGAAAGTATATATTTAGTTCAAATAAAAAAAGAGGATGGCCAGGCGTAGTGGCTCACGCCTGTAATCTCAGCACTTTGGGAGGCCAAGACAGGAGGGTCACTTGTGTCCAGGAGTTCAAGACCAGCTGAACAACATACTGTCTTTACCAAAAAAAAAAAAAAAATCAAAAATTAGCCAGGCATGGTGGGACCTATAGTTCCAGTACTCAGGAGGTTGAGGCAGGATTGCCTGAGCCTAGGAGATGGAGGCTGCAGTGAGCCATGATCACACCGCTGCACTCAGCCTGGGTGACAGAGTGAGACTCTGTGTCAAAAAAAAAAAAAAAAAACGAGAGAGAGAGATAGGATTACACGTTAAGACAGGGATCCCCAACCCCTGGGCCAAGGATGGGTACTGGACCATGGCCTATTAGGAACCAGCTGCACAGCAGGAGGTAAGCCTCGGGTAGCAAGCATTACCACCGGAGCTCTGCCTCCTGTCAGATCAGCAGCAGAGCAAACCCTATTGTGAGCTGCGCATGCGAAGGACCTAGATTGCACAGCTCCTTATGAGAATCTAATGCCTGATGATCTTAGTTGGAACAGCTTCATCCCAAACCCACCCTCCCACCCTCCCTCCCTGATCCCTGTTCCTCCATGGAAAAACTCCATGAAGCTGGTCCCTGGTGCCAAAAAGGGGGGACCGCTGTGTTAAGGTATTTAGATGTCTGTATTCTCTGTATTTCCCTCAACCAAGTACCAATGTACTAGCACATGCTTTCATGGAATGATTAGGCCAAGAATCTTTGAGAAATGTATTAATTTCTCACCACATAATGTCAACCTGCTCCACATTTCCAAGGAATTCTACTTTGTTCATGAAAGTTGTCCGTTTTCCTTTTGATGTTTCCATTCTTCTCACGTCAATGCCCTGTCAGAGGAAACACAGAATGAAATGCAGCTACATCAAGGGCAGATTAATTTTAGATGCAGGTCTAAATATTTTTTACTAGCGGTAAGTGTTAAATGAATTAGTTAATCCAGTTTTAGAAAACAGAATCAAATTATATATCTTTTCACTTGTTAGATTCAATAATTATTTGGCATATTAAAATTTTATGAATCTTGTAACTCATTCAGTTTCCTTTTACGAATGTCATTTTTGATGAATCTATGTCATCTTTCCTGCTTGCCTTCTTTCTTTGTGTTTGGGCTGCAACTGGGCCAAGTAAGTTTTCTCAGGTATTAATCCACAGTTATTAAAAACAAAGCAAATAGCATAAGAGTTTGTTCAGAACATGAATACTACTCTATTACTATATGGAGTTGACTGAGTAATCATGAGACCTCAACTAAGGAAGAGCCCTGTAACAAACTTTGCAATAATAACACTAAATTATTATTTAACATTAAATAATATTTATTTAATTTATTTATATACTTTATTTAATAATTATTAAATAATGTGATATTTAATAACATTAAATTATTAATAATTTATTATTTATTGTTTATAGTATGGCACAAGGGGGTTTTAATCTTCAAAATAGTCCTTGGAATTTTAATTTTCAGAAGACTAAATTATGTTAGTCCATTTGTTTACAGCTTATAACAATGCTGTCTCTACCACTTATATAATCTTTTAATTAATTTGGAAAATATGAGAATTTGCTAACTGTGCAAGTAGTATAAGCTATTGTGACCCCTGTGGTCATTCATTAAATTTCATTGACCATATGGTCTCACAACCAATAAATCCTAATTAAATATTTAGTATTTAAGATCCTAAATATTTAGGATTTAAAGTATTCATACGTTGTTTGCAAAATTTTACAAAAATCATTATTGCTCCGTCAGAGCTCTGTACCCTTTGCATTTATCTTCAATGAGCTCCTCCTCACTGAGACCCTAGCATAATATAAATATATTATTCAATGTCTCTGGAGAAAAAGCTTTTCTAGCATGTAGATTTTAAGCACAAGAAGCATATACTTTTAAATAATTAACTTTACTTTTTCAACAAATTTAATGGAAATGTTTGTTAAATGTTATTTTTATCCCCACCTTTTAAACAAAAATGCCTATAACCTAATTTAATGATAATACTTACACGTTACCCAACATAACAACTTGTAACATCCTCAAACCAATCCTTTTATACTATCATTATCATTTGATATGATTATTATTATTCAATCCATGAAATATTACTGTAATTTCATTTTAATTAATTTTAATTTTAGAGTTTAGAGTTTTTTCAATTTACTTTTTTTAACTTAAACATTTTTTAGTCTGGGCACAGTGGCTCATGCCTGTAATTCCAGCACTTTTGGGAGGCCAAGGTGGGCAGATCATTTGAGGTCAGGAGTTCTAAACTGGCCTGGCCAACATGGTGAAACCCCATCTCTACTGAAAATACAAAACTTAGCTGGGTGTGGTGGTGGGCGCCTGTAATTCTAGCTACTTGGGAGGCTAAGGCAGGAGAATTGCTTGAGCCCAGGAGGCAGAGGTTGCAGTGAGCAGAGATTGTGCCACTGCACTCCAGCCTGGGCGACAGAACGAGACTCCATCTCGGGGAAAAAAAAAAATTACATGTTGTATTTTATACATGTATATGTATATACGTGCATAAAAAACATGTAACATAAAATTTACCATGTTAACTATCTTTAAAGTGTATAATTCAATAGTGTTAAGTTTATTTAACAACAGCTCTCCAGAACTTTTGGAGTTTTTTAATAACCTCATTATAAAGTCAAAACAAGTCTCAAAATATTATTTTAATTTAGATATATTGAATAGGCTTGTTATTGGTATTGTATATATCATCCAAAATTTGGATTTGTTAAACAGAATCATTTGTAAGAGGAGTTTTCTATATAAGGGCAATTACTGTGTTTTTCTCATTTGTCTCTCTTTATGATAAAATTATGGCTTGAATTTTAGGTCCTACTTCTTTATTTGAGATATTGTTAGTTAACTCTGTTGAGAGGTTCACAGTCATAGTTGTGGATGAGTGCAGTTGCTGCTGTACTACAAATGCTTGAAATGCATGTGATTAAATTACATTCTGGTGGTCTGTCTCTGGAGACTCTCTAATCAGTGTATGCCAATAGCAATGACGGAAGACATAAACTGGGCTCTAAAATGATAATAGTATTGGCTGCCTTCGTATAGCAGGGTAAATGACTTTAGAGCTTTGACTTCAGGCTTCTTCAACATGAACCGATAAAATTTTTTAAAGGAGATTTCAGAAAATGAGTGTGTTACAAAGGATGAATAAATCTTAAATGCCAAATATTCATGACTCAAGAGGCAACTTGAACTAATTAGCGTGCCAGCACTAACTCAAGCCAGGAAGTCGAGGATGCTGGTGGCATGAGTTATGCCATCTCTCCCAATGCAGGTATGACGATGGAGTGTGCAGGTCCTGCCACAGGCAGGCTGTTTCTTTGGTGTCTTTCTGTGGCCCTTGTCTGGGTCCCTTCTCTTCCTTCTAGCTAAGCCTCACTTCCCATGTCATTACCACTGCCACATTCTTATTTGCTGTCTGTCAAGGTGTTAGAGTCAGATGGGCCTGGGTGACTGATGGTGGCTAAAATTACTGGACTTTCTCAGACCAGTCTCCTCCTCTGTAAAATGGGGAAATAATGCCCACTTCATAGGCTTCTTTTTAAGATTGAACTGTATAATCCTTTCATTGTAGGAAACTCAAGCTAGGAAAAAGGTCCACTATTTTTTGACAGTTTTTATACCCTGGATTAGAAGTGTGTGGAAAGGGACTGCTATGCTATAATCGCCAGTAGTGTTCCTGTTTTTGTCTGAGAGACAACTGTGTTGTTCCTTTGTTTAGGTAAAGTCTGTATTTACTTTTTGGTTCTATGCATGGAAAAGCCAGGGTCCTATTCTGGAATGTAGATTTTGGCATTTGAGGAGCTCAAGTGCTCTACATGATAACATACTTTAATAACTAGCTTGCTTTGTGGCATTGTCCCTTTTTCTATTCTATATTTTAACTGGCACAGGGTACTTATTGTAGCTATGGGAGAAATAACCACGCTCCCTAGAAAGGAAGCCCTACACACACTGAGTAGCCTGACTGTGAGAAGTGTGGGTGGAATGTCACTGCCACCGTGAGCTGACCCGTTGGTCCCTCAAGCTCAGCGGCTGAAGGATGAGAACTGGTAAGGGGATTTGGGGGGTTGGGATGGCCCAGGGCAGTCATATCTACTGTTCAGTATAATGCACAAATCAAGTGTTTATTTCTGCTTTGTCATCCACAGGTTTTAGTCATATTGTGCTAAATGTTAATGGCTCTAATTAGCTGTGCTTTGGGGGAAGGTCTTGTGTTTGCTTCTAGACTGGGAGAATAGGAAAGAGGCTGAGAGGTGACCTGCTTAGGGGCAGCGGAAGGTTGCTGAGATGACAAGAAACATTATGTATCTGTAGAATATACATTCCAGGATTTCCAGAGATGTGAGAATTCCAGAGGTCAAACAATGCAGATTTGGATTATTGCTATTTGGGCATTAAAACAAGTGAAACGTTCGTTATTCGTGCAAAGCAGTATCTGCTTTCAAGTTATTTGTACTTTAAGAAGGTTTTCCTAAGATAGAAGGTCTACATCCAAAGAATGGGTTAAGAACCATGAAACAATCCCAGTGGTGATATTTTAGGGAAGGTAATGTATCTGCTACCCCCATTAAAATTGTACCAGGTAGGCTATTGCCTACTTACAAATTGGTTCCTATTTTGTTCCAAAAAAGCAGCATCTCAGAGCCCTCTCACCTTCTCAGAAAATTTGGCCGCCATTAAAGAGCTGGATCTGTATTTCCTGGCTTGGTTCCTGTGCTTACTTTTTTTCTAGCTATTTAGTGAAAGGAATAAAACATCTACCTTGGTTTTTTTAATTAACTTTTATTTTAAGTTCAGGGGTCCATGTGCAGGTTTGTTATATGGGTAAACTTCTGTCATGGGGGTTTGCTGTACAAATTATTTTGTCACCCAGCTATTAAGCCTAGTACCCATTAGTTATTTTTCCTGATCCTCTCCCTCCTCCCACCCTTCACCCTCTGATAGGTTCCAGTGTGTGTTAAAACGTCTACCTTATAAACATCTTGTGCCACTAGATAGAAAATGTATTCAAAGATTATCTCTACATCCCTTATTCTCCCCTATCTGGCAGCTCCTATCCTTGCCCATGCCCATTTTAGTGCTCCAGTAACATGTTGTTGGATAAGTGACTTAGGCTATAGAGAAGGAAGGTGATGCTGGTGATGCGGCCAACAGGACTCGAGTCTCCAAAATCTCTGTGTAAGGGGTAGTGTTACCTTGGGTGTCGGGATTACAGTTACAGAAAAGAGAGCTAAGTTAAGAACTTCGAGAGGAATGGCCCTAGACTTTCCATTTGGAACCTCCCACCACGTGTATGCCAAATGGAGGAGGATTTCTGACTTGAAGGTTAAAAGTCATGTGAATGGGGGTTTACAATGAGTGCACGCAGACAATCAGGAGAGTGGCTGCTGAAGAACTAGAAATGGACTGATTGGCAGGATGTGCACACTTTAGTATTGGGTTCTAGTGTCGGCTTCTACTTGTATGATATTTTGGAATCTATGTGTGGGTTAATGCAGGAAGAAACTGGACATTTACTTTCTGTCTGAGGCATATCCTATTTCTTTCTTTCTGGATTTTTCAATAACATTATTTCCCTATAATATCAGATACAATACATTCCTCTTCAAAGGTTTAACTGTTAACTTCCTTGTTCTTTGTTCCCAAGGTCAATTTCCTTATTTGGAAAAAGTCCTTACTCATCTTGTAAACTAACCCTCCCACCCTTGCAGTGCTCAGACATACTGAAACCTGCCTTGTCAGATAAGCCTTGACTTATCCCCCTTACTTCTTCCCTTTTCTGCTTCAGCCATAAAGACTCTTGTGTTATTACCTCATTTAGAGAAGTTTAAGCTTTAGCCAATTGGGATTCTTTAGATTCTGCAGTCTAACTCCAGCCAATGAGGGAAGGACACAGAAATAGGAACTGCCTTAGGGATAAAAACTCCTTCTCTCCTTTGTTCAGTGTGCTCTTGAGACCATGCCCAGCACAAACAGCACCCTTCTGCAGAAGTAAAATTTGCCTTGCTGAGAAAATCTTGTTTAAGTGCTCATTTTCTTTGTGGCACCAAGCATTTGTTTCTAACAACATTAACTCTTGGCTTCACGGGTTTTACTTAAAATGGTTTGTGGAGATATAATGTTTACTGGAACCAAACAAATTTTGCTATATTTTAAGACAATTTAAGTACCTGGTGCTCCTGGGTATCAAAAATCAGCTGAAGACTATTGTTATTGGCCAAAATCATTTTCTATTTATAAAATAATATGGAATGATTTTATTACTATAAGAAAGGTTAGCAGCATGCCTCCTTAGACACTATATGCCCAACAACAGTCTATAATCTCTCAAAGTTATTGTGGAAGACACAAAGAAGCCTGGAACGAAAGTGGTGGCCAGTTTACTTGAAAGAAATCTCTTTCTTCCACTTTTTTACTGCCAGGATAATTAGGTATAAAACATTTTGTTAAACCTGTAAATGGTAGGACTTTATGTTTGTCCTCTAAAACTTTCATCCATTGACTGACTTAGTAATTTTGATATATTATGTGGCATTTTAATTTCAACATTTGGGAAGTGAGAATTATCCCTGAAAACATGATTCGTTATTGGGGCTTTGAGGCACTAAGAGTATCTTGCTTTATAAAATCCAGAGAAATTCTAATTTCAAACTTTTGCTGCATTTGGGGTAATCTGGCTGTTTACACCATCTCCATGGTGATTTCCAGCACATTTCACACTTAATCTTAAAAATGAGTGTTTTCTACCACATCTGCCACCCACTGTTTTTCTCTTGCAGAAGCTGTTTTGGGTGATACACAATAACTAAATATATTCATATATATTCCAGCACTTATGTTTACAAACAGATACAATTACCTGGCAATTTGGTTTGTTACTTCTGGATTAAATATTATTAATTACCTTTTTTTAAAGTATAAATTTAAACACAAATTGTCTCACAGATCACCTTCCTTGTTTTAATAATTATGAGTCTCCATAATCATATTGCATGAGACTCATCATTATATTTATGCCGGTAAATATTGGAAAATATATAAGACATATTCTTTAATACTGAGTTATAGTAACAATAGCAAACATTTAATTAGTGCTTACTATGAGCAAAGTGCTTTAATCCTCACAAGAACACTCTAAGGTAGGTAATATTCTCATTCCAAGTTTATCAATGAGAAGAGTAAAGCCCAGATAGGTTAAATAAATTTCCCAGTGACGTAGCTAATAAGCGATGGATATGAAACTGGTATTCTAATCCGTTTGCTCTCAAAGTCAGTACTCTTAAGCCATACGTGTTTTATCATTTGGTAATTCTGCACATAGACAGTATTTCTTGTTTAAGTTGGCTGGAAGCTACATATTAAGAAATAAATCATTGTGGATGAGAGTGGACTTTTGTAAACAAATTCTCTTACACAGTATTACTGATGAGTATTACTGATAGTATGTAATTTTGTTCATTCCCCCTTTTGCTATGGAACTTCTCCAATGGGTCCTAAATGTGGATTCACTTCACCATAGCAGGTCACAGCTGCATGAGCAAGCTGGAACTTCCACCACCTGCATCCCTGGCTCGGATGCCTTGTAATGGCCTGTTTTACTTGTAGTCAGAGACAGCATCCTGAGAGAATCCCTTTTGCTATTCCTTAGGATACCTCCTTCTTATTCAAGGGACAGTTCCTCTTATATTTCCTCCTTTACATTGAGAGTTTTCCTTTATTGCCCTGTGCTAAAACCCAGGCACTGCAGTGAGATCACTAGCCAAACAATTCATGGGGATCTTCTTAAATGCTACATACAATAAACAAGAACAGACAGGCCCACAAGACTAGCAGGCACCAGCCAAGAAGGAAATTCTGAACAGCATTCTGTCTGCTGGCATTCTTGTTTCTAGTCTCGAATATGGTAAAAGAACACAGGTTTAGGAATTAGGACTTTAGTACTACGGGTGCCAGTAAATTCTCATGGAACTGCAAATTATTTAATCACTCCAGGCACCAATTTTCTCATTTGTAAAACAGAGAAAAAAGTTATTTCGCAGCTTTACTTCACAGGGTTGAGATGATTAAATATCTTAGAGTATTTTAAAAACTAGAAGGCACCACACAAATAAAATGTGGAAGCATATGGTATTTCCATGCAGCACAATAATACAAGCATAACAATGGGGCTTGTAGGAAATGGAATCAGTGTCCAGGGACTGTGCATTTGCACATTCCTTCTATGCAAGAAGATCCTGATGACTATAGGAATTAAGACTGAGAACAGGTTCTAGGGAAATTTGGCCTTTTCTCTCTATTTGTAGCATGACATTTTGTTTACGGGTTTGGTTTTCAGCTCCGTGGACTGCAGGCCTCTCTGTGAAGTTTCTGCTCGTAGGATAAAAGCAAAAGATACACACTAATACTTCCAAATTAAAAATATGAGTCTTAAGCTATTGTCAATGGCAAGAAAGAGATCCCAAAGAACAACACTTTTAAATGTTCTAGTTTGGGGTATCTAGTTTAGGATAAGATTTTGTGATAAGCAGAGTTTTAAAATATCTCTCTGCCCCACCCCACTTCAAGATTTCCTGCCCTAATCTTTGAGACTGTGAGTTTAATGAACTATCATGCCTGCTATTATGAATGTTCTTAATATTGCTAATCAGTTGACTTTGAGTTAGTCAGAAGGGAGTTAATCAGGCCCAGGTAGGTCTAGTCTAATCAATTACTTGTGCCCTTTAAATGCAGAGAATTTCCTCTGGTGGGCAGCAAAAAAGGAAGTCAGAGAGATTCCAAGTAAGAGATGGATTCAACATGGCCCTGCTATCTTAGAAGCCAGAGGGGTCACATGGCAAAGTATGTGGGTGGCCTCTGGAAGCTGAGAGTGGCCTCAGCCAATAGCAATCAAGGAAGCTTCTATTTCTGTCTTACAACTGCAAGGAACTAAATCCTGCCAATAACCAGGAGGAGCTTAGAAGTGAATTCTTCCCCAGATCTTCTAGGTAAGAGCCCTTCCTGGCCAACAACTTGATTTTGGCCTTGTAAGACCCTAAGGAGATAATTTGGTCCAGCTTGCCTGCAATGACCTACAGAACTATGACCTCATAAATGGGTGCTATTTTAAGCTACTAAGATTGTGGTTATTTGTTAAACAGCAATTGAAAATTAATACACTATTACCTATATTTATGTTTCTACATTGCATTTATTCCTGTTTTGACTCCTTTGGTTCCACCACTGAAAACTGTATTCTGTCTTCCTTATAGCTGTAACTAGTTCTTTTTCCACTGACTTCTTCTCCCAGTGATACATCTGATATTGAATATGGATGAGATATACTCATGCATCCTTTCATTCCATAAACAGTCAAGTGCCTATTATGTACCCTAATGCGCATATCTGGGAGTAGAATAATGAAACAAATATTGTCTTTGTTCTCATGAAGCTTGCATTCTGGCAAATAAAACAAGTAATCATCAAAAAAACTATAACATCAGCCATTGTGAAGTGTAAGAAAGGATGGTTGGTGAGGTCAGTGGCCAGCTACTGTTGGCTATGGCAAGGAATTTAGATTTAATGGGGAAGTTGTTGAAGAGCTTTGAGTAGGGGAGTGACCAGATTAGATTTTTACTGTAAAAGGATCACTCGGACTGCTTTGTGGATAATACACCCAATTGGGAGGTGGTAGGTAGGAAGGTAAAGTGAGAGAGGTGAGGGGAGGTGATAGGGCTAGGGAAAGACAGAAGTCTGAAGGAGACATACTGGTGGCCAGCACTAGATGGGAGTGGTAAAGGTCATAGGAAATGATTACATTTGGAATATATGTGAAGGTAGAAGAAAATTAAACTGAAAACTAATCTTCACCGCTTGAATACAAGTGGTTGAGGTGGCTCTTGAGTGGTTGAGGTGGCTCTTGAATACAAGTGGTTGAGGTGGCTCAACTCCTTCACTCCCCATTGATTGAGTACTCACCTTGCATATCAGCTGGCATTCAGATTCCAATTTTGGCTTGGTACATTACATATGTGATTTCACTTGCTCCTTAAAATAGTCATATGAAGTGGGTATCTTTAATCCTATTAATATTATTCTACGTTATAGATATTCAGAGTTGTTCGTAAACAGATAAAATTGTGTGTTTGCATGTGTTTACCAGCAGTTTGATGTTGAATCATTTCTACACGTTCTGTTCTACTTGAAAACCAACCACACCCTCTTTCTTTTAGGACTTCTTTTCTTTCACATATGGTTCTTGATCCAGATGTCAGAGGCCAGAACCTATCAAGGACGGATAATTACAGCTGAGTCCAGGGATCCTGGAATGGAATTTTTACTTTTGGAATTTTCTTCTGCATTTAGAACATATGGCCTGAAGCAAAGACTGTCACTAGCACTGATCCCATAACATTGTTTATGATCATATGGCCTGAAGCAAAGACTGTTGCTAGCTCTGATCCCATAACAATGTTTATGATCTCATAAACATTGGTGTCTTTTCTGAGTGTGCCACTAGAGCAAGGAAGAGCATCCTGAGAGATTATTCTGTATGATGCTGAGTCAGAGCACAGTCTCTGCAGTATCACTAGTTGAAAGCAGAATGCTATTTTAGGTTTCCACCCCTGACACTTGATTTTGAAAAGCTCTCTAACACATGCAAGTAATGTAGTACCTGATTGTTTAAAACAGTCTAAAACAATCCATTATTAATTCTTCACAATTCCTTTAAAATTGAATTATTTAAAATGAAAACTAAAACCAAATATAGGATGTGGATCATCTTGGCATACTTTTAGGAAGTGAAAAGGGTAATTTCTGTTCCTTAAATAATTATTTTGAATACCTACTATGCACAAGCCACTGTGTCAGAAACTTAGGCCACCAAGAGAATTCAAAAGCAACCCAGTCCCTGGCCCTCATGGAGCTTTAAGTCTAGTAGAATAAGAAATCATTAATCGAGTACTCACACAAATAAGTCTATAGTTACAAACCAAGAAATACTATGAAGCAAAAAGCAACATAAATCTTACTTTCATATTAAGTATAAAAATGACTTTGCTGTATGTGCATTTATGTATGTCCTGAGAAAATTTGGAGAAAGAATGAAATGAATTATCAAAAATATGAATATTCATAAACTTTCTGGGAGCTTTTATTTAGAAACATTTTAAAATAAACAAAAAGTTGTCATTTTTTCATTAACAAAGCACAATATCAGCATTTGACCTTTTACAAATTCCACGTGGTACTGCCATCCTACTGAGCTAGCATGGCACACAGCCTGCATTTCTTTATATAACTTCTGTATTGTTATGTCTTCATTCATTTATTATTCTTTCAAGAAAAAACTCTATTATCTTTTCTATAAAATTGCTAGCCTTTGCATAAGTCTCAAAATTGTATGATAACAATAAAAATAACACTTGTCATTACATTCCTATTATGTACCAGATATTATATATGTATACACAAATATATATATATTTTTTTTACATATATTCATTTAATTTTTTTGGCAATCTTGAAATGTAGGTACAGTTGGCTCTTTGTATCTCTGGGTTCTACCTCCATGGATTAAACCAACTAGGGATCAAAACTACCTGGAAAAACAATTGCAATTGTACTTAGCATGCACGGACTTTTCTTCTTGTCATTATCCCCTAAAAATACAATAACAACTACTTACATAGCATCCACATTATATTAGGTAATATAAGAAGTCTGGAGATGATTTAAACTATATGGGGAGCATGTGCATAGGTTTTATGCAAATATGATGCATTTTTTAATTTTTTAAATGATTTTTTAAATATTTAGTTTAATTTTAAGTTCCAGGATTCATGTGCAGGATGTGCAGGTTTGTTACACAGCTAAATGTCTGCCATGGTTGTTTGCTGCACCTATCAACCCATCGCTTAGGTATTAAGCCCAGCATGCATTAGCTATTCATCCTGATGCTCTCCCTTTCCCCAGCCCCCCAACCGGCCCCAGTGTGTGTTTTTCCTCTCCTTGTGTCCATCTGTTCTCATTGTTCAGCTCCCACGTATAAGTGAGAACATGCAATTTTATAAAAGGGACTTGAGCATGCTTGGATTTTTGATATTTGAAGGAGGTCCTGGGACAAATCCCCCATAGATTGTGAGGGATAACTGTTAGCCTTATTTCATATGAGGAAACAAGACCCACAGAAATTAGTAAGTTACACAAGGCAATGCAGATACTTGTTATTTAAATTCAAATCAGGCTGATCAGCTTCTAAGTCATGCATGTTTTCATTACACTGTTATGGTAAGGACAATGACACATGTACAACAATAGTTACATTTTAAGATGGTGTGTGATGAGTGCCATGTTCTGAAATTAGGATTATAGATTGGAAAGAGTGGCATTTTTAGCCAAAGTGGCTAAATAGAGGATACCATTTCCTTTATTTACCAGTTCCCAGATTTGCCACATTTTTTCTTTTTGAGGTCACTACCTAGTACATCATTATCTCCCTCTCTTTTATCCAAACACATTGAGGGTCCTTATAAATGGAGGAGAGAAGACTATTTCTGTCTTTAAAAGTGTTCTCCACTAAAAAGTTTTATTAGTAGTGCAGGAGACAGATTTGTAGTCTAATGTACTTACTCCACTTCTCATTCCAGTTTTCGTAAGAGATACTCAATTTGTGATTCAAGACTGTTTCAGTGTATCAAATAGGTATATAATATCATTTTCTTGCTTTTAGCAGTAATGGTATATTTAATATCTCCACTCTGAATTTCTCTGTTGATTTAGAAGGCTCATGAAGGCCCATCTGGTAGCATCTTGTAAGACAGTGCCAGCTGGTGAAGCAAATGGCAATGTGGGCTTGAACTGCATCTCCCCAGCCTTGTATCCAATTTGGATCACCTTTTGGTATATGCCACACAAACTTGCACTCAAAAGTGGTCTGCATTTTAGGCACAGAAATTTAACAACTATGATTAGGATGGAGAAAAAATATTATAAATTATATGAATACACCATAATTTTGCAGAGCTTTTTAGAAAACTCCTAATGAAGAAATATTTAAACCAGAGTCGGCAAACTTAAAGCCACTGTTAATTTCCCCAACATCCTTATAATTGTGCCTACATTTCCTACCCTTCCCCAGAGCCCTGTGATTTCCTAAATAATGCATATATGTTCCAAGATATGAGTACTGGATGTTTCAATCAGAGGGCTTGAATCAGAATCTGTTACCCAGAGTCGATCTTGGGCAAGTCACTTGTGTTCTAAGCGTATTATTTCTCTCACTGGAAAAATGGTAGCTAAGTTGACCTTTGCTATTTACTTCTCAGGGTTTTAAAAAGAAAACATATTCGTACACCCAAAGAATGTTTTGTGGCAAACAAGAGCTTTCTCTTCCTAGAAGAGTGTCTCCTTAGATTAGCAAAGAGGCTTCAGTGATTTGCAAACTGGCAGGGCTGCTGAAACACCATAGGCTTGAATTCTGTCAACTGATTCTCTAAGAGTGGTAAGATAACTACCTTGACCTTATATGCTTACATTTATTTTAATCTTATTACAATTGTGAATCCCACTTAAAGACATTAATAATACTGGTTGAAATTTATACTTTTAAAGAAAAGAATATGATTGTCTTAGATTGTTTGGGTTGCTTGAACAAATACCACCCAGTTCAAAATACCAGATGGCTTATAAACAAGAAATGTATTACTTACAATTCTGGAGAATGGGAAATCCGAGATCAAGGCACCAGCAGATTCAAGATCCAGGCACGGGCAGATCTGGTGTCTGGTGAGGGCCTGCCTCTTTGCTCACAAATGGCCTGTCTTCTTACTTTGTCTTCACCTGGTGGAAGGGGTGAGGCAGCTCTTGGATCTCTTTTATAAGGGCACTAACTCCACTCAGGGTATTGCTGCCTTTAGAAGTGTTCTCCACTAAAGGGTTTTATTAGGAGTGCAGGAGACAGATTTGTAGTCTAATGGACTTACTTTCACTTCTCATTTCAGCTTTCATAAGAGATGCTAAATTTGTGATTCAAGACTGCCTAATCACCTCCCAAAGTCCTCACTTCCTAATACCATCACACAATAGATTAAGATTTCAACATACGAATTTTGGGAGGACACAAACATCCAGTCTATTGGACTATGATGATCATACAAAGTATTTCTGGTTTTCTTTCTGGGAACATGATAAGGTTGCACCCCTTCCCACATATCCTCTTTGAATAAAGGAAAGTGAATACAAGTGACTTACATCACTATTAGTGAAAGGTTTTTTTCTTTGTTTGTTTTTATTATACTTTAAGTTCTAGGGTACATGTGCATAATGTGCAGGTTTGTTACATATGTATACTTGTGCCATGTTAGTGTGCTACACCCATCAACTCGTCAACACCCATCAACTCGTCATTTACATCAGGTATAACTCCCAATGCAATCCCTCCCCCCTCCCCCATCCCCGTGATAGGCCCCGGTGTGTGATGTTCCCCTTCCCGAGTCCAAGGGATCTCATTGTTCAGTCCCCACCTATGAGTGAGAACATGTGGTGTTCGGTTTTCTGTTCTTGCGATAGTTTGCTAAGAATGATGGTTTCCAGCTGCATCCATGTCCCTACAAAGGACACAAACTCATCCTTTTTTATGGCTGCATAGTATTCCATGGTGTATATGTGCCACATTTTCTTAATCCAGTCTGTTACTGATGGACATTTGGGTTGATTCCAAGTCTTTGCTATTCTGAATAGTGCCACAATAAACATACGTGTGCATGTGTCTTTATAGCAGCATGATTTGTAATCGTTTGGGTATATACCCAGTAATGGGATGGTTGGGTCATATGGTACTTCTAGTTCTAGATCCTTGAGGAGTCGCCATACTGTTTTCCATAATGGTTGAACTAGTTTACAATCCCACC